>NC_137967.1:16998153-17029214 GCF_963924665.1 Micromys minutus
CATCACAGTGTTCCCAGCGAAGCGGCGGAACCGGCATAGCCTGGCGGGGCCCCAGCAAACAGGGGGACGCCCAACCCCTGTTCGACGGAGCAACACAATGCCTCCCAACTTGGGTAACGCAGGGCTGCTGGGCCGAATGTTGGATGAGAGAGCACCTCCAACCCCTTCAGGTGAGCTTGGGACTGAGCTTAGTGCGTAGTTCTGCCTCTGAATATCCCTAGCTTGCTTGCTTGCTTTCTTTTTTTTTTTAATTAAAAAAAATTATTTATGTGTATGGGTAGCCTGCCTATATGTACATTTGTACACCAGAAGATCTCATTACAGATGGTTGTGAGCCACCATGCGGCTGCTGGGATTTGAACCCAGGACCTCTGGAAGAGCAGTCAGTGCTCCTCCCCTTCCGCCCCCCCCCCATAGGATTTTACTCTGGTCCAGGCTGGCCTGGAGCTCAGAGCAATCCAGTCCTCCTGCCTCAATCCCAAGTGCTGGGATTAGGAGTATAAACCCAAATTGTTTGCTCCTCAAGTTCTTATTTTTATTTGGTGATTTATTTTTAATTTTCAGGATTGTGTGTGTGCGTGTGTGAGCACAGAGCACAGCGTACTTGTCACAGGACCCCCTGTGGGTTTTGGAGAATGAACTTGGGTTGTCAGGAGGTGCCATAATTGCTTTTGTATGCTGAACCAGCTCCCCTGAGCCCAGCCTTCTCACTAAGTTCCCCAGACAGTTATACTGTCCTTCAGGAGGTCAGGGCCAGTGGGCCTTTGTGACCCTGCTCTGGTCTCCTCTCTTATCCCCAAGGCCAACCAGAGGAACCAGGGATGGTGCGCCTGGTGTGTGGTCACCACAACTGGATTGCCGTGGCGTATACCCACTTTCTCGTCTGTTATCGGTGCTGAGGGCGGGGATGGGGGAGTGGGAGGCACTGCCCCTGTGGGTGCGGTCACTCTAAGGTGGGAGTTACTGATGTCCCTCCATCCCACAGGCTGAAGGAAGCCTCCGGCTGGCAACTTGCGTTCTCCAGCCCACGCCTGGACTGGCCCATTGAGCGCCTGGCCCTCACAGCCCGGGTGCTGGGCGGTGCTCCCGGAGAGCATGACAAGATGGTGGCTGCAGCCACGGGCAGTGAGATTCTCCTGTGGGCGCTACAGGCACAAGGGGGTGGCTCTGAGATCGGTACGTCTCCTGGACTCTTCTAGACCTCTGTAGGATCCTGTAACCTGTTAAAATAACCCGACCCCTGAGACTCAGAAGCCCGTGGACAGAATGGGAAGTCTGTGCAGAGTCAGTCTTTTTGCCTTGGGAGACAGTGTTTCAGAACTTCGGAGTTCTGAACTTTTCATTGTTTCATTTTGCCTTAGACAAAGTTTTACCTTGTAGTCCAAGCTAGCCTTGAATTCCAGGTCTTCCTGCCCTCAACTCCTGAATACTAGATTACAGCCACCATACCCAGTTAACGCACTGATTGTATTTTATTTTATCATATATTTATTTATGTGCCTGGAGAGAAAGGAACGTGCGTGGAATCCTGGATTTAATCCTTATACCATAAAACCTGTGATACTTAGCTGTAATCCAGCACACAGAAGGTGGGGGCCAGCCTGGGCTACATGAGACTCTGACTCAAAACAATAGTCACAAAGCTTAGCCTTTACTTGTCATAGCCCTTGTTCCAAAGGAAGGGTGGAGGCCCCTTTGGCAACCTCAGCTTGTTAGAATTCTACTTGCCATTGTAGTCCTACGCCCATCCGATATTCTGGGTAATTCCTGGGGTCCTCTTTGCCATGGATCCTGTTACAACCTGGGGCCCTGGGGCTTCTTGCTGCCCCAGCCCTGCAATGGGGATCTGGCTTCCTGTTGAGCGCCTCCCCACCCCCCACCCCTGCTGCCTACAGGTGTCTTCCATCTGGGTGTGCCGGTCGAAGCCTTGTTCTTTGTTGGGAACCAGCTCATTGCCACAAGCCACACAGGGCGCATCGGTGTCTGGAACGCCGTGACCAAGCACTGGCAGGTGAGTGTGTGCCAGCCTGGCTCCCTCTTCCCAAGTGTCTAGACTGTGCAGGCCCAGGGTTCCTTCCTATTTCGCCCCACCTAGAGAAAAAACAAGAGAACCCTACAGTTGACATGGGATAAAAGTCCGTAGAACATCCAGGAGGCCTTCCTGTAGGAGTGGCTGAAGAACCAACATGAAGGATGGGTGGGTATGGAAGGTGGTGGGATTCTTCAAGCGGATGTAGCGACGACAGGATGCCAGGGACGTATCATCACTCCCTCACTCCACCCAGCCCAGGCCGTACCTAGAATGTGAGGGAAAAACATGGAATTATAGTGTATTTGTCCTACTAGTGTGTTCTGAGAGGGGAACAGAAGCACAGAAAGAAACACCGAGAGAAACAGGAACAGTGAAGGTAGGAGACACAGAGGCAAAGCAGATAGAGCAAATCAGAACCATGGAGCCAGGCTGGGCCTGCTTGTACAGGCCTATAACCTGAGCTATTCAAGAGGCTGAGGTAAGAGAATCCGATTCGAGGCCGGCCTGAGCTACAGAGTAAGCCTGGGTAGATTAGTGACAGTCATGTCAAAATGAGGGGGATGGGGAGAGACAGCAAAAGTTGCAATTTAATGGAAGTGCTCCTGCCTAGAATCCCCCAGTGAGGGGCTGGGGGCGTGGCTCAGTGGTAGAGCCCCTGCCTGGAATCCCCCAGTGAGGGGCTGGTATGTGGAAGGAGGCCCCATGCTAAACAAGATACTAAACACACATCACATGCACACACCCACACATGCCCCTACAGTCCCAGTACACGGGCTGTGGACAAAGGATCATTAATACTTCAAGGGCAGGGCAGTTTGGGCTATTTATCAGGTTGCATACCAACCTGAGCTACATGGGGCCAAGTGTCAAAATTCAACAAAAAAGGCTCTGGAGAGATGGTTCAGCAGTTAAGAGCAGGCAGTGTTCCTTCAGACGTCTCCTGTTCCATTCCCAGCACCCACATCAGGAGGCTCACAACCACCTATGACTGCAGCCCGCAGCAGCTCTGACAACTCTGGCCTCTGTGGGCACCCGCATTCATGTGTACACACTAATGCACAGATACACACATGCGCGCGATCTCAGAAAATAATTTAAAAACTCAACAAAGGCAGGAGAAGGGGGCCAAGGAACAAACGGTCTAAGATAGAGAGGAAGGTGCCCAGGCCAGTTCCAGAGAGAGCCATAGACAATGGTCCCTGGTGAGGTTGAGAGCTATGGGCTCAGGCCCAAGTAACCTGGCCAGGCTGGGCACACAGAAATGGGCATTGTGGGAGAAAGGCAGGGATGCCAGGCACGGGCTACAAAGTGACACCTTGTGTGGCAATAGAGCTAAACTGCCCTTCGCCTGCCCCAGGTCCAGGAGGTCCAGCCTATCACAAGCTATGACGCAGCCGGCTCCTTTCTCCTCCTGGGCTGCAGCAACGGCTCCATCTATTATGTAGGTAAGCAGTGCTCTTCTGCAGCGTGAGGGCTGGCTTGGAACAGGAGCCTCGGTTGCATCCGCTCCACCCCTGCCTGCCCATCTAGATGTGCAGAAATTCCCCCTGCGCATGAAGGACAACGACCTGCTTGTCAGTGAGCTCTACCGAGACCCAGCAGAGGATGGCGTCACCGCCCTCAGCGTCTACCTCACCCCCAAGACCAGTAAGCGATGACAAAGTTTCTTTCCCTTCTGTGGCCAGCCAGAGCCAGCCATAGTAGTGTGTCTCAGGGGGGAATTCCTCAGGGACGGGGGCTCTAGTTCTTATTCCTGCAGGGTGTGCTTTTTGTTTCGCTGTATTTGGCCCTCTTTTAGCTGCTGTGGTGCTGCTGGTCTCTCCACCATGACAAGCCACCGTTCATTCATTTTTGTGTCTCATCTATCTCCTGTCTGGACACGGCATTTGCCTAATTCATAAAAACATGGATATATGCCAGATAGTAGACAACTCCATGCCTAAGGAGCCTGATCTCTCTCTCAATCTCTCTCTCTCTCCCTCTCTCTCTCTCTCTCTCTCCCTCTCTCTCTCTCTCTTTCTCTATGGGGAGGACAGGTTCTTTCCCTGTAGTCCAGGTTAGCCTCTAATTCCAAAACACCTCACCTTCCTGCTTCAGGCTCATGGACGCTGTGGTCACAGGCTAGCCCCTCAGTCCTTCTCCATTCTCTAGATTTAACATTCATTCATGTTCCCGTATGGGACACCAGTGTCTCTCCCATGGACACTGCTCGAAATGCTAAAGCTGCACTCTACCTGTGTTCTTTACGGTGGTTTGTTTAGCTTCTGGGAATCTCTCCCAACACTCGGAAGACAGAGGCAGGGGGATCTCTGTGAGTTTACATAGTGAATCCCAGCCTGGTTTACACAGTGAATCTCAGGCTAGCCAGGGCTACAGTAATGAGACCCTGACTGCAAAAAAAAAAAAAAAAGAGAGAGAGAGAGAGGAAAAAAAAAAACCCCAACAGTTTCTGAGAATTTCAAAATGCAAAGTTTGCCAGTGGAGTCCCTGAGACACTCGAAGTGGGCTCTCCACTTATCTCTGTTTACATGTCATTCTGGAGTGTTTTTTAAAAAGAGAAATTTATCTATGTTTTTATATGTATGGGTATTGTGGTGCGTGTTTGTAAGTATGCCGTGTACATGCTTGGTGACCAAAGAGTCTAAAAGAAGGGATTTTATTCCCCGGAAATGGAGTTACAGCTGTGAACTGCTCTCTGGGTGCTGGGAATTGAACCTGGGTCCTCTGCAGGAGCAGCGAATGTTCTCAATGGCCCTGAGCCATCTCTGCACCCCTCCTGTATTTCTTCCCAGGGTCAGATTCTTTGTGTGTCTGTCCTCGCTCCCTCCCTTCTCCCCCCTCTTTGCCCTGGTTCTGTTGCCATGACTAACCTTCTCTTGGTTGTTGGCCCTCCCCAGGTGACAGTGGGAACTGGATCGAGATTGCCTATGGCACCAGCTCTGGGGTTGTTCGGGTCATCGTACAGCACCCAGAGACGGTGGGCTCGGGACCCAAGCTCTTCCAGACCTTCAGTGTGCACCGCAGCCCTGTCACCAAGATCATGCTGTCAGAGAAGCACCTCATCTCTGGTGGGTCCCCAGCAGGACGACAGCTTTGGGAGTGTGAAGCCAGGGGTACAGTTGCGTGAGAGGCAGTGCTGTGAGGTACCAGGAGACCCTCAAGGGTAGCCATGGAGTAGAGGAAGACTGTTCCAGGTACAGTGACTCATGCCTGGGATCCCAGCACTCAGTGGGCTGAGGCAGGAGAATCACTTCCAGTTCAAGGTCCACCTGGGCTACAGAGAAAGATGCAGGAATACATCTAATCTGGTAATGTGCTTGCGTGGCATAAAACTAACAAAGTGCCGAATTTGAATCCCAGCAGCAAACCTGTAATCCTAGCTTTCTGGGGGTGGAGGCAGGAGGATCAGAACCTTAAGGTCATTCTCAGCTACAAACTGAGTTCAAGGCTAATAGGTTACATGAGAGCCTGTCTCTAAGAAATTAAAAATAAAAAAGCTTATAGTAAAGGGACCAAGCTTGCAAGCTTGGGAAGAGTAAACATATATTTGGGAGGTGAGGGGCCGGGTAAGAAGATAACTTAGTTGAGCGTCTACTGTGTACTAGGTGTGGGACATAGTGAGAGATAACAAGACAGTTCAATTCTGTTTCCAGGGGGAACTAATCCTCTAGTTGAAACTGCAAATGGTAGATAAAAAAATAGACATGTGGGGCGGGGGGGGGGTAATCAGCAGTGTGTGTGTGTGTCTCACATACAGGACGCCCCCACTTCAGTCCATCAGCACTAGGAAGCAATGTAAATGCACAGAAAACCAAGCATGGCTGTTTATACTTGTGACCTAGCACTAGGAATGCTAACGCAATAGGCTCCTGAGGTCAAGGCTGGCCCGGACTAGAGGGAGGCATTCCCTCAATGTAAAAAACAAACAAAAAACAAAAGAAACCTGACATCTCAGTCAATATTAACAGCCAGCGTAGGGACCTAAGTTCGAATCCCCACCATCCTGTGTAAAAGCCAGGCACAGCGGTGCACATCTGTAAACCCAGAGCCCAGAAAGGGATGACAGAGTGGCCAGATAGGTGAGCTCCAGGTTCCGAGAGAGACCCTGTCTCAAACAGCAAGCCGGAGGGGACTGGAGAGATGGCTCTGCAGTTAACAGCATTGCCTGCCCTTCCACAGAACCCAGGTTCGACTCGCAGCACCCACATGGTGACTCACAACCACCTGTGACCTCAGGTCCCCAAGATTCTGGCGTTGTCTTCTGGCCTTCATAGGAGCCCCTGTATGTCTACAGCCTCACAGAGGAGGCCAGAAAGCTCCGTGATAGGGCACACTCATAGTTGTGAAAGGCCCTTGGTTTGACCCTTACCCTGTGATAAATAAATTAATTAACTAATAAACAAACAAATGATCACCAAGTAGTATTCAAGGCCGTGAGTAACTATGAAGTGGTTGCCAGGTGACCCGTGGGTGCAGTGCTCCCATCTTTAATCCCAGCATTCACGAGGCAGATGTGAGCAGACCTCTGTATTGGAGGCCAACCTGGTCTACAGAGACCGTTCCAGGATAGCCAGGAACTCTGTCTCAAGACAAAACAAATAAAAAAATTTAAGTGTGTCTACCCTGCAGAAGGTAGAAGAGGATGCCAGTCTCCCTGGAGATGGGTCACAGGTGGTTGTGAGTCACTGATGTGTGCTGGCACTAAGAATAGCCTAAACCACTCTCTAGAACCTTCCATTTTGTTTGTTTTAATTTATTTTTATTTTGTGTGTGTTGGTGTTTTGGCACTGGATCCCCTGAACCTAGAGTTACAGACAGCTGTGCGCTGCTACTTGGGTGCTGGGCACTGAACTTGGGTCTTCTGGGAGAGAAGCCACAATGTTTGTAACCACTGAGCCATCTCTCCAACTCCTCCGTTGTTTTTTAAAGACAGTGTTTTACTGGGATCTGGAGATCGCCCATTATGCTAGGGCACTGGGCCAGGGACCTTCCCGTCTCCACCTCTCAGGGATGAGGAGCACATACCTCCACACTCCGATCCTTCTGCTCGTCTGGCAAACACTTCACCAACTAGGCTGTCGCCTCTTGCAATATAGTCCAGCGCCTTGAATTCAGGGTCTTTTGGATTCAGCCTTCCAAATAGTGCGATTACAGGCATGTGCTACCACACCTCTGGTTTCACATTTCTTTCTAAAGTGTGTGAGGGTCACTGAAAGGGGGCTGAATTCAGAGCAAGCCTGTCTGAAGCCAAGGACCTTAGAGCAGAAATGATGAACCAATGGTACAGACCCTCAGGGGCAAGCTTTCCAGTCCCAGGAAATGGGCCGTGCAAAGGAACCAATGGGGAGAGGGGGAGGAGTTAAGTGCAGAGCAGGGGCGTGGTCAGTCTCAGATGCTGTGGTCCTTGCTTTGGACTGGATCAGGGAAAGATGAGGAGAAAGGTTCCTAGGCAGGGTCGGGAACAGATTAACATAGGGTCAAACTAAAATCTTTTCAGGGGCTGATCCAGCAGGTTCTCTGGGCTTATGGAATTCTAGCCAAGAGAATTCCTGCAGTTCTCTAAAAGGGCTCATGCTGTGTTGAAGGTTTGGTGGTGTCAGAACGACACTGGTGCCTTGGTCAGGCCTGACCTGCTACTCTCTTTGTTCTTTAGTGTGTGCCGACAACAACCATGTTCGGACATGGTCTGTGACCCGCTTTCGAGGCACGATCTCCACCCAGCCTGGTTCCACTCCGCTGGCGTCCTTCAAGATCCTGGCGCTGGAATCGGCCGATGGGTTCGGTGGCTGTAGTGCTGGCAATGACATTGGTACCCGCTGATTCCCGGCCCTTGACTCCTCCCACAGACCTGCCTAGGCCCCGTGGGATCTCACTGGCCTCTGAAGACCTCCTGCTTGCCTAGTTCTGTTGCCCACCAGTGGCACTGATTTCTGACCCTTGCTCACCATCATCTTGGCTTTCCCCATCTCCTGTTCACCTCTGTACTCAGCAGCTGCCACCATTCTGTCAGGCCACCAATTCCCACTGACACTTACCAGCACTGGTCAGGTTACCGTCTTCTGATAGTCCCTTTTTCCCTCTGCCTCGCCCAACTGCAGTATCCTGGGAGCAGGATCTAGGTCTGGGAGTTGGCTCAGCTATGGAGAAAGGCTAGTGCTGTGGACACTGAAGGCCCTGTAGATCCTGGCTAGCCCTTACCCTGTCCCTGCCTGCCCAGGTCCCTATGGTGAGCGGGATGACCAGCAGGTGTTCATCCAGAAGGTGGTGCCAAATGCCAGCCAGCTGTTTGTGCGTCTCTCCTCCACTGGGCAGCGGTAAGTACTGTCCCACCAAAGAGGCGGGACCATAGAGGAGACCTGAAGGAGCAGAAGCTACAGGGTCAACTGGCCTCTGGGTTATATGTGTGCAAGAGACACTGGTAAAACCTCAGGTCACTGTGCTGGATAGATAGCCTGATAAATCGAGTGGGGATGGGGTGCAGGCGCTAGAAGAATCCAGAGCAGGTGTCGGGGGAAAGGAGGCCTGGGAGCGTTGCCTAGGGAGTGGGCTCTTCAAAGAAACCCAGAGCTAAATTATCATAAACAGAAGAAGAAAGGGAGAAAGAGTGTGTCTGGTAAGGATAGGGCATGTGCCAAGGCTGGGAGGAACTACACAGAGGAACGCAGCCTGATGGGGTCAGTACAGCGAGTGTCCAGCATGAAGCCTTGGGTGTGATCTCCAGTACTGAACAAACAGGGTATGGTACATCCCCGTGTCCCCGATTCTCTGGAGGTAGAAGCAGGAGCATCAGAAGTTCAAGTTCATTCTCAACTACCTGTGGTTGAGTTGCAGGCCAGTCTGGGCTACGTGAGATCCTGTCTCAAAACAAAATAAACTGGATGGGGATGGATAAGGAGGGATGGGTAAAGAGGGATAAGGTTGTCAGTGGAGGGACAGGAGCTGAATCCTCAGTCAGTGGTGGAGACTGGCTGGGGAAGGGTGTAAGGAGAGGGACCAGGCCTCGTGACTTCGGATCTCTGCACCCCATAGGGTGTGTTCTGTGCGCTCGGTGGATGGCTCTCCCACGACTGCCTTCACAGTGTTGGAGTGTGAAGGCTCCAGGCGCCTGGGCTCCAGATCCCGACGATACCTGCTCACCGGCCAGGCCAACGGCAGCCTGGCCATGTGGGACCTGACCACTGCTATGGATGGCCTGGGCCAAACCCCTGGTATTTCCTGCCCCACCTCAACCATGGTCCAGGCCCCACCATCCCCAAGATTTCCCTTCCCTGGCCCCTGCCCACTGGTCCCTTCCCTTTTGTTTCCCTTTTAAAGATTTATTTATTTTTATGTGAGTACACTGTAACTGTCGCTGTCTTCAGACACACCAGAAAAGGGCACCAGACCCTATTTAAGATGGTTGTGAGCCACCATGTGGCTGCTGGGAATTGAACTGAGAACCTCTGGAAGAGCAGTCAGTGCTCTTAATCTCTGAGCCACCTCTCCAGCCCTTAGTCCTTTCTTATTACTACTGCTTTCCCCTTTTCTCTCATAGCCTCTGACCCCAGCCTGTCTATCTCTGGATTCTTTTTTCCTCTCCTATCTCCAGTTGCTCTTGACCTGTGACCCCATCTTACCCCTGTCTATACTTCTTTGCCCGTCCCCCCCAGCCGGCGGCCTGACCGAAGAAGAGCTGACGGAACAACTAGAGCACTGTGAACTGAGCCCCTTGGCTTCCTCGCGGGGCTCTTTCCCCAGCCCTTCACCCAGGGCCTCTCTTACCAGGTAGCTGTGACTCCATTTCCCTGTCTGTACAACGGAAACAGCATGGTGACGCTGGGGGACACTGCCCTGTGACCCAAGACACTGAGTTCCCTCTCTTTCAGTCTCCACTCAGCCTCCAGCAACACCTCCCTATGTGGCCACAGAGGGAGCCCCAGCCCCCCACAGGCAGAGGCCCGGCGCCGCGGAGCAGGGAGCTTCGTGGATCGGTGTCAAGAACTGGCAAGGGGTGCTCCGGAGCCCCGACGGCCACCAACACCAGCCCCTCGACCCTCCACCAGTCTTGGGAATCCCCTGATACCTCCCAAGAACACTCTTAACGAAACTTCCTTTTGAATCTATCCACGACCAACCGTGCCTTCTTGTGGACTGGTTCCAAGGAATGGAATTTTGGAGGAGGAGGGGGCTTCCTGTTGAAGCCAGGGGCTTTCCTTAGGGTGATCTTTGTCACCAAGTTCTCGCCTCTCTCCTTTTCTAAATGCCAAAGCCACCATCTCTAATAAAACCCTCACTGCCAATACTGTTTACAGTCTTTGTTTGTTTTGGGGGAGGAGAGGGGGACTGTGCCGGGAAGAGATAGAGCCGCCATAGGGACCAATAATCAGGCTCCAGCTGTAAATTCTAAAACATTGTATCAGCTGTGATGGAGCACGCCTTTAATCCCCCAATACTGGGGAGGCAGAGGCAGGTGGGTTTCTGTAGCTTAGAGGTCAGCCTGGTCTACATAGTGAGTTCCAGCAGTTAGGGCTATGTAGAGTTTATCACTGACCACTGTCTCAAAACCAACAACAAACAAGCAAGAAACGAACAAAAGATAATCAGACACATCTGCCTTCTGGTTTAAGCAGAGAAGAGAACTTACTGGCTTACCTTCTGGCTTCCCGCAGGAAGTAAGGGTTCTAAGGCTTAGAATGGCTTTGTACCTCCTGCCTTAGTCTCCTTCTGGGACACTTCACCTACAGTCAAGATGATCCCAGAAGACCCCTTACTGTTCCGTTCTTCTGGCAGCCACAAAAGAAAAACTAACAAAACAGAACTGACCCAAGTGTGCTGACAACACACCTGTAACGCCAACACTCCAGAAGCTGAGGCAGGAGAATCTCTAGCTGTAAAGATGGTTACTGTTGCCAACCTGACCAGATCTATGATCCCCTAGGTAAGGAAGGTCTAATCGCTCTTGAGAAGAATTAGGTTAGGTGAGACTCTGTGCATGTGTGAAGGATTGTCTAAATTAGGTTCAGTGACGTGGGCAGACTCCGCCCAGACAGCTGGAATCCCAGACGGCATGAAGAAGGGAGTTAGCTGAGTATTGGGTGTTCATTGCTCTGGGCTTCCTGATGGTATATATAATATGACCATGACGGAGCCTCAATAAATCCTTCTTTAAGTTGTTTTTAACCGGGTATTTTTCATAGCAAGAGACAAGAAACTAATGCACAAATTAAGAGGCCACTGTGATTTGAGTGTGGTATAGTGGTACACAACTTTAATCCCAGCACCAAGGAGGCACAGCCAGGTGGATCTCTGTAAAGTCAAGGCCAGCCGGATCTACATTAGAGAAGTCCAGAACAATCAGAGCAAAGCGCCTTCTCCCAAAAAAAAAAAAAAAAAAAAAAAAAAAAAAAAAGAAAAGAAAAAGAAAAAGAAAAAAAATTAGGCCAACCTTGGCTCAACAAAGAAACCTTGTCACAAAACAAACAAAAATGGCTTCGTGGGCTTGAACCAGTCACTGTGGTCAGCATAATGAAGGATTTCCACAGTCCTAATCCATGCCATGAGCTCTCATAAGCTAGGAGGAGGGGTCAGCTCCATGTGGGCAGAATGGAAGAGAGGTTCCAAGAGGGCTGGCCTTGCATGCTGGTGTACGCCTTTCCGCTCAGCACTCCAGAGGCAGAGGCAGATGGATCTCTCCGAGTTCGACGGCAGCCTGCTCCACATGATGAATTTCAGGTCAACCAGGGTCACACAGTGTGAAAACTCCGATCTCAAAACAAAACAAAACAACCAGCTGACTCTACTAGGCGTGAATTCGAGGACACAGCAATAAACCCAGATCTCTGAGGTGCAAAGAGAAGAGGAAGAAATGGCCACATCCCCAGAAACCCAAGTCAGGGTAGGAGCATCAGAAGTCCAAGGTCATCCTCTGATATGGAGCGAGTTTGGAGCCAGCCTGGGCTACATGAAATGCTCCTCCAAAATAATCAAAAGTGGCGTCGAATTCTGCTTTGCCAGAGCATTCGGGACACAGATGGTAGAGCTAAAAGGACAAATGACTTTTCTTTTCTTTTCTTTTTTACACACCAGGACAGTCAGAACGCTCTATCCTGGGGGATGTGTGAATAGTAGGGATTCTAAAGAACACGTGGGAGCTAGAACATCAGAAAATCTAAAATGTGGGGGTGCTTTGTAATGATCCCAGATCTAGAACACTGAGGTCATTTTTCTATGCCACGGAACTCATATATTTCTAGAATGGTCATGATTCTGGAAGAAACAAGGCGTGTAGTTAAACTGAAGTGGTTTTCAATACCAGAGGGGAGAAATAAGTGCGTGGAAGAACAGTGTGGAGAAGCTTCTGGAACGCTGTGATCCAGCGCTTTAGAAGGTTATGAAGTGCTGAAATCCTACCAGAATCCAGGGGATAACATAAATGTGATATTAAAAATAAGAAATGGAAACGGGAGACTCCAAATTCAAGGGGGAAGGGAAGCCAGTTCCATCCCTGCCATCCCCGGAAGTTGCAGTGGAGAGCCAGAGGCCGTTGCCTAGCAACGAGCATTGACGATGCCCTGGATCCTGGGCAGAAGGGAGAAATTTCGGCAGCACCCCCAGCAAATGCTCCAGCCACAGGGTAGGATGTGGGGAGGGGGGAGACAGGTGAGGGACATGGTGTCCCACAGGGCCACGTGAGCAGGGACTTGGAGTAGGGGGCACACAAAGAGAGAAGCATAAGACCAGATAATGGGCAAAACTGGGCACTCCATCGTTGCTGTAGGTCAGCCCACAAATAGCCTCAATGAGTCCTGACTGCCAATAGTGCTGTTCCTGGGGCTAGTATACCCCGGGGCGGTGGGTAGGCCCTGATTTCTAGGTGTCAGCGTGGGATGGAGGCGTGCATTGCTGTAGGTGGCAGGAATGGTGTGTGAAGGGGTTGTGTGAGTGAGTCTGTGTGGCTCATCGCAGGCAGGGGTGAGGTGTGTGCCCTGTACACCTTCCAGTGGAAAGAACTGGAGTAGGGGGTGGAGTGAATCTGGAACCTTCCTTCTAGATTCTTAGTGTGAGGAGGTTGGAGCAGTCAGGGCCTAAGGCCTACTTACCTTTTATGGCTGGAAACCCCAAATGTCTGGGGGCGGGGCTAATGCTTTAGTCAGCAAAGCTGTCTGGTGTATGGTGGTCACATGCAGTCCTCAAACGCGGGAGGAGCAGAAGTCCAACAACCATTCCAAGCAAACGTGATGGGGGTGGAGGGTGGGGGTGGGACGATCGAACTGCTGAGAACGTTCCAAATCCAGAAGTGGAGCATCACGGGAAGAGTGAGGTTTGGGATTCTAAGTGAAAGCTTATCCCATTTCTCACTGCCTGAAGCACCAGGGGGTTATGAAGCTGAGAAAATGGGGTGGGAACTTGAGGTTTTGTCTGTTTGTTTGAAACAGGTTCTTGCTTCGAACCCTAGAAGGCTCAGAATTTGCTGTTAGACCGAGCTGGCCTGAAGCTTAGCTCTACCTCCCAAGGGCTGTCTTTAAGGGACTTACTTACCTGGCTGGAACTCAAGTTTATGGTGAAGGGTAGGGGTTGGAGGTTGTGGGCAGGGCTTGAAGCCTGGAGCCCACTAAAAGGGGACAGTGGGCTTAGTGTCTCCTGTGTAGCCTGTGTTTCTCCTTACCCAGAGAGGGGAGATCAGAGGTCTCCAATAACAAAGGGTTATTATTCCAGGTTTGTAAGGGTCGTTGGGGAAAGACTTTTAGGAATCAGGCATGGAAGGGATTCTGGTGTCTTCTAGGGACCAAGGCAGAGAAGGGTGTGGGAGGGGCAGGGTTTTGGAGTCCTCTGGGAGCTGTCTGGTGCAAGGGCGTAGCCTGGATTCACGGACCGGTTGAACTTAGGAAAGACAAGTCTTTGCAGATGGCGAGGCTAAAACAATGGACGCGATCGTCTTTCTGGAAGGCTTGACGTGGGCCGCAGAGATGGCACCTGGGTCTGGGGGCAAAATTAGCTAGCACTCCAACACTAAATTCTTGTTACTTCGAGATTTGGCGTGGCGGAGGAAGAAGGAGGGTCTCCTTTTGTAGCCCAGGCTGGCCTGGAACTCACCCTGGGAAGTGATGCCACCTTAATTCATCAGCAGAGTCTGGGTCTCTTGCCTGTGAAGTGGGTGCCGGGGAATGTATCAGATCCACTAGACAGATAGCTACACTCTGACAGAGCCGCCAGCACTGAGCGAGGCCTGCTAGCTGAAGTCCAGCTGAGAGGACCTGGGCCCCCTGCACATCTATCTCGGTGGTAACCACTGTGTCATTTGAGGCCTCTCGACTCAAGAGAGACTGGGGAAGTCAGCACTGACGCCCCCAATCCTCCCATCTCCAGGAGAACTCCCTGCCGGGGCGACCCCGCCCGGCACCTGTCCGTCTAGCCCCTCCCATGTCGCTTACCCATTGGCCTCACTCGGAGCGCTGACAGTACAGGGCTCTGATTGGCGGCAAGTTTCACAGCCCCAGGCTAGCACGGTGGAGAAAGTGAGTCGGCCTCTGGCTAGGGCGGGGGTAGGGGGCGGGACCGGGGCCAGGCCGATCGGGACCTACTGGACACATTGCCTTCCCCGAGCGGGACTCTGCACCGGACACGATGCGCCGGCCTGGCTTCGGCGGCCACTGCCCCCTCCTCCTGCTGCTGCTGCTGCTCCCAGCCGCCACATCTGCTAGCGGTCCCAGCCCCAGCCCCAGCCCTATCCAGGTCGTGGAGGACGCGGTGGTCCCGGGCCACCAGGCCGGGTAAGCCCACTGCAGCCTCTTCTTCCTCGTGCTGGACCCAGGAAGTCTGGTGGTCCCGGAGGAGCTAGACCTTCCGAGTTAGGAAACTGCTTTTGGTAGGAGGATGCCAAGGCCAAAGCTCTTGGATCTACCAGGAGCCCCTACTTTGCAGTCGTTGGAGTTCGAGATGCGCCGAGAAATCGAGAAGCGGAGGTCTCTCCAGGGTGGTGGGATGGAATAGGCTCCAGCTAACTCCCGAGTGCATTGGGGGAGAGAACCCCAGTTGATACCGGGTAAGAGTTCGAGTTTTCTTAGAATAATAGATATGGGTGAGGCCCTTGAACTAGCTAGCCTTCAGCTCCCCAAGTTTCTTGAGTTTTTTTTTTTTTTTTTTTTAAGGTGTTGAAAGGTCGTGGTGAGATCTTAAAGAAAAGTTGCCGCGTTCTGGGTTTCTAGGGCCGCTGGATTAATTGGAAAAGACTTCTAGATTCTTCTAATATATTAGGAAGACTCCAATAGGCTCCTGGAAAGGGAAGGGAACTGGGTGGAAACCTGTGTAAGAGATCCTCGTTTTTTTTTTTTTTTTTTTTTTTTTTTTTTTTTTTTTTGAGATCAGTGCTCGTCAGGATTGAATGAATTACCAATGGTTTGGTGGTAAGATCCAGGATAGTTTCTAAATTTCCGTGTTTATAGGCCCCCATCTCGACCTGCGGGTGGCAGGAAGAGATGATCTGCTTAGCACCCCAGCCCTGCTCCTGGCAGCCCTGCGCTCCGTTACAAAGGCCGTGGGCTCCGCTCCCGCCCGGGTCTCTGGGAATGCGTTTAGTAACCCGAGCCGCGCCGGGGGCGGGGCTGGGAAGGGGTTAACCTGGAGGGAAAGCGGGAGGGATGACGGCAGGCTTCGAGGGTCTCGGAGGCTCCCCTGGAACAGCCTGCGCCCCCTCTGAGCTTCCCTCGTCTAGAATAGATCCGGGCATTGGATTTCCTTTCTCAGCATCTTTCAAAGTTTTTTCCCTCTGGGCCTGAACGTGCACCATTATACCTCACCCTCCCCTTTAACTTGGGGATAATGGACTTGTCTGGGGGGCCCCTGGGTTAGGACGCTCTGGCAGTACCGCTGAAGGGTCGCCGCTGAGACCCTGTGGCGCGCAGACATATCCGGAAAAGACCGTTTCCTTTTCTGACATTGAAGTTCAAGGACTAAGAGACGCTGGTCCCAGGACGTACATCCTAGAAAGGCGGGGAATGGATAGAAGTCAGGCCTCAGGATTCTTAATCCTGGACTTCAGTATCCCTACCACCTCAGCACTGTGTCGGACCCGCAGTCTAAGGCGACACCGCAGTGCACAGCCGCTGAGGTCTGTGCATGTGGCGCCACCTACCGACCAATCTTAGTTAGGATGGCGTCTGAGCACCAACTCTCCTCGAATAGTGGGCGGAGTTCTAGATCCCAGACAGTCCTGACCTGTAGATTCCCTTGGAGCTCTCCTTTGAGTGTTTCTTGGAATAAATTTAAGCCTGGCGTGGTGACTGGCGTGTGTACCTTTAACTTTAGAGGAGAATGAAAAGCAGGAAGATGGTCCTGAGTTTGAGGGCTGCCTGGGCTAAGCAGTACATTCTGGACCAGCCATGCTTGACCTTGTCTCAAAACGATAGTCGGTGGTGATAAAGATGAGAATAATTTCGTAAGATAGACCGACAACCAGGGTGTTGTGGCCTTTACTCCGGAAAGTCCAAGCCAGTTTGCCTCTTCTACTTGCACAGATATGAACTTACCTACCTGCTTGAAATTCCCCCGAGTCTTGCCTTCTCTTCTGTTCTCCTCCCCTTCCCTCCTTTGGGGGGGGGTTTCTGAGGCCTGAAAAGTTCCACCCCTCCTCTTTACAGTGCTGCTGCCTGTCGTTGCTGCCTAGACCAGACACCCAGGAGTAGCCGCTGCACCCGAGGTGGGTTCCTCCGGGGGCGGGGGGGGGTGATGAGGGATGAGAGGCTCAGCCCCGATTCTCTACTGAATTCCTGATTGTCTCTGAAGCTTCCTGCAGGGTCCGAAACTGCCCACCTGACCATTGCGCAGGCCTACAGGGGTGCTTGACCCCAACTCCTTCAGTGCCTAGCCCCAGCCGCAGTCAGGTGGAGAAGAGACAGGTATCCCTCAACTGGCAGCCACTGACGTAAGTATATAATTCTTCCCCTTACACACACACACACACACACACACACACACACACTGGTATTTCACTAGTAACCCACTATCTGTGTTTCTTTGTGTTCTTTTTCTTGCCTGGCTGAATCATTGGGTCTTTGCCGCTTGCTCTGTTTCTTTCTGCATGCCCCGCCCACTTTTTCCTTCCCATCCATTTCATATCATTTCTCGGTCCATACCTTTTATTTTATTTTATTTTTATTTTAACTT
Organism: Micromys minutus; assembly: GCF_963924665.1. Classification (NCBI taxonomy): domain Eukaryota; kingdom Metazoa; phylum Chordata; class Mammalia; order Rodentia; family Muridae; genus Micromys; species Micromys minutus. Next base: position 17,015,327 of record NC_137967.1, read on the forward strand.
CCATAGTCTTTTCTCTGAAAGTATTTCTCTAAAGATATCCCAAGCCTTACTTCCCATGAGAGGGCTGGGGGCAATGTTGGCCAATCCTACTCCTGGAAGTGCTTAGGAGGCTTTTTTTTTTTTTTTTCCTTGAGGTGAGGAGGCCACTTTAATAGTGGTGACAGCCTCTTCCACCCCTTCCACCTAGTTTGCAGGAGGCCCGAGCTCTGCTGAGGCAAAGGCGGCCCCGAGGGCCGTGGGCCCGGGCATTGCTGAAAAGAAGGCCCCCACATCGCGCCCCTGCCGGCCAGGCCCGGGGTAAGAACATCCGCCCTTCCTCCGTGTAGGGGGCGGAGGGGGTGGTTCCGGGCCAGATAAAGCCGTCTGGTTCCCACGGTGCTGCCGCCGACTACCAATCCCCCATTGTAGCTCGTTCCACCCCACTCCCCAGAACGCAGCCACCTCTAGGGACCCCTGCGTCCGGTAGTACGAGGTGAGCCAGGGACAGAACAAGACGCAGGCCAAAGGCGCTGACCCATCGGGGTGGGGCCGGGAAGCCAGGCGTCCGGGCTCCCGTGGCTGAAGAGGGGGCAACTCGCCCAGCAGAGAGGGAGGCTGGACCAGCCCAGACAACAAAAGCGATTGTGCGGGTTGGCGCCTGCCCGGGCACAAAGTGCCCAAGATTGCGGGACGGCTGGGGGCCAAAGGCCTTTCCCTCTTCCATGCCAGACCCTCCCTTGTCCCGGCTCTTCCTGCAGCCTGGTACCCCAGACTTGAACACTATAGACTCAACTACCCTCAGAAGCCCTCCCGTGCTGTGTGGCCTTCAGCCCAGATGCATCCCCCTCCTTCCTAAAGTTTTCCAGATGTGAGCCCCAGGCCAGATGTGAGGACCCCCGCCCACAGTCTGAGCCCATCCCTTGCCTTTATTCGTTCTGACCTCTCCCACCAGGTGTAGATGTGGCATCGTCAGGTGTGAGCCCCGTAGTCTCCTGGCCAGAATTCAGCTTTATGTGCCCCTGAGCAGCGACCCTTTTCATCACTCACAGATGTGCCATCTCGCTGCCCCTATGGGTCATTCTTGTCCTCTATCTAGATGAAGCCTCTTTCCCCCTGTGCCTAGTCAGAGAATCAACCTTTAGCTGGCTCCCCAAATGCAGCCCCCATTACTCTAATGGATTTCCTCTCAATGGGTTCTACTCTCTCTCTAGGGGCCAGCCCGCCCGCCCCCACCTGTTCCCTTCCCTGCTACTCCCCTCTAGGCCCCATCCACTTGTTGGAGTACGGGTGGGGGCAGAGGGGGCGCCCTCCCCTTCCCCCTGCGAGTCTAGCGCCCAGCCTTCGCGCCTCTGGCTAAGCGCCCAGCCCCACGCGCCCCCGCGCGGCCGCCCGGGAGGGAGCGATGGGGAGGGGGGGGCTGAGCGGGGGCGCGGCCGCCCTCCCCCGCGGGCGGGCGGGCGAGCAGGCGGGCGCGGCCGGGCCCCTCGGGCGGGCTGGGGCGGCGGCGCGGTGGAGCGCGGCGCTGCAGCCATGGCGGGCGGCGCGCGGCTGCTCTGGGTGCCGCTATTGGTGCTGCTGGCGCAGCTGGGGCCGCAGCCCGGACTGGGCCGACCCCGAGAGCGTCTTCGCGTGCGCTTCACCCCCGCCGTGTGCGGCCTGCGTTGCATCCAGGGGCCCACTGGCTCCCGCTGTACCCCGACCTGCGCGCCCCGCAACACCACCAGCGTGGACAGCGGCGCGCCCGGCGGGGCGGCCCCCGGGGGACCCGGCTTCCGCGCCTGTGAGTGCGGGATGGTGCTCTCAAGGGAGGAGTGCCCGGAGGGGGGACCCCGGAGACAATGCCTTAGGGAGCAGGAGCCCAGATTCCATGTACAGAAATGCTGGGGAGTCCGTGGGGTCTTTGAGGAAGTGAGCTCTGAATTCCTGTTTGGGAGAGTGGATCTCCAGGGGTCTGATTTCACTGAGTATTTCTTGGGAACCTGTAGTGTCCCACATGAACGGACTGGGGCTAACTTCCATGTCTTTCAGTCAAGGCGAAGCTCTCAGAATCTGGGAACTTTTGAGATGGTGCCCAAATTCGGAGATTGTGCGTAGTGGATCAACCAGGGAGTGTTTCAGAGTTGCATGGGGGTGGAGGCGCTATCTCAAATTTCTGGGTCTGTCTTTGAGTATGGGAAGACTAGGGAAGTCTGGCATGGGACTGCCTGTGATGAAGAACTTAAGCGGGAGGGGACCCAGGAAAGACGGGGCTTCTTTCGGCAAGACCTGAATTACAGCGGTTCCACGTGCGACAGATATTCAGATAGGAGGCCTGAGGAAAGGGCGCCCCCTGCGGGAGGAGGGGACCGGTTGCGCTTCCTCCAGACAAGGGGGACGTTCTGGGGTTCAGGTGAGGTCGGGAGGGCGCGCCACCTGCTAGCCCAGAGTGTGGGGATGGACTGCGGGTCGGGTTTTCTTTGCTTCCCACCCCTTACGCCCTCCGGAATGGGGATTGGGGCCCCTGGCGCCGAGAACTCGCCCAGGCTGGCCCCCAGCCAGCCCAACCCGGCCGGCGTGAGCTCATCTCCCGCCCGAGCCCCCGCCCGCTACCACTCCCTCTCTCCGCCCCTTCCTCCCTCCTTCCTTCACTCTCTGCCCGCCCAGCCCCAACTCGCCCGTGCCAGGCGCCGTGCCCAGACGGGTGCCAAGCCCCTGGAGGCACAAGGAGGGACATGTGAAGGCAGGCTGACCTCGGCAAGACCCTTATGTCCTTAGCTCCCTGCTCTTCCAGTGGTGTGAGACATGAAGTTAGTTTTGCCCGTTTAGCAGCACTAAGTACTCTGATATGGGCGCCCTGAGGTGAGAGTCTTTATTCAAGCCAAGAGCAGGCAGTAAAATGACTTAAGAGACTAAGAAATGCCCCTAAACCTGGTGGCTTCCTCCCATCTGAGACGCTTCGATTTTTGCAATCTTGCTTCTCAGTTGAGCCCCTTTTAAGCTCTGCCATTTAAAGAACCCCATTAAGGTACCCGGAGTCCAGGTTTAACGCTTCTGACAGAGGATCCGGGTTCCTCACTTCCCCTGAAACATTCAAACATAAGCCTTGAGTGGAGATAATTCTCCCCTCTAACAACGCCCCCCCACTTCTCTTCCCACATAGCCTCATTTTTTTTTTCTTCCATTTCTAATGTAGCCTTCCCAGACCTATCCACAGAGGACCCATTAATCAAGACTCTTGGCTAGGGAGGGGTAGGACTTTCCACCTATTCCTAAGGTCCCTGCAATGTGAAAGTCTATCAGAATCCACTTCTTCCAGTCTTCAGCTCCCTCACATGGGCCACACCCCCGCCTTCAGAAAGTACTAGAATCCTGTTTTCTAGGCAGCTCTCGGAAAGGACTTGAAAGACTCTTGGTTGAGAGCCTAGATTTGCTCCGGAGCTAGCCTCACCCTGCCTCCTAGAAAACTTGGGTCGTCTCTGAATCTCAGAGCACTGCGTCCATGCTTATATCTTCCAAGGATGTCTGTCCCCTGATTCGTCTAGACTGAGGTGGCTCCCCTGTACTTCCTTTTGTACAGTTGTGGCTCAGAAAAAATCCCACACACACCTCCCCGGACAGCCCGGGCTGTCTGCTCCCTCCTAGCCCTGAGCGCAGCTGTCTCCAGCTGTTTTCGGCTGCCCCAGGGGAGGAAGGGAGGGGGGGTGCCCTCGAAAGACACGTCCGGCCTCCTTTGGCTCAGCAGTCCGGGGCTCCCCAAGGGTCCGGAATGCGGAGACGACGCCCTGCCCCCGCTGCACCCCTTTCTTTGTTTACCCCGCCGCACAGCTGGCAGTGCCCCGCCCAGAGGTGGCCAGGGGCCCAGAGAGGGCGCGCGGAGGGGAGTAGAGGCGCGTCCCCGCTAGTTGCCCCGCCCGGTGCTACCGGAGGCGAGGAGGGAAGGCTGAAACTCCGCAGGCCGGTGGAAGGAGGTGGGCGGGGATAAGAAGCCTAGCTCGCCCAAGAGTGGGAGGGGCGTGAATCAGGGCAAATCAGAGGGAGGAAAGTGGGTGGGCGTGGCTAAGGCTATCAGGTACCTGGGCTGGGCGGAGCTTGCAATGTCAGGTAGAAGGCCATGTGGGCGGGACTAAAGAGGAGGGCCTGGCCAATGGGAAAATCCTGGACATTTTGAATTCCCGCTGAGACAGAAAGAGGAGAGCGAAGGTAATCCAGTAGGCTGAACTAGCACTGTCTGGGCGGGGCTGGAACACCCGAACCCAGCCAGAAAACGGGAAGGTGAATCATGGAGGAAACAGAATGAGCCCACATAGTAGGCGGGGCTATGTGGTAGCTACACAACTTGGTCCACGCGATGTAGTCAGCCAGATTTGGGGAAGGGTGTTGTGGTAGCGCACTGCTATAATCCCCAAAATTGGGAAGCGGAGGCGGAAGTTAAAACATCGGCTATATAGTGAGTTTTCCTGCCTGGGCTACATTAGTCCCTATGTTAAAACAAAAGGAGACCTACGACAGAGAGTTGTAGGATGATGTACCTTGAGGCCTTCACTACAGCGTTGTGGACCGAGTTAGGTGTTTGCCAGTCACAGTACTGATTTTTCTGTGTGTCCTTGCTTTCTTCTCAGTTCTATGTCCCTTGATCTGTCACAACGGTGGTGTGTGTGTGAAACCTGACCGCTGCCTTTGCCCCCCGGACTTCGCTGGCAAATTCTGCCAATTGCATTCCTCGGGGGCTCGGCCCCCGGTCCCAGCCATGCCGGGCCTTACCCGCTCCGTTTACACAATGCCACTAGCCAACCATCGCGACGATGAACACGGTGAGGAGAATTTTGCCAAAAGGCCCGTGACCCTGCTCTCCTCGGGAACCTGACCGTTCATAACGAAGTTTGTTGTCTTCTCTGATACCCTCCCAAGCCCGGTTTGGTGGCATCCACCTGTAATCCCACCACTTGGGCAGAGGCGGGAGAATCACTGAAAATTGCAGGCCATATTTCATTACCACGCCATCTCCCTACCCCACCCCCCAATATCAAGTACCCATCCTGAGCTCACCTCTCCAGTCTGCTCCTAGCAAGTCAGAGCTCGTGTAGATATATCGTTATCTCTGCTCAGGAGTAGCATCGATGGTGAGTGTGCACGTGGAGCACCCTCAGGAGGCATCGGTGGTGGTGCACCAGGTGGAACGTGTATCCGGTCCCTGGGATGAGGCGAACCCTGAAGCCCTAGCCAGAGCTGAAGCGGTGGCACGGGCTGAGGCGGCGGCGCCCTACACAGTGCTGGCACAGAGCGCGCCACGCGAGGACGGCTACTCGGACGCCTCCGGCTTTGGTTACTGTTTCAGGGAACTGCGCGGAAGCGAAGTAAGACCAGGCCCGTGGGTGGGGTGGGGACCCCCCTAAAACATGCCACCACGCGGGGGCGCGCTCACGCTTCACTTCTACAGTGTGCGTCGCCGCTGCCGGGACTCCGGACGCAGGAAGTATGCTGCCGAGGGGAGGGCTTGGCCTGGGGTGTTCACGATTGTCACCCGTGCACGGAACACCTGGGTAAGAAGCCCTGGGTCGTCCCCAAACCTCGCCTCTTCTCCTACACAGATACACCCTAGTCACAAATTTTAGTTATAACTTCCTACCTTGGGGGTGTTCATGTCTAACTAGGTTTTTCTATACCGTTCAGCCCATTTACCCCATTTTCTGAATTTGGTCACTTTATTAACAGCTTTTGTGCCTTTGACTCATCCGTGCATCCGATCTTACTTACTGAGTGGGGGGCTGGCACGGAACTTCAAACCACACTTCACTCCTTTTAGCCCTTCCTACTTCATCTTTCTTCAAGACTGCCTGGTTATCTCTCTGCCAACCTGCCCCTGCCCCATCCCTCCATTCTCCACAGGGAACTCCAACCGAGTGAGTGACCCAAATGGACCTTGCCCAACCGGCTTCGAGAGGGTTAATGGATCCTGTGTAGGTAAGGCACAGCAGGGGACCGGAGGGACGGGGAGGCCTTGTTTTTCAAGGCTGGGCTCACCCGGGACTTAGTCCCAGGCTGGCTAAAAACCGTCCTCAACTCTCGCAGATGTGGATGAGTGCGCCACAGGTGGGCGTTGCCAACACGGAGAATGTGCCAACACTCGTGGCGGATACACGTGTGTATGTCCGGATGGTTTCCTCCTGGACTCTTCCCGAAGCAGCTGCATCTGTGAGACACCAGGAAAGGGGGGAGGGGCCCTAAAGCTGGCTCCTAAATTACTCATGACCTTAGAAAACATCCCAGAATATTTCTGAATTTTTAATTCCCTCAGATACTCCAAACCCTTCTAGACTTTCAGATCTCCCCCCTCGGGGGGGGGGGTTATTCTGAACCTTAGGGTCTCTGCCCTGTTTTCAGACGCCCTACCTCCAGCCTCTAACTGTTCACAGCCAAGCCCCAAAGACTCCCAGAATCTTGAGTTCCTTTAAGACCTCTAAATTCTCATTGATGCCTTACTTCAAACCCTGGGCACTCTCAGCCCTACAGAATTTCCTCCCTTTCCCCTAGCCCAACACGTGATCTCAGAGGCAAAGGGACCCTGCTACCGAGTGCTACATGATGGCGGATGCTCGCTGCCCATTCTTCGAAATATCACCAAACAGATCTGTTGCTGTAGCCGTGTGGGCAAGGCTTGGGGCCGAGGCTGCCAGCTCTGTCCGCCTTATGGTTCGGGTGAGAAAGTCCTTCCAACCCACCCCTTCCTGACAGACAAACACAGATCGGAGTCATCGGCCCTGCCCTCAACCTCTAAAGCCCTGGGGCTTCAAACCTGGCAGTACTTTGGCCCCACTCCCAACACATCAGTCCCGGGCCTCTCCTCTAGCCTTAGCCACGCCCATGAGTCCCCTGAGACCAGAGCACTCTACCAACACCCCTGAAAGAGGAAAACAGGAAAACACTCACAATTCCCGCCATTGGCTTCTGAAACGTCTAATTCTTTGGTTGGTACAGTACTCCATCCAGAGTATAAGCCAGACTCTTGACACTATCGTGGGTCAAACTCTGTTCCCAGCTAAGGCCTACTCGCCACTCACAAGATTTCATTTGGTCTCCTATCCCGGCCTCTCCTTTGCTTTGTTCCCAGAGGGTTTTCGGGAGATCTGTCCAGCTGGCCCTGGTTACCACTATTCAGCTTCTGACCTCCGCTACAACACCAGACCCCTAAACCAGGATTCACTTCGAGTGACCTTCAATCAACCACGTGCTCCACCAGCCACCCCTAGGCCACCCACAGGTGAGCTGAAACCCGGATGGAGGTGGGAGGTGCATTTCCCAGGTGCTGCTTGAAGCAGATAGGAAACAAAGGAGGGGGAGCAAGAACATCCAAATTTAGATCCACATTCAGGTGCACTTTCTTTACCAGGGTTTCTGCCCACTCATCGACCTGAGACCCGCCCAGACTCTGGGCCACAACCTGAACCTCGACCTCGGCCTGAACACCGGCCTCGGCCTGAACCCCAACCTCGGCCTGAACCTCAACCTCGGCCTGAACCTCAGCCTCGGCCTGAATTTCCCCTGCCCAGCATCCCTGCTTGGACCGGTCCAGAGATTCCTGAATCAGGTGCTATAGGAATCTGAGCATTGTAGCCAAAATACTGTGAATTCCTGTGGGGAAAGGCTTCAAAATGAAGGCGTTGGGAAAGATGAAAGAGATGAGGGAGAATGGGAAGAGATAAGGATTTGAAGGTTTGGGTGGTGGTTCCCTCAGGTACCAGAGTCATAGTTGGGCTCCAGTTCTCTGCGAACTGAGCAAACAGTTACATCCGGGGGGAGGCGGTCCCAGTTCCTGTCCTGTAAAATGAGCATCATGGGAAGTTTCGAGAAAATGCTTCTCAAGAATGGGGCATGTGAGTGTTTTCGAGGGTTTATTCAGGCCGAGCTGATGGGGCTCTCTCAGATTAAATGACAACATAATCTCCAAGATTAGACTTGGGGGAGGGGACACTCGTGAAAATATTTTGGAAGGAGTAAGGGCACTGTTCTGGGGTAGACGGGACGGAAAGTTCAGACTTTCCGTGAACGTGACTGACTGGCTCCTCCAGGTCCCTCTTCCAGCATGTGTCAGAGAAATCCCCAGGTTTGTGGTCCAGGACGCTGCGTTCCTCGGCCAAGCGGCTACACCTGTGCGTGCGACCCAGGTTTCCGGCTCGGGCCCCAGGGCACTCGCTGCATTGGTGAGCTGCGCAGAGGGGATTCCGCGGAGTCGGGGCTCGGATAGAGGGTCCTCTGCCTGGCCAGCACGTAACTAGCCTGCCTGCTCTGTGCCCGCCCTCAGACGTAGATGAATGTCGCCGCGTCCCTACACCCTGTGCTCCCGGGCGTTGCGAGAACACACCAGGCAGCTTTCGCTGCGTGTGCGGCACCGGCTTCCGAGCAGGCCCGCGGGCTGCAGAGTGCCTGGGTGAGAATCCCGCCCCTCCAGGCCCCAGGCTCCACCCCTGCCTAAGTCTTTTCTTTGCACAACTGCTCCCGCCGCCCGGCTCCTTCGCCTCCTCACGCCGGTCCAACTTCATCACAACACCAAGTCCTGCGCTGGCCAAGATCAGCTAGGCTCCACCCCTGCTCTGCGCCTAACCTGGCCCTTCCTTTCCCGTGGCCTAGCTTTTACCCTAGCTCTGCTCTCACTAGCTCCGCCCTCCCTGTCCTAGACCAACTCCCGCCCCCACGCCTCGTCCGAGTTCTACAGTTTCTGCAGTTAATCTGACAGCGACCCCTGATTACACTCCAGCTCTCGCCTCAAACTACCCTTTCCTTCTCTGGCTCCAACCCTGCCTTCCTTCTCTCCCTTTGATCCACAAAGATTCCTTTTCCGCCCTGGCCATTTGCCCTTGTCCTTGCCTAGTTCCTGCCCTCCCCAAATTTGCTTCCTCCCACAATCTTGCTCTCAGATTGGGTCCCAACTAGCCCTCGTACTAACCCCTGGATTCGATCTCCGCCTTCGCTTTAAGACTACCCACCCTAACTCCGCCTACTTCTTTGGTTCCGCCCTAGACTAGCTCTTGTCCTAGCTTCGCCCCACCCTCGGCCTGCCTCCCGCCGCTGCTCCCCTGGCCTCTCGTCCCTCAGGGACTGAATGTCTGCCCCAGTTCTAGCCTCTGGATTCTATCCACAGATGTGGACGAATGCCGCCGCGTGCCGCCGCCGTGTGACCACGGGCGCTGCGAGAACACACCAGGCAGTTTCCTATGTGTGTGTCCCGCCGGGTACCAGGCAGCACCGCATGGAGCCAGCTGCCAGGGTGAGGGACTGGGAGGGGACAGAAAGAGAATGTAAGGCGAAGGGTTGATAGGTAGCGGTGAGGTTGGAGAAGCTGGACAAAGAACGGCTTACTAATGGGGAACATAGACCAGGATCCGAGAGCCAAATGTAGTGACCTGGATCGGATGGAGAGGCCGAGGAATGCAAAACAGAAGGGCTGGATCATGGAGAATGAGAAGAACAGATGGAGAAGGGATAGAGGTGTGAGTAATTGGGAAAGGGGGCTGAATTGTGGAAGACCAATGTAGCCCAATTCGTGGGGACCCAAGAGGCAGAATTCCAGGAACACGCCAGAGTCAGAATGAAGCTCAGGCAGAATGTAGCATGGTGTGTGTGTGTGTGGGGGGGGGTGAATCACACTGGGACACCCCGGGATTTTCTTGCTCCATGCAGATGTGGATGAATGTACCCAGAGCCCAGGCCTCTGTGGCCGCGGGGTCTGCAAAAACCTGCCCGGCTCTTTCCGCTGTGTTTGCCCGGCTGGCTTCCGTGGCTCGGCGTGTGAAGAAGATGTGGATGAATGTGCCCAGCAGCCTCCGCCCTGCGGGCCAGGCCGCTGCGACAACACCGCAGGTTCATTCCACTGTGCCTGCCCAGCTGGCTTCCGCTCCCGAGGACCAGGGGCCCCCTGCCAAGGTGAGGGTGCTGGACTCAAGCCCGCAGCACTGTGTCTTGCTGTGAGAGATGGAGAGAGACATTACTTGGGAGTAGAGAGGTCTTAGGATGGGCTCTGTGACAGGCTGAGCAGCGCATTGAGAACCCTGGGAAGGTCTGGCTGAATTCTGTCTTCAGAATGGCCTTTAACTAATAATCTCCCTGCCTCTGCTTCCTGAATGTTAGTATTAGCGGTGTCCACCTAAATTACTGCCTGTCCCTCTTCCCATTCAAACTTATAGAAGAAACATTCTTTATACAAGGGGGGTGGATAGGAGACAGTGGGTGGGTCTGTGCCAGTGTGTAGATCGGAGGACAACTTACTGGAATCAATTTACGTCTTCCACCGTGTGGATCAAACTCTGGCCACTAGGCTTGATGCAGGTTCCCAAGGCAGGAGGATTGGTGTGAGTTTAAGGCCAGTGTGGGCTACAGTGTGAGATCTTGTTTCAGATAAACACAAACTGGAGCACTGGGGTAGGTAGGAGGGGAGGGGACTGAGTTCCTCAGCCTGATTGGCCTCTTCTGCCCAGATGTGGACGAGTGCGCCTGGAGCCCCTCACCTTGTACCTATGGCCGCTGCGAGAACACAGAAGGAAGCTTCAAGTGTGTCTGCCCTACAGGCTTCCAACCCAATGCTGCGGGCTCCGAGTGCGAGGGTGAGGCCAGGGAGGGAGGGAGGAGTGTGGACGGGTAAGGAAGCTCAGGGCCACTTCCTCAAGACTACTCTCTCCCCTACTTCTCAGATGTGGATGAATGTGAAAACCATTTGGCGTGTCCTGGGCAAGAGTGTGTGAACTCACCAGGCTCTTTCCAGTGCCGGGCCTGCCCTGTTGGCCATCACCTGCACCGTGGGAGATGCACTGGTGAGATCAGGCCTCGCTGGGACCTGGGACCTTACCCCTGTACCTTAACCCGGTCACCCAGATTATGACCCTGACTTGACCCATCATTTGGGACCTGGATCTCAGTCCCTTTACATGGACCAGGACTCCCAAGTTTGACTCTTGCTTCGTGCCCCACCAGAACTGAAGTCCCTGACTTGACCATATTCCTGGTCATCAGCGAAGTGACTCCTCCTGACTCTAGGAACGTGTGGTTTGGCTGAAGCATTTTAAGACTAACCATGACCCTTCCTGACAACCACTGACTCGCAGCAAAATTACATTTCTGGACCTTTACTAAAGTGTGGCCCATGGTCCTATTTTTTAAAATATTATATATATATATATATATACATATATATATATATATGTACACTGTTACTGTCTTCTGACATAGCAGAAGAAGGCATCAGATCCCATTACAGATGGTTATGAGCCACCATGTGGTTTCTGGGATTTGAACCCTCTGGAAGAGCAGTCAGTGCTCTTAACCACTGAGCCATCTCTCTAGCCCCATGACCCTAAATTTTATTGTGCCATTTTATCTTAGCCAAAACAAAACCAAAAATCCCGCCAATCCTGACCAACTTTGTTCTGGCTCACTATCCATCTGCATCTTTTCTCATAATTTCTTCCCTGGAACGTAATTGGGTGCATGATTTTTGACCCCAACACTCACCTCTGACCTCAGCCTGTAACCTCTAACTCTAGCTGACTTTGACACATTTATTCAGCAGAATCTTATCCAATCATCTAGTTCATAGTACCCTAACTCATCCTCGGTGCCAATCTAGAGTCTCTTTCCCTGATGCCAGGAACCCCGGTAGAGGAAGTCTCAGATACCCAGATCCACAGACTTTCTTAATCCTGGACTATTCTGTCCTTCATTCAAGCCCCTTTCCAATCATTCCCACCAACCCGTTGGCTCCAGCTGATCCTTTCTGAACCCCTAACCCACTCCTACAGACGTGGATGAATGCAGTTCGGGCACCCCTTGCGGTCTCCATGGCCAGTGCACAAATACCAAAGGCTCCTTCCACTGCAGCTGCTCGACGGGTTACCGGGCACCATCTGGTCGACCTGGGCCTTGTGCAGGTAAGCTAGCTGACCAGCGGGAGAGTCTAGGAGCAGTGCCTAGATTCTTGAGCAAAGCCCATTAGAGATGTAAAAGGGACTAAGAAAGAAATTTTCAGAGAAACTTAGACGTCAAGGTTGCAACTCGGGTGTCAGGGTTAACATTATGGGTGGGGCTTACTTGAGGGGGCGGGTCGGAGGTGACCAACGGCACGGTCCTGATTCTTGCGTACCTTAGATATAAATGAGTGTCTCGAAGGCGACTTCTGCTTTCCCCACGGAGAGTGCCTCAACACCGTCGGCTCCTTTACCTGTACCTGTGCCCCTGGCTACCGGCCTGGACCTCGCGGAGCATCTTGTCTGGGTCAGTCCCCAGGCCATTATCTGAGTGTGGAAAGAGTGGACTTCCAGCAGGAAAAGGAGGGGAGCAAAGGGAAGAGGGCAGAAAGGGAACTCTAGATTTTTCTTGAGGTTTAGGGGGAATCTACTTGGATTACTGGGGTGAAGCTTTTGGGAATCCTGGAGGCAGCAATCATAGAGGAACGGGATATGTCAGGAAAAGTTGGAAGCTGACATCTGGATAGTGATTGGAGAGGACCTCCGACTGGAGGCGGGGCTTGCAAGAAAGGGTGGGGCCTTAAGCAGATTGGATGAGGTCTTCCTAAGAGGTTTTGGAACTTGGAGGGTTGGGATGCCCGGGAACTGAGGGGGTGTGGCTGGGATATTAAGCAGAGGAGGAGGTGGGCCTGGGTTTCGGTTGCCCTGTCCTGCAGACGTAGACGAGTGCAGCGAAGAAGATCTTTGCCAGAGCGGCATCTGTACCAACACTGACGGCTCCTTCGAGTGCATCTGTCCTCCTGGCCACCGTGCTGGCCCTGATCTTGCCTCCTGCCTTGGTGAGAGGCCTCCTCCTTCCCCTGCCCTTTCCTTATTTACCCTCTTCTCCAGTCTCCTCCTGACCCTCCTGACCCTCTTCCTTCCTCTTTCTCCCACCTGTTTTCTTCATATGACCTCCCTCTTTGCCTGGTCCTCAGACATTGACGAGTGTCGTGAACGGGGACCTGCCCTGTGCGGGTCTCAGCGCTGTGAAAATTCTCCTGGCTCTTACCGCTGTGTGCGGGACTGCGATCCAGGCTACCACCCTGGCCCCGAGGGCACCTGTGATGGTAAGACAGATCCCCTAAAGCCTGTGACAGGTGATGGGAGCCTGTTCCCCTGGGAATCAGGAGAGAGATGCTCTGTCTTAAAAACCTGGAAGGAGAGGTTTCACAACCCACACTTCCCTTTTCCCCCCTCAATGTTCTCTGGGGAAAATTAGCCCCTGCTGTATGCATGTGTTTCTCATGTGGGCAGGAGTTTTCTTATCAGAAATCAGGGCAAGCCCTTCCCTTACTGAACCATTTTAATATATTTAGAGGGAAGGGGTGCAGGATGAATCAGTATTTTCTGTAACCAATGAAACAAAGCTACCATGGGCTGCATTTTCCTTCCCAGTAGTTAAGCCTATGACTTAGGAAACTCTCACTTCCTAAGAACTTAATCACTAATTACAAAAAGTTCAGCAGCCACTGGTGCCAGACATTGAGGGCACAGCAGGAAAGGGCTCAACAAAATCCCTGTCCTCACGGATCCAATGCAGGTTGTGTTGGGGGGGGGGGTTAACTATGTGAATAAATCCAGATCTCATTTCCCTGATAACGGTGAGACTCTTTCTGTATGTGAGGTATTGTTGATGTCTTGGTAGGCAGAAATTCCGATTGGTGTGAGGTTTGAGTTGAAGGATGGTCACTATTTGCACACTAATGATTTTATCGATAAAATGTCACGTGGTTGTTTTGTTGAGTCTTGCTATGTGCTCCAGGCTGACCTGTTTTTTTGTTTTGAGATCCTTGCCTCAAATATAGGATGCTCTAGGTTAGACACTGGATAAACGCACAAGCTGAGTGCGGTCCTGTGATCTTAGCATTTGGGAGGTGGCAGCTAGAAGATCAGAAGTTTAGGGCTATCTTTGGCTACAAAGCATGCATGAGGCCAGC
>NC_137967.1:17029414-17336914 GCF_963924665.1 Micromys minutus
ATAACAATAAGGGGGCTGGAGAGATGGCTCAGTGGTTAAGGGCACTGGCTGCTCTTCCAGAGGTCCTGGGTTCAAATCCCAGCCACCACATGGTGGCTCACAACCATCTGTAATGGGATCTGTCGCCCTCTTCCTGAGCGTCATGTACATAAAAATTTTAAAAGGAAGAAAGATAAATGAGCAGACGTGACAGGACCCTGGGACAAGAAGGACAGACTTTGATGTGCCCGCGAATGAGGAGAAAGGGCAATGCAATACAGGTAGTCATGGAGACATGTCTAGCAGAGACAACCGTGTGAGCAAGGGCCCTGAGGTGGGGCTCTGTCTGAGCTGTTTGAGAAAGGGCATGAAGGACTTAGGATCCAACTAACCAGGCCCAAGGACTTCTCAATCTTCATGCCTGGAAGTGGCATTAGCAACACCCCCCTCACCTCAGGCCTTTGACATCCCACCGCTGCTCTGTTGCAGATGTGGACGAATGCCAAGAATACGGCTCTGCGATTTGCGGTTCCCAGCGCTGTGAGAACACCCCCGGCTCCTACCGCTGCGCGCCAGCCTGCGACCCTGGCTATCAGCCTACACCAGGGGGCGGGTGCCAGGGTGGGTGTTCGCGGGGTAGTAGGGGGGATGTGAGGGGCGTGAGAGGTTTAGAAATGACCTTTATTGAAGCAGTCTGCTGGTGCTTGCAGATGTGGACGAGTGTCGGAATCGGTCTTTCTGCGGCGCCCATGCTATGTGCCAGAATCTGCCTGGCTCCTTCCAGTGTGTCTGTGACCAAGGCTACGAGGGGGCACGAGACGGGCGTCACTGCGTGGGTAAGCGACCAGAAGGGGAGTAACCTTCTGCTCCAGCAACCTTCTCTGCTCTCCTGGAGAAACAGACGTTCTAGTGTTGCAGAATTAGTTCTTGGAACCCAAGTGTTCTCGAGACATCACCAGTTAAAATTGTCCTGTAGCTCACGTCTGCAATGCCCACATTTGGGAGGCAGAAACAACAGGATCATTATGAATTGAAGGCCATCCTGAGCTACATAGCAAGTTCCAGGCTAGCCAAAGTGACGGAGTATGGACCTATCTCCAAACAGAAAGATCAGGCGACCTTACCCAATTTGTTTTTGCTTTTTTGGTTTGGTTTGGGTTAAGATTTATTTATTTTATTTTATGGGTGTTTTCCTACATATATTTATGGGTTCCATACACACCAGGTGCCAGCATAGTACCCATGAAGGTCAGAAGGCGGCATTGGATGCCCTGGAACTGGAGTTATAGACTGATGTGAGCTACCATGTGGGTGCTGGCAGTTGAACCCTGGTTCATCTGAAAAAGCAGGGAGGGCTTTGAACCACTGAGCCATCTCTCCAGACCCTCTATTGGTTTAGTCAGTTTGTTTCCTTTTGTATTGGAGACAAGGTTTCTCCGTGTAGCCCCAGCTGTTCTAGAACTCACTCTGTAGAACAGGCTGGCTTCAAACTCAGGGATCTGCCTGCCAAGTACTGGTATTAAAGGTGTGCACCACGGTCCAGCTTGAGTTATGTATGTGTGTGTGTTAATTTTTTTTCTCTCTCTCAATGAAATTACATCTCAAACCCTTTTAGTTTGGTTTTGCTGTTGTTGCTGCTGTTGTTTTTTTTTTTGTTTTTACTGTATTCTTCAGGGGGCGGGTCTTGTGTCTTGAATTCACTGTGTAGACCTGAATGGCCTTCACTTCTGAAGGGCTGTTCTCCCACCCAGCCCCAACCCAAATTTTACAGTTTAGTTTTAGAAACAGGGGCCCTAGATTGCCAAGGTTGGCCTTGAGCTCCCTATGCAGCTGAGGCAGGCCTTGGCTGTCTGAGACTCATGCCCCAACCTCCCTAGTAGCTAGGATTTCAGCTCTAGACGGCCAGATCTGACAGAAAATTTCTACACACAGCAAACAGAGAGAATTGTGGGCTGCAAACCTCCAGCCCGTCCTGTAGACGTGCAAGCACCCCAGCCATCACTACTACGGTCGCCATGGTTACTTTAGTATATCAACCTTCTCACTTGTCCTCCTATGAATGTGTCTAGGCATTTGGACAGATTCGTGGGGTTTTTGAGTGGTTATTTGGAGAAAAGAATCTCACTCTAGCCCTGGCTGGTTCTGACCTCGCAGCATAGACCAGGCTGGCCTCCAGCTTGCATCGATCCTCCAGCCTTTGTTTCCTGAGTGTTGGAATTACTGCCCAGAGCCAGCCTTCGTTCTGCACATCATTAGGGTTCACTATGTCTTTACAGCCATTTTAATTAGAGGCCCAGAGGGCAGAGCACAACCTGTGAGTCTGTTCTTTCCTTCCACCATGCTCGGTCCTGGCAATCAAACTTGGGTCATTAGGCTTGGCAGCAATATACCTTCCTAGTCATCTCCAAAATGCAAACACAGACTTCATTATTATTTTTTCTTTCTTCTTCTTCTTCTTCTTTTTTTTTTTTTGGTTGGAGGGAGGGGAAATGAGGGTTGAGACAGGTTCTTACTATGCAGCTCAGATCGGCCTTGACTAACATTCTCAATGGCTTTGTTTTTGTTTTATTTGCTCTCTCTCTCTCTCTCTCTCTCTCTCTCTCCTCATCTTCTCATTCCCTCCCTCCCAGTCATTCCCTCCCTTTTCCTCCCTCTCCCCCCCTCCTTTTCTTGCAATGGTGAGGATGGAACCTGGGGTCTATGTATGCTAGCTAAGCCTTCTACCACTGAGCCACATTGCCAACAGCCTTTATTCCTGAAAAGAGAGCTAATGAGTCATAGGAAGAGATGGAGATGTAGCTAATAGCACGTGTTGCTATTTTAGAGGACCTATGTTTGGTTCCTAGCACCCATGTCAGGGGGCTCACAACCACACCTAACTCCAGCTCTGAGAGAGCCTTAACTCATATACACATACCTACACACAGATACATACATTTGTACTTGATTTAAAGATAATATATATCTGGGTGGTGGTGGCAGCGCATACCTTTAATCTCAGCACTCAGCAAGCTGAGGCAGGTAAGTCTATGAGTTCGAGGCCAGCCTGGTCTACAGAGTGAGTTCCAGGATATCCAGAGAATATACTCTTCTGACCTTTGAGGGCACCAGGCACACGTGTGAAGCACGTACATACATGCAGGCAGACACGCATATGCATAAAAGAAAATTTAAAAGCAAAACCGCTAAGAGGATAGGGAGGAGTTAAACCGGCAGTCTGCGAGTGCAAGAACCAAGAAGAGCCAAGAACCACAGCAAAGCTTTCTTCCTCTGCAGGGTTTGTTTTTAGGCAGTGACAGGTGGCCCCAGCTCTGGGCTCACAGCCTCAGACTAGCAGCCACACACCTAAGTAGGAGACCCAGAAAGTCTCAAGACTGGCTGTGATTGGCTCGGTGAGGTCATTGCCTACCTCTGACCCGCAGAATCGCAGTAACCTGATTTGTTCTGCCCCGTGGAGACTGGGGCTGTACCCAGGATGCAAGGGGCGGACTTGGAAGCTCCGGGAATTCCCAAGGGAGGGCCTCTAACTAGAAGAGAAGTAGACAACAGTGTCTGGGCTCTTAAGAAATAATGATGCTACGGGATGGAGAGTCGGTTCAGCGGTTCAGAGTACTTCTCTTTCAGAGAAACCGCTTTAATCCTCAGCATTCACATGGTGATTCATAACCCATCTGCACTCCAGTTCCCGGGCATCCAGCACTTTCTCCTGGTCTCCACTGGAACCTTGTACATGGCAAACATATGCAAACACACATGTAAATTACATCTTTTAAAAATTTACATTGTGAGCCATGTGTAGTGGTGCGTGTTTTTTTTTAAAGAGTTATTTATTTATTGTATATAAGTACACTGTCGCTGTCTTCAGACACAGCAGAAGAGGGCATCAGAGCCCATTACAGATGGTTGTGAGCCACCATGTGGCTGCTGGGATTTGAACTCAGGACCTCTGGAAGAGCAGTCAGTGCTCTTAACCACTGAGCCATCTCTCCAGCCCCATGGTGCGTGTTTCTAATGCAAACCCCTAGGACACTGATTGCTACAAGTCTGAGGGCAGCCTGGACTATACAGAAAGTTCTGAGCCATTCTAGATTAAAGAGTAAAACTGCGTTTTTCTTTCTTTTTTCTTTTTTCTTTCATTCATTCTTTCTTTTTTTAATAGTTGTTGTGGGGGAGAATTGGTTTGGTCTTCCTTCCTTCCTTCCTTTCTTTCTTTTTTAAAAAACGAAACAGTGACAACAGAAAGCTGGCAGCAGTGGTTCAAACCTATAGTCCTGATACTCACAAGGCAGAAGCAAGAGGACTGGTACAAGTTCAAGCCCAACCTGGTCAACATGGTGAGCTAGGAACACTCTCTCAGTGAGATCCGACCTCAAAAGACATAGGCCTACAGAGATATAGAGAGATGCATATCCATTATATTTAAAGGTTCGTTTTTATAATATGTGTATTATCTGTACCACAGGCATGCAGTGCCTGTGGATGCCAGAAGAGGGCATCAGATCTCCAGGAACTGGAGTTACAGTTGCCAGCCAGTTACAGGGTGCTGAGAATTAATCCCGGGTCCCCTGAAGGAGCAGTCAGTGCTCTTAACTGCTGAGCCATCTCTCCAGCCCCATCTGTTATATTTGAAATCTTAGACTTCTCGAGCCACAGAAGTTTTGTAACATGGACTCTCTCTCACTGTGTTTCCTGCTCACAGATGTGAATGAGTGTGAGACACTACAGGGTGTGTGTGGCTCTGCACTTTGTGAAAATGTTGAAGGCTCCTTCCTGTGTGTCTGCCCTACCAGCCCTGAGGAGTTTGATCCCATGACTGGGCGCTGTGTTCCCCCTCGGACTCCTGCAGGTAAGATTCGTCTACTTAACAAAGGCCTCATGGGCCTGTGGGAAAATTATGTGGCTCAACCATGGGTGTGTGTGTGTGTGTGCGCGCATGCGTGTGAATTTGTGTGCACACATGTACCTGTTGACATGGTTCATCAGTTAAATGTTATAACTTTATTTTTAATTTTTTTCTTATATTCCTTTGAAGTTTTAAATGATTTATTTCAGCTTCTAAAGGGTTCTGTAAGGTTTATTTTTTATTGTCTGTGGGAGTGCCTCAGAAGGCCACATGGGTGCTGGGGACCATGGTTCCTTTGCAAGAGCAACAAGTGGCCTTCTCTCCTGAGCCATCTCTCCAGCCTTCATTTGTTAAACTTTTATTTTTGTATGATGCTATGATGTAATGTGATGTGTACATGCCTGTAGACACGGGATGTCCCATGATGTGCATGTGGAGGTCAGAAAACAGCTCTGTAGAGCTAGTTTTCTCCTTTCATCTTTACGTGGGTTTCTGGGATTGAGCTCAAGTTGGCAGGCTTCCATGACAAGCGTCTTTAACCAACAAATTGGTGGTTCTCAGCTTTTCTTTATTTCTTTTTTAAATATAATGGAGTCCATTATCATTTTTTAAAGATTTATTCATTTATTTCCATATGTGAGTACACTGTTGCTGTTGTCAGACACGCCAGAAGAGGGCATCAGATCCCATTACAGATGGTTGTGAGCCACCATGCGGTTGCTGGGAATTGAACTCAGGACCTCTGGAAGAGCAGTCAGTGCTCTTAACCAATGAGCCATCTCTCCAGCCCGGTTCTCAGCTTTTCTAACACTGCAGCCCTTCAATCCAGTTCCTTATGCTACTTCATCAAGTAATTCTGCTACCGTTGTAAATCATTGTAAATGTCTGACATGTGACCCCTGAAAGGAGCCGTTGAGAACTACTGTAAATTATTTTGTCGGCTGTTTTGGTGTTGTTTTTTTTTTTGGTTTGTTTTATGTTTGTTTGTTTTCAGATAGGTAGCCCAGGCTGTCCATAAATTCTATGTAGCTGACTTTGAACGTCTGAATCTCCTGCCTTTACCAAGCTCTGGGATCACAGGCATGCACCACTGTGCCTGGCTTATGTGGTGCTGAAATTCAAACCCTGGGCCTTGTGCATGCCAATCAAATACTCTACCAACTGAGCCACCGCCCCAACCCTAAATGCTGTTGCTGTAAATAAATATACAAGCACCCTTAAAACACACACAATAGACGGCATGGGAAACAGGAAAGTGTTCTTCACTGAGCTGCAGGTTCCAGCCTTTGACATTAGATTTATCCAGGACAATTAGTTCCTGACCTGAAGTCTGCCAGACACCTTCATTTGGCAGGTACCCATAGGCCAATCAACCTGTTCAGGCCCTTGCTGCACACTGGGAACACCATAGTAAGCAGACAGGCTTAATCTGTGACCTGACGGTCTCAAAATCCAGCGCTAAGCCAGGTGCTATAAAGCCTAAGGCTGCTCAGAAGCTAAGGTGAGGCTGAAAGTTAACACTTACACTTACAAAGTAAGTTCAATGACAACCTGGGCTATTTACTTAGGCTTTCCTTGTCTCAAGTCAGGAGTAAAAGATGCCTAGTGTGTATAGTTCAGTGGCAGAGGGCTTGTGTATACACTAGTAAACCGCTCAGAAGTGGAACAATTACCTAGAATCCCCCAGTGAGGAGCTGGGGTGTGACTCAGTGGTAGAGCCCCTGCCTAGAATCCTCCAGTGAGGGGCTGGGGGCGTGGCTCAGTGGTAGAGCCCCTGCCTAGAATCTTCCAGTGAGGGGCTGGGGGTGTGGCTCAGTGGTAGAGCCCCTGCCTAGAATCCCCCAGTGAGGGGCTGGGGGCGTGGCTCAGTGGTAGAGCCCCTGCCTAGAATCCCCCAGAGAGGGGCTAGAGCATGATTCAGCAATAAAGATCTTTCTGGTATACACATGGCCCTGCTGTAATCAATCCCCAGTTTTGTTCTGTTTTGTTTTGTTTTGTTTGTTTTGTTTTTTGTTTTAAATCTAATGACTAGACAGAGATGTCCCTAGCTATTCAGAGAACTCTGGACTAGCTGGGAGGATCTGAGACCAAAGGGACCTATAAGGGAAAGGAGATACCCAGGCCAACATGAGAATAGGCTTTAGGGGGGGCTTCCAAAGGAGTCCGTGTCTGAACTAAGTAAGATGAACAGAAACAATAGCTAAGTGTGTGAGGCAGGCGTTGTGTTTCTGTGACATCAGGCTATATAAGGGAGGAAGGCTTTATTCTGGCTCATGATCTGATGGTGTTGTCCACCTACGGGGAATACATGGTAGCAGGAGTGAGTGTGAAGCTTCTTGCTCACTGACTGTGGACCAGGAAGCAAAGATGGGGAAACTCGGGATTTCATCTTTTTCCTTCTCCCCTTTTTATTCAGTCCTGAGTTTTATCACATGGGAGGCTGCCATGGGGTCTTCTGGAAGCCCTTCCCCGAAAAGCCTTCACAAGCATACCTGGAGGGTGTGCTTCACGGATGCTCTGGGTAGTTGCTTTAGGAGGTTGGACTTTTCCTCAGGGCATGTGGCACCATGGACCAGTTTCCGTCGATAAAGACTTTGAAATATTTTTATGGATACTGAGTGGAAGTGTTGAAGCAGGAGAAGACAAGGCTGGACCAAACCAGGGGCCTTGAATGGGGAGGGACAGTATAACCTGGGGTTTTACACCTATGCCCCTAGTCCCAAAATAATGATGCTGAGACTTAATTACTTATGAATAAGTGTTACAAGCTTTGGCTCATTCCTTCTAGCTTGTGACTCAGTTATCCTGTTTGATCTAGTCTATGTCTGCCGTAGGCTAGTTATCTTTCCCAGGATGAATCCTCCTGCCTTGTCTTCCAGAGTTCCAGTCTCTCTGTACCAGAATTCCCGCCTTCTATTTTCTGCCTTTTGCTAATAGGCCATCAGCTTTTTATTGACAGGAGATGCTTCCACACAGATTCTCTCTACAATACAGTGGGCGGGACATCTAGAAGCCATGTGGGCAAGCTGCTCAGCCCCGGCCCGGGAATGGTTTGATCTAGTCTGGGACAAGCTAGGTGTGAAGACCTAGGGGTCTTAGGAAAGCACAGAAAATCATCTGTTCCCACCTGTCCCACAGCTGAGGTGACACCTGGGAAGTGGGAGGCTGTGCAGCAAAGGTCACCAAAGTGATAGGAGAGGTTGAGTAACCAAAACGAACGTTGGCATGGTGGCTCACACCTGTAATTCCGGCAGTTAGAGAGTGAGGCGGGAGGATCTGGAGGTTTCTGGCCATATAATAATATTGATTTTTTTAAAAAATCAACTTGAAGGGCTAGAGAGATGGCTCAGTGGTTAGAGCACTGACTGCTCTTCCAGAGGTCCTGAGTTCATTTCCCAGCAACCATATGGTGGCTCACAACCATCTGTAATGGGATCTGATGCCCTCTTCTGGTGTGTCTGAAGACAGCCACAGTGTACTCATATAAAATAATAAATAAGTCTTTTAAAAATCAGTTTGAAGCCTGGTGGTGATGGATGCCTTTAATTCTAGCACTCGAGAGGAAGAAACAGGCTGATCTCTGAGTTCAAGGCCAGAGTGGTCTATGGAGTGAGTTGCAGCATATCCAGGCTAAAAACAAACCCCCAAAAACCAATAAAACAAAAATAAACCCATATACATAATATACATAAAGATTATATGTGATTGTTTCGGTTATAAAATCCTTGCCTAGCATTCAAATGTCTCTAGGTTTGGTTTGTTATGGGGCACACTTAAAAATCCTAGCTTGCTTGGTGGAGGCAGGAGAATCAGGAGTTTGAAGTCATCCTGAGGTACATGAGACTTTCTCTGTCCCCTGTCTCCGAAAGCGTGTAGTCTGGTACCCTCTGAGCCCGTTTTCCCCATCACTGACTTGGAAGAATGGGAGACTGAGTGAATACCTTGCTAAAGTCTTTTGTTTCTTCAGGCACGTTCCGGGGCTCGCAGCCCCAAGCACCAGCCAGCCCCAGTCTTCCAGCCAGACCTCCAGCCCCTCCCCCACCTCGAAGACCCAGCCCTCCCAGGCAGGGTCCCGTGAGCAGTGGGCGTCGTGAGTGCTACTTTGACACAGCAGCTCCAGATGCGTGTGACAATATCTTGGCCCGAAATGTGACGTGGCAGGAGTGCTGCTGTACTGTGGGAGAAGGCTGGGGCAGCGGCTGCCGCATCCAGCAGTGCCCAGGCACAGAGACAGGTGGGCGTGGCCCGTGGGGAGACCAGGGCGCAAGTTCCTGGTGTCTGGGGATGTGGAGCCTAGGAAGGGGTTACGTTGAGACCTAGGATTGGGTTATTGGTGCTGCCAGGACAAAAGTGAGCCATCAACCACCAGGTGGGCATCGGTGGGCGTGAAGCTGAGAAGTTGGTGCTAACTGGCCTCGGCTTTAGTGTCTGGTAGGGGGCTACAGCCAGTGGGCTTGGGCAGGAACTGAGGCTTGGTTTTCTGGGTTCATCTCTTCTGTGTACAGCTGAATACCAGTCATTGTGTCCTCATGGCCGGGGCTACCTGGTGCCCAGTGGAGACCTGAGTGCCCGGAGAGGTAGGACTTCAATCCCCACCGACCCTGAACCCCTAGGCCCCGCCCTCTCTCACCCTGCCTGCGTTTCTTCCTGCTTGCTTTCTCAACTGTTTTAGTGTTGAGGAGTGTATGTCACTAGTAGTCCAGACCAGCCTCAAACTTGTGAGCCACTCAATTTCTTGCTCCGGTCCTTCCTTTTCTTCCTTTTTTTGGTTTTTCTTTTTTCTTTTCTATTTTGATTGATTGATTGATTGATTTATGAGTACACTGTAGCTGTCTTCAGACACAGCAGAAGAGGGCATCAGATCCCATTACAGATGGTTGTGAGCCACCGTGTGGTTGCTGGGAATTGAACTCAGGACCTCTGGAAGAGCAGTCAGTGCTCTTAACCTTGGTTTGCTCTTCAAGGCAGGGTTTCCTTATGTAGCCCTGGCTGTCTTGGAACTCACTTTTAGACCAGGCTAGCCTTGAACTCAGCGATCCACCTGCCACTGGCTTCCTAGTGTTGAGATCCACTCTCTGAGCCATGACCGCCTGCTGTTCCGTTCTTTTCTCTCATTTTAAATTTGTGGTTTTGGCTACAGAGGCAAGTAGCCCAGGCTTGCTAAGAATGTATTAGGCAGAGGCTAACCTTGAACTCCCGGTCTTCCTATTTCCATCTCTTGACTGCTGGGATATCAGGCATCCTCCCAACATCCCCTGCTCCTTTTCTGTCTCTCACTTTATCTAAGGTCTCCTCCTCAGCCTGCCCTGGTTCCAGTTTTCTTTGCCTCAACTTCCGGGTACCATTGTAGTACCGTCGTGGCTGGTTAACCCATACTGCCCCGCCCCCACCCCGTTTTCTTCAGATCAAAGCCACCCCTGCCCTCACCTCTCTCCACCTTTTCCTGCAGATGTGGATGAATGCCAACTCTTCCAGGACCAGGTGTGCAAGAGCGGAGTGTGTGTGAATACTGCCCCAGGCTACTCTTGCTACTGTAGCAACGGGTTCTACTATCATGCCCACAGGCTGGAGTGCGTTGGTATGAGCCCCCCTGCCCCACCCCGAACTCTAGTCAGGCCAGCCCCCCAAGTAGGAACTTGATCAACCCAACAGGAACCTTCCGAAGTCTAGACTTTATCCTTCACTGTGAGCTGGGGAAATGTGAAAGGGAGTTCTTCCTGGTAACCCCTCTCTGCCCTCCCCCGCACCCCCCTCCACGCTTTCCTAGATAATGACGAATGCGCGGATGAGGAGCCTGCTTGTGAAGGTGGCCGCTGCGTCAACACGGTGGGCTCTTACCACTGTACCTGCGAGCCCCCACTGGTGCTGGACGGCTCGAGGCGACGCTGTGTCTCCAATGAGAGCCAGAGCCTCGGTAATCCCGCCCACGGCCCCGCCCACGGTCCCGCCCACCCAATACTTCACAGAACCCTCTGGAGACTGGAGTTGGCCCAGGTGCCCTGATGCTTCCTGTCATTGCCTGTAGATGACAATCTAGGAGTGTGCTGGCAGGAAGTAGGGCCTGATCTCGTATGCAGTCGCCCACGACTAGACCGGCAGGCCACCTACACAGAGTGCTGCTGTCTCTACGGTGAAGCCTGGGGTATGGACTGCGCACTCTGTCCTGCCCAGGACTCAGGTACTGTAGAGCCCTTATATGGTCCCCAAAGGACCTCTTGGCATCCTTACATGTATTGCAACCTATCCCAAAATCTTGGTCACAAAACTTCCAAGTGCCAGCAACTGAAACCTCAAGGTCTGAATCAGCAGCTCCCGAAGGTCCGGCCCCATCAGCTCTGAGGTCTCTCGTCTTAATGACATTCCCGGTTTCTAGAGCCACAAGACACAACCCGTGAGACACCCCACTCCAAACTCTGCAGTTGCCTGTTCGGTAGGCTCTCTGGTAACAGCACTAACAGATGCTGTCTTAGGGTTTCTACTCCTGCACAAACATCATGACCAAGAGGCAAGTCGGGGAGGAAAGGGTTTATTCAGTTTACACTGCTGTTTATTACCAGAGGAAGGCAGGGCTGGAACCCAAGCAGGTCAGGAAGCAGGAGCTGATGCAGAGGCCATGGAGGGATGTTACTTACTGGCTTGCTTCCCCTGGTTTATTCAGCTTGCCTTCTTATAGAACTCAGGTCTATAAGAACTACCAGCCCAGGGATGGCACCACCCACAATGGGCTGGGCCCTCCCCTCTTGATCACTAGTTGAGAAAATGCCTTAGAGCTAGATCTCATGGAGGCATTTCCTCAACTGAGGCTCCTTCCTCTGTGATAACTCCAGCTTGTGTCAAGTTGACACAAAATCAGCCAGTACAGATGCTAACACTCATTCCCTTGGGTCCCCTACACAATAGCACCAAGACTCCAACACAGCCCCAAAGATCTCTGGTCCCTCCTTTTAGCTCTGTATGAACAAGAGCCAAAAACTCCAGTCTTGATTCCCCCAGATCCCAGCCATTGAAGCTCCTCCCAGGCACCTCTGACCCCTTAAGCCCCAGTGTTTAACCAGCCCATTGCTTCTACAGCCCCAAAACATCTTTGTCTCATTTCTTCGGATCCCAGCCCTAGTTCCCACGGGTCTCCCAAATTCCATCACCTTAGACTGACTCTTAGCTGCAGCCTGAAGACCCTGGATCCTCCTGTCTCCATCCCAGAATCAGCCTGGAACTGTCTGCTGTGTTTGCAAATGCCCAGATCCTTTCTAGCTCCGCCCCCTTTCCAGCCTCCCCTCCCCCCAGCCTCTGAGCTGTTCAGTCTCTTCTATTGCCCAGGGACTGGTCCATCAGTAGTGGGTCCTGACCTTGGTATTTCTCGGCTCCTGTTTGCAGATGACTTTGAAGCCCTTTGCAATGTGCTACGCCCGCCTGCCTATGGCCCGCCACGCCCGGGAGGCTTTGGACTTCCATATGAATACGGCCCAGACATAGGCCCGCCTTATCAGAGTCTCCCCTATGGGCCTGATCTGTATCCGCCGCCTGTGCTACCTTACGACCCCTACCCACCCCCACCTGGACCTTTTGCTCGACGGGAGGCCCCTTATGGCGCCCCGCCCTTCGATATGCCGGACTTTGAGGATGATGGTGGCCCCTATGGCGAGTCTGAGGCTCCTGACCCACCCAGGCGAGGCACTGGTTGGCCTTATCGATCCAGAGACACCCGTGGCTCCTTCCCAGAGCCTGAGGAATCCTCTGAGCGTGGAAGCTATACAGGTAAGCAGTTCAGCTAGAGAAACCAAACAGACAGAAACAAAAGCAACAACAACAACAAAACAAAAACGCAAGAAGGGAGATGCTGGGGAAAAAGGGAGAAGGTGTTACAGGAGCACGTGGAAAGCAGGTGTGTTGGTGACTCGGGCCTGTAATTCTAGCACTTGGGAGGCAAAGGCAGGAGGATCACTGCAGATTTGAGACCAGCCCAAGATGTATAGCAAAACCTAGGGGGAACTGAACAAGGTAAACGATCTTATCACAGCGCCCCCTGACGTCTGGGGGTGAGAAAGGCAGATTAGGGTGAGACTCGTCCAGCCTGGGAAACCAGGAGCAAAGGCACTAAGAGACCAAGCGACCTAACGCAGAGATTTCCAGTCGTACCTGTGTTCTCGGCAGGAGCCTTGTCTGAGCCCTATGAGGGCCTGGAGGCTGAGGACTGTGGTATCCTGGACGGCTGCGCCCACGGCCGCTGCGTGCGCGTCCCAGAAGGCTTCACCTGCGACTGTTTCGATGGCTATCGCCTGGACATGGCCCGCATGTCCTGCGTCGGTGAGGAAGGGGAGGAGAGAGAAGGGTAAAATAAAAGCTAGTTTAACCAGACGGTGATCGGGAACGTCCAAGAAAGAACCTCATTACAGACAGGGGCCGGACCATCTGAGAGGGAATAAATGAATTCTTGCTCGGGGGTGACTGAATAAAATGGGGTCCGAGTACCTGGAAAGCCAGGCTCCTACAAGTGGCTTGGGAATATGAAAGAAATCCTAAAGATGTTATTTGTGTTTGGGGTGAAACCCGGGGCTTGCTGCATGCTAGGTGAGTGGTCTACCCCTGAGCCGTGCCTCCAGTCCCCTCCATTTTACAAGCCAAGGTATAGAGAGATGTTACACCGCCTGCTTAGGCTCACCCAGCCAGGAGATAGCAAGTGACGTGTTGCATGTCACAGGAGAGGCTCCGCATCCGCGGCCCTCTGCCTCAAAAGGCTGATGAGGTGGCCTCATTCCTAGACGTGAGTAACGGTCTTTCTACCCCCCCCCCCCCCAGACATCAACGAGTGTGGCGAGGCTGAGGCAGCCTCCCCACTCTGCGTCAATGCGCGCTGTGTCAACACCGACGGCTCCTTCCGCTGCGTCTGCCGGCCAGGATTTGCACCCACGCACCAGCCACATCACTGCGCGCCTGCTCGACCCCGGGCCTGAGCGGCTGCACCTAGCTTCCCACTATACCTGAGCACGGGAAGCTTCCAGAACGCGCCTGCCTCCCTGTAGTCTGCACGCGTGCAAGGATGTCAGACAGTCTGGACTTAACGATGGACAGACACAGAAGGGTGCCTTTAACTCATTGTGCCCAGCCCCTCCCACCAGTGCCCCGGGCCTGTCCTGGGCTCCCTGACACATTTCTTGCCCTTTTATACAATTTCCAATTATAAAACGCCTATTTTGTACTTTCGGCCTCTGCCTGCCTTTTTCTTTTTGGCAAAAGCAGGCCTCGCTGTGTGCTGAGTCACTCCTCGGAACGCGCCATTCCTGCCGCCAAGGCTGACTATGACTTTCCATGACTCTCATCGAGTCTAGCTTTGTCCCTCTTGGCCTCCGGTCTCAGTTTCTCTCTCTTCCCCGACTCATCGTCTTTTTCTCTGGCGATTCTCTTCCTGTCTTTCTGTCTTGTAGCTCTGCTTCTTTGTTTTTCCTCTCGGCCTTTCTGTTGTTCTTTCTCTAATCTTTAAAGCAACCATGCTTCAGAGTTGCTGAGGTTTCCTGTTGCTTTGTTCTGTTTGAGAGGTTGTTATGTAGCCTAAACCTGGACTTGCTCCTGACACTTCTCCCCACAGCCTCCCAGGTTCTATGATTATAGGGTGTGCCACCGTGCCCAGTTTAAATTTTGTTTACCAAACCTTCCTAATGCTAATGGTTCCCTCCACTGTGCGCCTGCGCACCTGCGCTTGGCCCCTCGCTATCCCTGTGCACTGGGAGCTTCCAGAACTCACCTGCCTCCGCAAGAGGAGGAGGCTGTGTTCTGTCCCCTTCAGGATGACAATGTCTTACGTGAAGAGGGGTGTCAGTACACAGGTGCTCAAGACTCCATGTTGTCTACTGCGTAAGACAACTTTACCAAATGCTGCTGGATTTTGCACTTCAAATGGAGCTGCATGAATTATAATTCAATGAAGCTGGAGAAAATGAAATTTAAAAATAATGAGGGAATAGCCCGGTGATAAAGTGTCTGCTGAGAATCCAGCAATGAAAGGCTGGGAGTATAACTTAGCAGTGAAGCCCCTGCCTAGAATCCTCCAGTGAAAGGTTAGGGGCGTGGCTCAGTGGTAGAGCTCCTGCCTATAATCCTCCAGTGAGGGGGTGGGGTCTCAGTGGTAGAGCCCCTGCCTAGAATCCCCCAGTGAGGGACTGGGGTCTCAGTGGTAGAGCCCCTGCCTAGAATCCCCCAGTGAGGGGCTGGGGTCTCAGTGGTAGAGCCCCTGCCTAGAATCCCCCAGTGAGGGGCTGGGGGCGTGGCTCAGTGGTAGAGCCCCTGCCTAGAATCCCCCAGTGAGGGGCTGGGGTCTCAGTGGTAGATAATCTGTTTAGCTGGAGAAGGCCCCTCATTTCTGCCAATAGAGGGTAAAAAAAAAAAAAAAAAAAAAAAAAAACTCGAGAAAGTAACCTGTCCAAAGTGGGTCAGGAAGTTATAACACTCCTCCTATCCCTCCACCCCTAGCTCCCCTGCCCCCAACACTAACCTCTTGCATGCAACCCATAACTATGTTCCATAGACTCTTGATCTGGGTTGAAAATCCAAAGAGACTATCCATCCCTGAGAGGTGGCCGATAGGTTGGGTTCTTGAAGGGCTGAGATGTCAGTGACACATGGAAATACACAGGAGATTGTGGAAGGTGCTTCAGCCTGCGACCCCAGCGTTTCCTAGGACAGGAAGGAAGGAGCTGCTGTCAGAATGTAAGATAATGAAACCAGTGAAAACAAACAAAAAAAAAAAAAAAAAAAAAAAACGCCTGGAGGCTAGAACCGCACATAGTTCTTAGATGCCTTTCGTATGGTATGCCATCAAATTCCTCGCTAGACTGTGCTGGCTGACATTCTGATTATAAGAGGAAGGGAAGAAGAGAGAGAAAGAGGTGAAGGAGAAAGTGATTTGGGGGGATTTTGGGTCCTTTTGGGGATCTATGGAAAGCTCCAGGTAATCAAAGAAGAAGCAAAGGTACTTAGCGCCAAGCCCTGGGACTTGAGTTCAATCTCCACGACCCAGAGAGTGGAAGGAAGGAAGTGACTTTGTACACATGTGCGTGCCTAGGAGTAGTTGGCCAGCACATAAGACTCCATGTTGCTTTTACGAGCTTATTGTTTTATTCTGGTAATTTCTGTCTTATTGGCTGTTAATTGTTTTGTTTTTGTTTTTTGAGAGAACATGAAGTTGGGTGGGCAGAGGTGAGAAGGACTTGGGAGGAGTTGGCGGAAGGGAAAATATATCGTCTGAAAAAAAGTAGAAAAATTCCATTGTCGATGTAGACAATTTGCACACGTTCCTGTTATCCTCCCTCCTGCCCGTCAACCATCTTGCTCTACAAGGTGAGGAAGGGAGATGGGGAAGCCGACAGCGCTGGGAGATTTTACGATTGACTTTTAGAGGTACCACACACATCCTTGCATTCCCCACTGTGCCTGGAGGCTAAGCCAAGAATCTAGTTTTGTTTTCTTTTGTTTCAACCCTAAATCCCCCACATTAGTCCCCAGCCCTGGCTCTGGGATTTTTTTTTTTTTTTGGGAATGACGAGGATCAATGCGTTCTTTTCTGGAATGTCCAAAGAAATAATCCAGTCACTGAGCTCAAGTGACAAGCGCCGCAGCGCCCCCTGATGGCCACCACGTGACAGTGCAGTCAAAGGTAGACGCGTCCCCTAGTGGTCAATGTTCATATAGTTACCTGCTCGATGGAGGAGCAGGGTTTCTAAGAAGGTGCCAACAGCTATGCATAATTAATGCCTCCTATGTGTTAAGAAAGAGGGCTGATGACGGTACTATTATCCATTCACAACCCTAACATTCAGGAGTTTGGAGAGGTTGGCGCAGAAGGATTGCTAGGTGTTTGAGGATACCCTAGGCTATGTACTGAGTCCCAGACAACCTTAGCTACATTGTGGGACCCTGTCTATTCCCTTCCCACCAAAAAGCAAGAAAACAAACATAAACCAATGTATGAACACGTGGCACAAAGACACTGGTCTTTAGTTCCAACTTCTCTGGAAGCCAAGGCAGGAGGATCATTTGAGCCTCAAAGTTTAAGACTAACTTGGGTTAAGACTAACTTGGGTTACATAGCTAAACTCTATCTCATAGAACTGATCTCAAAATAAAGAGGCTGGATCCCTGGATGTCCACACTACTAGCTGAATCGTTCAACCCTGGGTATTATTCAAGGAGTTAATTTTTGTTTCCTGAGACAGGTTTTTCTGTGTAACTCTGGCTCTCCTAGAACTAACTCTCTCTCTCTCTCTCTCTCTCTCTCTCTCTCTCTCATGTACCGCCACCACTCCGTTTAAGGAGTTAATGTTTTGATGTTCGTTCCGAAGAAGAGTCTGTTGTCTTCACTTAGGCAATATTCCATTTCTCTTAAAAGAATTTTTGTTTTTACTTCACCTGTATGGATGTGTGTCTGTGGGTATCATGTGAGTGCCCATAGAAGCCAGAAGAGGGCGCCAGAAATCCCAGAGCTTATTACAGATAGCTGTGGGCTATGGACCTAACACAGATCCTGAGACCCAAACTCAGATCATCTGGGAGAAAAGCAAGCTCTTACTGCTGAGTCACCTCTCCAGCCACTAGGTAATACTCTAAATCAGTGCACATTTGTTGCCTGGAGGGTTGTGAAGGCAGGCTGTTGGGGTGAGGACTGTGGCTTTCTTTCTTATTTTTTTTTTAAGGTTTATTTATTTCATGTATGTGGGTACACTGTAGCTGTCTTCAGACACGCCAGAAGAGGGCATCAGATCCCATTACAGATGGTTGTGAGCCGCCATGTGCTTGCCGGGAATTGAACTCAGGGCCTCTGGAAGAGCAGTCAGTGCTCTTAACTGCTGAGCCACCTCTCCAGCCCCCCGAACTGTGGCTTTATAAATAATTTCAAACACACTCCTAGAAACTACACTCTTTTTTTCATGCTAGGCTTGAACCCAGGAGCCTGGGCAGAAAACAGTCTGTCACCAAGTTCTAACCCCAGCACAGTACATCCCCCCCATCCCCTTTTTGGAGATAGAGTCTCACTGTGTAACCCTGACCACCCAGGAACCCAGGCTATGTATACCAGGATGGCCTTGAACTCACGAAGATTCTTCTGCCTCTGCGTCCTGAATCACTAGGACTACAGGCCTGGGGTGGAATTAAAGGCACACACCATGACTCCCACACTACTAACTTCCTAATATTAGGTGCTGAAAGGGCTGAAGATGTAACTCAGTGGTACAGTGTCTTGTGTGCAGAGAGCACCATGTTTGGTACCGGGCATCACACAAGCCAGGCGTTGGCACATGTGAATCATCCCCACAGGACAATTAGAAGTTCCAGATCATCCAGGTGGTGGTTGTGTGTGCCTCTAATTCCAGCACTTGGGAGGCTGAGGCAGGAGGATTGCCATGTGTTGCAGGTCAGTCTGGGCTAGATTCGAGGCTAGCCTGGGTTACAGAGTGGGAGCTTGCTTCAGTCCCCCACTTCAGACATGTGTATGACATAAAAGCAGAAGGGGGGTGGCTCATCGGTTAAGGGTGACTGCTGCTTGCTCTAACTTGCTTTCTAAGGCTATGGCATAACTTTCTGACTGAAGGGACCTAGGGGAGGAAAGGATTTAGTTGGCTTACACATCCTGATTACAATCCATTTCTGCAGGAGGTCAGGGCAGAAACTCAAGCAGGAACCTGGAGGGAGGAACTGAAGCAGAGGCCATGGAGGGATGCTTCTTATTGACTTGCTCTTCCTGGCTTGCTTAACCTGCTCTCCTATAGTGGGCCCATCCCTCCCACATCAACCATTATCTTAGAGTTTCCACTGCTGTGAACAGACACCATAACCAGGACAACTCATAAAAGACAACATTTTATTGGGGCTGGTTTACAGGTTCTGAGGTTCAGTCCATTATCATCATGGAGGGAAACATGGCAGCATCCAGGCAGCAAGGTATAGAAGGAGCTGAGAGTTCTACATCTTGTTCTGAAGAAAGCAAAGACTGATTTCCAGGCAGCTACAAGGAGGGTCTCTAAGTTCATCCCCACAGTGGCACAGTTCCTCCAACAAGGTCACACCTCCTAAGAGTGCCACTCCCTGGGCCAAGCATATTCAAACCAACATAATCATTAATTGACAACACCCCCACCAACAAAAACAAAACCCAAAAAACCCCACAGACTTTCCTTCAGGCCAATTTAATGAAGGATCTAATTTCAACTAAAGATCCATCTTCCTAGTCACCAGACAGACAGACAGACAGGTGACTGGTGGACATGTAATGGCACATCCCTGTAATCCCAGAAATCCTAGCACTTGGTGGAAATAGGAGGATCACAATGTGGTCATTCTTGGCCGCATACCAAATGTGAGGCCAGCCTAGGCTACATGTGACTGTATCAGATAAGAAAGGACTCCATGGGGCTAGAAGATACTCACAAGTAGACGATGTATTTGGATCAAGTCCTCTCTGTCTGAAACCTCTCCATGGTTCCATCTCACCCATGGTCAGAGCCAAAGTAGCCATAAGCCCGAGTCATCTGCTTCTTGTGTCCCTGACCTTCCCGTTGTCCTCTCTTGGCTCACTTGTCTCAGGCCACAAGGGTCTAAATTACAAGACACATTCTCACCTCGGGACCTTTCTGCCAGCTGCTTCCAGCCAGCAAAGACTCCCCTCCACTCGCCGGGGGGATGGGCAAGTAAACTAAATAGTGTCGTGTGTGTGTGTGTGTGTGTGTGTGTGTGTGTGTGTGTGTGTGTGTCCCGCTGAACCCCATGCCACTGTGAGAACAACCCAGAGCAACACAAAACAGCCCGGATGTGTTCGGTGTTGGGAGGGGGAAAAGCAAACAGAGAGATGGTACTTCCCGATTCTGTAAACATAAAAAGCAAACAGATGCAACCAATCTAGGCTGTCAGAAATCAGAACGAGGGCAGCAAGAAAAGACACGTGCCACTGTGCCCGAGGACCGGAGCTCAGTCTCAGGGACTTAGGAGGTAAGAGAGATGTGACCATGTGCTTGGAACCGCACCCCACCCACCACCCCAACAAAGCAACGAATGTAATAATAGAAGAGGCCACAGTGACCGTGACCTTAAGAGGAAGGGGAAGGGATTTAGAGGGCTCTGGAGGGAACCCTTGAGGGCTGGAAATGGTTTTTGGTATGGAAGTTTGGACGCCAGCGGTATTTAGTTGGTGGGATCTACATGTGCGATTTGTTCTTCCGCCCCACCTCTGCGCTCCCACCAGCGTGGAAGCAGACTGTTCTCAGGCCCCAGCCTCTAACCTCCCATTACGAAGGGCCTTGCTGGCCTGTTCCCAGGTTGCTCAGTGTTTATCCCAATGCATGTTCCAGACAGCTTCTTGGAGGTCTGGATGGTGGGCGGAGCGAGCTCAGGCAATGGGAGACCTTGGGCATTGCCAGGAGGGGATGGGGTTTCCCTGCACCGCCCAACCTTAGTTCTCATTACAGAGGGAACACTTAATAGGCTGACTCTTAGAGCATTCTTACCGCACCCACTCACAGGCTCTTTTCCTCTACACGGGGGGGGGGGGGGGGGGAAGGACGCGATTATTTACATGAAATTTTATCAGCCTGTAATCGAAAGACCCAACTTCAAATTGTGAGTTTTCAATAAAGAGTGCTTCTTTCTGGTGGTGTAATGTTTAGGTCTTTGTGCACCAGCGAGGCAGCTCGGTGAACTTGCTCTCAAGCCTGATGAATCGATTTTGACGCCCTGGACTCACGTGGTGGAAAGAGAATTTGTTGCTGCAAGTTGTCCCCTGACCTCATACTTGCTCTGAGGTGGGTGGATTCGCACGCGCGCGCGCGCGCACACACATACACACACACTTAAAATATAAAGTAATAGAAGTCTTTTACTACCTGTCAGGACTTTGTATATATGAAGTTCAAGAAGTAAAAATGTCCGGTCTTCATTTCTTTCTTGGCTATGAGTGCTTTTAATGCCCCGGTTATTACAGGAAATTTCTTCCTGTAAGAAAGAAAGGTGCTTGGCAACCTCCGGCTTACTAAAAGGTGTGGTCACATTTAGGAAAAAATGCCCTCACTTTCTGTAGCTGGATAGGAAGCATCTCAGAGAAGATGGAGCTGCGATGTAGGGCAGGAGCCAGGCACTGAGGCGTACAGACACAAGGCAGACAGGCATGGGTCCCACAGTCTGAAAAGGGAAGGAAAGTTTGAATGGTACTGAAGATAGAAAACCATTTAAAGACTAGGGATATAGCTCAGGGTTAGAGGCCCTGCCTAGAATCCCCCAGTGAGGGGCTGGGGGCGTGGCTCAGTGGTAGAGGCCCTGCCTAGAATCCCCCAGTGAGGGGCTGGGGGCGTGGCTCAGTGGTAGAGCCCCTGCCTAGAATCCCCCAGTGAGGGGCTGGGGGTGTGGCTCAGTGGTAGAACCCCTGCCTAGAATCCCCCAGTGAGGGGCTGGGGGCGTGGCTTAGTGGTAAAGCCCCTGCCTAGAATCCCCCAGTGAGGGGCTGGGGGTGTGGCTCAGTGGTAGAGCCCTGCCTAGAATCCCCCAGTGAGGGGCTGGGGGCGTGGCTCAGTGGTAGAGCCCCTGCCTAAAATCCCCCAGTGAGGGGCCTGGGGTGCGGCTCAGTGGTAGAATGCTTGCCTAAAAATCACATAGTCCTAGGTTCCATCTTCACCCCTGTGGGAAAACATAAAATAAACGAAGGGCAGTATGTATTGTCACAGACCTTCAGTGTCAGTATTAAGGCTGAGGCAGGAGGATTTCTGAAAGTTTGAGGTGAGCTTGGGCTACCTAAGTTCCAAGCCAGCCTAAGCCAAACACCAAGATGTTGTCTCAAATACTGAAGCCAGGGGACTGGAAAAGGACCCCAGCACTCAGAGGGTGGCTCACAAACATCAAAAACGTTCCATTTTCAAGTGATACAGCGCCATCTTCCGGTCTCTGTGGACACTGCGCAACATGGTACCCGGACACACATGAAAAAATAC
Organism: Micromys minutus; assembly: GCF_963924665.1. Lineage (NCBI taxonomy): Eukaryota > Metazoa > Chordata > Mammalia > Rodentia > Muridae > Micromys > Micromys minutus. Next base: position 17,051,198 of record NC_137967.1, read on the forward strand.
CATACGTATAAAACAAAATAAGAAGAAATGTTCCTCCTCCAAATGAAACCAAACAAGCAAGCAAACACAAAACTTACGTAGGAAACAGTGGAAGAAGGAGGATCAGGAGTGTCAAGGCCAGGGCGGTTCATGGATCTGTCTGCTTGGGCTTCCTATTGGTTGGTTAACAGGGCAGAGGAGGAACAGGGGGCGGTGGGTGGCTGCGGTGATTTGGAGCTTCCCGATACCCTTCCCATCTCTCAGGGTCGCAAGCACACGAGAAGCCAAGTTCATCTTCTTCTGCCTTATGAGGAAGCTGAGGCTTAGCAAGCACTAGGCTCAAGCCAGGTGGAGGTGCACACCTTTAATCCTAGCACTCAGGAGGCAGAAGCAGGTGGATCTCTGATTTTGAGGCCAGCCTAGTCTACAGAGTGGCTTCCAGGACAGCCAGCATTACATGAAGAAAACCTGTCTCAAAAAAGAAAAAAGTACAAGGCCCAAACTAGAGAGCCAGCGAGGAGCTTGTGGCCTAGAGCTGGGTTCTATTTCCTTTGATGATTTAAAAAAAAAAAAAAAATTACTTATTTTATGTATGTGAGTACACTGTTGCTGTCTTCAGACACACCAGAAGAGGGCATCAGGTCCCATTACAGATGGTTGTGAGCTACCATGTGGTTGCTGGGATTTGAACTCAGGACCTCTGGAAGAGCAGTCAGTGCTCTAACCACTGAGCCATCTCTCCAGTCCCTTTCTTTGATGATTTTAAGACAAGGTCTCACTATGCAGCCTAGAATGGTCTGAAACTCCTCCAGCACTAAACCTCCTGCCTCAAGAGCGTTGGGATCAAAGGCATGAGCCGCCACATGGACTCCAGTTTTTGGAATTCAAATGCTGAATATAAAAAACGAATGGCAGAGATCTGGAAATCAACCCAGACATATTTGACTCTAAATGGGGGAAGGGGAGAAGTTAAGAGGACAGAGCTAGTATGCTCTGTGATGCAGCTTAGAATTCCTGGGAAATGGAGTATAAGTGTGTGCACACACACAGATGAACACACACACATGCACACACACACAAACGCATATACATATAGACACACACATACACACACAGATTTATATAGCAAAATGAAAAAATGTATAACCCATCAGGTAGGCTGCTGCCAAGCCTGACATTGGGAGTTCAAACCCAAGGGACCCCACTAGCTGGAAGGAGAGAGCCAACTCTCACAAGTTGTTCTCTGACTACCACAAGCAGCAGGTTGTGACATGGGATACACAGACAGACACACCCACACCCACACACTAAGTTTTAAATGCATAATAAAAATCAAAACCCAAAATAATGAGTGTACCCTGTACAGATCCAAATTCAAATTGTGAGTTTGTTTCTAAGGTAACCAGGACAGGCTCTTAGATAACACTAAAACCTTCTTGCTAGTTTTGTTAGAATTTGTGGTTACACAAGGGAACATGGCCTTCTTTCCTCCCTCCCTCACCCCTCCTCTTTCTCTCTGTTGTTTACTTTTGTTTTGTTTTCTTGAGTCCAGGCTGTTTAGATTCTCAATGATTCTTCTTTGGCTTCCTGAGTGCTCAGGTTTGTGTTTAGACCATCCTTAGTCGGTGCTCTATGGCTGTGAAGAGACACCAAGACCACGGCAACTCTTATAAAAGAAAGCATTTGCTTTCAGTTTCAGAGAGTTAAAAACTGAATCTGGATCCATACACTGAGAAGTTGGGTCCAGTGTGGGCTTTTGAAACCTTAAAATAGGGGGGGGGACACATTTGAAATGTAAACATAGAGAATATCCAATAAAATAATTAAAAAAAAGAAAGAAACCTTAAAGCACACCCCCATCCCCATGACACACTTCCTGCAACAAGGCCATACCTACACTAACAAAGCCACACCCACTATCCTTCTAATCCTTTTAAACACTTTCACTTCCTGGTGACTAAGCATTCAAAATATGAGCCTATAAGTTCATGGATAAATATATTATATGTAAATATAAACATATAGAAACAGGAGAGTAGGCCTTGAGTGGTCATTTAGATTACATGGGCTGGAGAGATGGCTCGGTGGTTAAGAGCACTGACTGCTCCTCCAGAGGTCCTGAGTTCAATTCCCAGCAACCACATGGTGGCTCACAACCATCTGTAATGGAATCTGATGCTCTCTTCTGGTGTGTCTGAAGACAGTGACAGTGTACATAAAACAAATAAATCTTAAAAAAACAAAAGAAGTAGATTACATGCTTGATCTCCCAAATACCACTCCCAACACTGAGATAGATCAGAGAGACAGAGAGAGAATAGCCAGAAGAGGGTATTAGATTTAGATCCCCTGCAACTGCAGTTACAGACGGTTATGATTCACCATGTGGCTGCTGGAAACTGAACCTGGATCCTTTGCAAGAGCAGCCAGTGCTGTTAACTACTGAACCACATCTTCAGCCTTACCAATTAAAAACTTATCATGGGGGGTATGATGACATACGCCTTTAGTCCCAACACTTGGGGGACAGAGGCAGGCAGGTCTCTGAGTTCGAGGCCAGCCTGGTCTACAGAGTTTCAGGACATCCAGAGATATACAAACAAACAAACAATATGTATTTTTGAGTGGGCACACGTGCCTGCCATGGTTTTTACGTGCACTGAGTGGTCAGAGGACAGCTTTCAGGAGCTGGTTCTGGCTTTCCATCTTGCTGAGGCAAAGCCTTTCATTAGCACTGCTGAGCCAGAAACTGCAGGCTAGCTGGTCCTAGAGCTTCAGACTGATGGTCTATCTCTGCCTCCCATTTCACCTTAAGGTGAGATCTCAGCACTGGTGTGGGAGCTTGTGGTTCTAATCCTAGGACAGAGAAACCCCGTCTTGAAAAAAAAAACAAATCAATCAAAAAATGAATGCTTGGCTATCAGATGCACACAAGTGCACATGTATTCAAAGATGCTGCAGACATAGACGGTCAAGGCAGGATGTCTGCAAGTTCTAGGCCAGCTTGAACAAGGTACCATCAAAAGAGATAAGAGAAGGGGCTGGGAGATAGTAAGGTTGCACAAATTTATAGTTTATTTGTAATTTTGTTCTTTAAAACGCTGTTTTTTACATTCACTGTGTAGCCCTGGCTGTCCTGGAACTCACTCTATAGACCAGGCTGTCTTCAAACTCAGAGATCTGCTTGCCTCTGCCTCACAAGTGCTGGGATTAAAGATGTGTGCCACCACCACACGGCTTTTGTTTGAACATTTTTATGATGTAATTTTTAAAAATTGCAAATAGGGGGGCTGGAGAGATGGCTCAGTGGTTAGGAGCACTGGCTGTTCTTTCAGAGGTCCTAGGTTTAAATCCCAGCACCCACATGGAAACTCAGAACTGTCTGTAATAACAGTTTGGTGGTGATCTGACACCCTCACAGGCAGGATAGGAATGTACATAAAATAAATTATTTAAAAAATTGAAAATAGCATCCAGAGAGAGTTTACGTTTCTGCTGTGCACCGAGTTTGAGCCACAGACACTTCAGTGGCCCATATTTGAAATCCCGGGTTTTGGAGGCGGAGACCAGCGCATCTCTGGGGTTACTAGCCTAGCCTAAATGAAGAGTTCCAGGCCAGTGAGAGTCCTTTGTCTCAAACAACAACAAATCAAGGTGGGGCCTGAGAGCTGCTGGCTAAGGTGCCTTTTCCAAGTCGACTAATGTATCTGAGTTTGATTCCAGAGATCCACATGATAGAACAAGAGACAGACTCCCAACCCCGCAGGTAGTAACCTGTGACCTCCACACGTGCCCCTGTGATACACAATGCTCTTTCCCCCACATGCACTCACATTCATTCATTCATTCACACTCACTCACACACACACACACACACACACACACACACACACACAGTAGATGTAAAAAAGCAAAAGAAAAACAAGATGGATGGCTCTTGAGGAATGACCCCCCCCAGCACTGCCCTCTGTCTCAACATACATGTGTACATGCGTGTTCCCGCACATGAGTACACCTACACATACATGCACATCCCCATAAACAGAGAAAGAAAAGAAGAACCAGAAAAGAGGATGGGGTTGTCACTTGGTGATGGTGCGCTTGCCTAACGTTCACAAACCTTGGGTTTAATCCTTGACACTCCTGAGAGTAAAATAAAGTATGGAGTGTTTGTTGTTCAGAAAATTCCAGAAAACTTTGGGGCATGCCACGGTATGCTTGAGGTCTCTACACTTGGGAGGCTGAAACAGGAGGGTTATGAGTTCAGGTCTAGCCTAGGCTACATATTAATTTTGGGTCTAGCCTGGGTTACAAAGGGTACTGTCTCAGAAAGAAGCAGGGGGCAAGAAAAGAAGATGAAAAGTCAGTTCCTTTTCCATGCGACCCTCATATGCTCGTGGATGTGTGGTTTTACATAACTACATGATCAAACTGTTTATACAGTCCTACATTTCCCCCTTCTCAAAATGTAAGCTTTTCCCCCTGGTTAAAACGTCTTTGTATAAACACAATCTCCAACGTTCGCTCTCTGTTTACTCAACAGGGCAGCGTTGCCAGACATTGAAGCCGTCCCCAATTTCCTCCCATTATAAATTACGCCCCCATGCACATCCTGGTGTGTCCCAGAGGTGGGGTTCCTGGGCCAAAGGGTGCGGATGCATTGGCAGAGGACGACCGAAAACTCAGCAGACTCTGCCTGACCCCAAGCTAAGGTGACCTCATACAGTTAAAGTGAGATTACACTGCTGTTTTATTTCCACGGTGGATTCGTGACTCAGAGGCTAAAGAGAATGCCTTTTTCTTTTTTGGATGTGCTCAGCTGTGAGAAGCAGAAATCCATTCACACTGGCTCACGTCAAAGCAAGCTGCATGTGTCAGCAAGTAAAACCAGCACAAGCTGGTTCTTCCCTGTCAGGATGAGACATACAGATATGGTCTTTCATTTTAAATTGTGTGCTCGGGTCTGTGGGGGTATGTGGGTGCCGTTTGCCTTCAGAGACCAGAAGAGGGTGTCGAGTCCCCTGGACCCAGAGTTATAAGCAGTTGTGAGGCTGGAGAGGTGGCTCAGTGGTTAAGAGCACTGGTTGCTCTTCCAGACGTCAATTCCCAGCACCCACACAGCCTACAGCTTCGGGAATCCAGTATATGCAGAAGACCAGCTGAAACACCCAGTCTTTTAAGACTGAGCAACTCCTAGGTTCTTGGACTTCCTGCTCACAGCTAGCTACTAGATTAGTTGGACTGCAGCCTGTAAGTCATTCCAATAAGTTTCATATATGTATATGTATGCATGCACGCATCCATATATATATATGTGTGTGTGTGTGTGTGTGTGTGTGTGTGTGTGTGTGTATGGAGAAAGAGAGAGAGAGTTGTTCTATAGGTTCTGTGACTCTAGAGAACTCTGACTAATACAGATTTTGCACCTCACAATCGTTTATAAGTCTTATGGGATCCGGTGCCATCTTGTGATATACTGATGCACACGGACAGACAGGTGGTTGCCAACCCCCCTGTTTAGGTGCTGGGAATCAAACCCTGGTCCTCTGTAAGAGCAACAAATGCCCTGAGCCACCACCCAGCCCCTCTAGACCTCTATTTTATGACCAGATCTTACTCTGTAGTACAGGCTGACTTGTAACTCAGTAGACAGTAACTCAAACTGGCCCCAAACTCACAGAAAGGATCCTGTTTAGCCTCCCCTGTGCCGGAGCTACAAACCGCAATTACCATATCCGGCTACTAGGGATAAAGTTTAAGATCTCCTCCACACAGCTGATGCTTGAAACTTCGGAAAGAAATGAACCATATGAAGAAATCCAGCACGTGACACTAACAAACAACATGTTGTCCCAGGGACCCCACCTCTGGGACACACCAGGGTGTATGTGGGACACAACGGGAGGAAAGTGGGCAGGTAATCACTGGCTAATAGGGAGGCACTTACAGCCTGGATACGCTACAGAGAGCTAGGATCTGAGGGTGACCAAGTAGTCTAAGGTGCCAGACCCAAGAAAAGCAGTGTTCAAACTGCATGTGATGGCACGCATCTGTGACTCTGCCGTCGAGGCACCGAGACGGAGTAACTGCCAAGAGTTGAGTAACTGCCAAAAGTTAGAGTCCAGACTGGTAGTGATTACCATATTCAGCCAGAGCTACACAGAAAGAGAGACCCTATCTATTATTCTCGTGTGTGTGTGTGTGTGTGTGTGTGTGTGTGTGTGTGTGTGTGTGTTGATCAGGGGACAACTTTAGGAGTTGTTGCTCCCCTTCCCATCACGCCTTGGTCATGGGCCCCAGGGGTTGAACTCAGATCGTCCAGCTTGACTGAAAGCACCTTTACCTGCTGAGCCATCTCACTGGCCTTCCTGGGATCTAGAATCAAGCCTTCGGGCTAATCTTCATAAAGTTAACTGAGGTAAGAGGAACCTAAATGTGAAGGATACCACACTGCATACAGAGGGGTCCCAGATGGGATAAAATGAAGGCGAGCCGCTCAAAACCAGCATTCAAGTCTCTCCCTGAGGTGAGCTACTGTGCCTTTTCCACCAGGCTGGCTCGTGTCCTCCAAGCCCTTCAGTTATCTGTCAGATATTTAACCTATTGAGGAGAAACACACGGGAAACATGGAGACTATTCGGTCTCACCCGATACTGCCATACCACATCCTCCAGTTTTCAGAGGGAGGGCTGGAGAGAGGGCTCGGAGGTTACAGGCACTGGCTTCTCTCCCAGAGGACCCAAGTTCAGTTCCCAGCAACCACATGGTGGCCTACAACCATCTGTCCCTTCAGTTCTGGGGATCCAGTGCCCTCTTCTGGCCTCTGTGCACGTGATACATACACATGCACACACTCAAAAGTACAATAGCCACGACAAGCAAACAGGCCCCACAAGCTTATGATTAAGGGGCTGGAAAGATGGCTCAATAGTCAAAAGTGTATATGGTTCGCAGTCAGGCTGATCTTACTGCCTGCTGCTCACCTGGAACATACCTCCAGTTCTTCTGTGACTGTGCTTTTGGCTACTTTTTGGGTTCTTTTCCCTACCACCCAATTCCACCCTCACCTTTCCAACCCCCCAACACTAGATATGAAAGAGAAAGAAGGAAAAGGAGACATCGATATCGTTAGACTACTTTCTGCTGATCAGGGGCATCGAGTTCTTTGGGGCAAGTCCAATCTTCACCATCAGATCTCTCTCCAAGCAGGAAGCAGCCAGAATGCCATGAGAGGTTCTCTATGAAATCATGATAAAAAAAAAGAGATCAGCTAAGACCAGCAAGGCGAACAGATTCAAGACAGTCGTTCACTCTCTGTAGGTTCTACTTACACTCTTTCCAAACATCCCATGTCCTCTCCAGTGTCTGCCTTAGTAGTACATCCTCTCATAAGGCAACTTCCAGAAAAACATCACATGATTCGGGTGATACAACCGAATCTCCAAAGAGACCATACATTTCCACTTCATCCAGCAATCCAGCAGCAGCAGCAAGAACAGCAGCAGCAGGGGCCGCAGCAGCTGGTGCAGCCTCTTGGAGCTGCATTTTCTGCACCCTGTCAAGATTCCCAGAATTCCAAGCATAACCTAGCTGCAGCTGTCAAATTCCCGCCCCTCCCAGAGCACGAGACGAATCATAGTCAGCCACTGTGGACAGTCTGAAGCAGCCCCCACAGCTGGGACTGAAACAAAACACATCCCCAGAGCATTAACTGCATGTTTAAAGAACCCCAAATTCCCACTACTGGGATCTGAACTGACATGCAAACACACACACACACACACACACACACACACACACACATGTGCGCACATGCAGAGACACATAAACAAGTGCACATATTGTAATTAGAAATTTTGGGCTCCTTATATATTGATGCTGCCTCAAACCCCTCAGATGCCTTTGCCAGCCCCCTCCTAGTGGTCCTGGTGTCTCCTCTAGTACTCGATAATCTGTCTGACTGCTCCGTCTCCAAAGAACGGTTGCTTCACAGTCTGATGACTTATGTAGATTTGGGGCAACATGGCAGTGGCCTCAACTGTAAAGCAACTCTATACCTGAAAAATGCATTGGGGCTGACTGTGGCCAGTGTTGACACAAATCACTCAGCTGTGTCACCCAAAGATAACACTAGTCTTCATCTAGGAGAGTCTCTGGAGGTGGCAGCCACCAGCCACAACCTGAAGGATCTTTGTTTTTTTTATTTAAAGTTTTTTTTTTTTTTTTTTTTTTACTATATGCTTATGAGCATTTTGTCTGTGCACCCCATGAATACCTGAGGCCTGAAAGAGCCAGGAGAGGGCGCCAGATCTCTTGGAACTGGAGTTGGGGCTGGCTGTGAGCTGCTATGTGGATGCTGGGAACCCAGGTCCTGTGCAAGTGCAACTAATTTGCACTCTTATCTGCAGAGCCCTGCGCCCACCCCCCAAGGCTGCTTCCCAAGCCTTTCAAGGAGCTTTTAGGGCAGATTTCTCACCCAAGTATGGAAGCTGGCTCTGGTTGGACCAATTGTCACGTATGCACATGGGTTCCGTAATACCCCAGGCTACATAATACACCTTTACACAAAAACAAAACCCAAGACAAACAAACAAACAAAAGCAGAGATGGGGATGTAGCACAGTTGGTAGAGTGCTTGCTTAGCATGCACAAAGCCCCGGGTTCAAGTCTCAGCACCCCAAAAATCCCCACCACTAGAGAGGTGGAAGTGGGAAGTTCAGGAAGGTAAGTTAACCCTTGCTGACATGCTTTGAGACCAGCCTAAACTGTATAGGACGCTGCTTCAGAAAAGGAAGGAAGGAAGAGAGGGAGGGAGGGAGGGGAGGGAGACGGGAGGGAGGAGCACTTGAGGAGTGGGCTGAGGGGAATTCATGCCCACACTCTAATCCAGCCTCTCTGGTCCAGCTTCCTAGAGGAGGATGTGTGCTCCTGGCCACCCTCTCAAGCACTCCCGGGCCTTCAGTGACATCCCTGGAGCCACTCTGAACAGACACGCCCAGAGAGGGACCGTGTCCATCCTCTTGTTTTCTTACAAACATGTCCCAGGCCTCTGCTGGATTCCAGCAGACTCTACTTAGCCCTCAGGACGAACCCACTGCTGTCAGGCTGACCTTTTCTTTTCAATTTTCGGTTAGAATCACTTTATTCTGTGTTCAGTTTCCTCTACTGTATTGTGTGTGCGTATGTGTGTGTACACACATGCGTGCACACGCCAGAAACCACAGAGGCCAGAAGAGGGTGCTGTGTGACCTCTATTACTCCCTACACACTCTTTTGTGGCAAGGTCTCTCCCTGAACCAGGGCTTGTGTTTTCCGGGCCTGGCTGGAAGCCAGCAAGCTTCAGGCCCTTGTCTCTTCTCATCAATCCAAGTTGGAGCTACAGGCATGCGCTCTGCCCCGAGGCCATGTGCCCAGCCCTCACTGTGGATTCTAGATGAGCCGTGTACCACCGAGTCACACCCGGAGCCGGATTCATCGATTCCGAAACTCTCTCTGTCTCCTCCTCTTGTGCATTCTCCCTCTATATGTACACATATCCAGAGACAGCTAGTGGGGTGTGGGGGTGCATTCCCAGAATCCTGGCACTCAGCAGCAGGAGGATCAGCAAGAGCTGGAGGCCAGCCCAGGCTGCAGAGGGCCCTGTCTCAAAAACGACAAAAAAGACAAACATCTATGTGGACTTTTGGATTTAAGCTACATAATACAATTTTTGAGTTAGTCCCCAAAATCTCTCTCTTCCCTTTTCTCTCTGTCTACCTCTCCACCTATGACAGGTGGGGGTTAAGGAAGATAGAGAGATATCCATTTTAAGAATTGCCTGATGTCATCTGTGACCTTTGACCCCCGAGTATTTCAATAGGCATCACCCAGAAATGAGGACTTTCTCTTATATAAGCTCCCTCATCACACCCAGGTAACTAGTGGATCCCACAGGCCAGATGTACGTTCCCCATCGCCCCTCCGTCTGACGCATTGTCTTTCCTAACCACGGCTCCTCCGGTCTGCTTCCTCCCATGCAGGCGCTCCCAGCCCCATCTAACTCACTATCCTTTTCACCTCCGTGCCTGCCACAGATCTCCCTCGTGGGCCAACCTACAGTCCATCCTCAGAGCAGCCTGACAAAGGAATCAGGCCAGCACTCAGAGACCCTGTTCATGGTTGGATGGGCGGATGGATGGATGGATGGATGGATGGACGGACGGACGGACGGACGGATGGACGGATGGATGGACAGACAGACAGACGGACGGATGGATGGATGGATGGATGGATTGATGGACGGACGGACGGATGGATGGATGGATGGACAGATGGATGGATGGATGGATGGATGGATGGATGGATGGACGGACGGATGGATGGATGGATGGATGGATGGATGGATGGATTGATGGACGGACGGACGGATAGATGGATGGATGGATGGATGGACGGACAGACAGACGGACGGACGGATGGATGGATGGATGGACAGATGGATGGATGGATGGATGGACGGATGGATGGATGGAGGGATAGATGGATGGATGAATAAATGAATGACAGATATCAAGTATTGCCTTTCAGTGGTATTTTTTCCTCCTGTGTGTGTGGTGGGGAGAGAGAGAGAGAGAGAACATCACAGTGCGTGTGTGGAGGTCAGAGGGCAAGTTTTGGAAGGAATGAGACCCAGATTTTCAGGTTTGGTGGCGTGATCTTTACCCTTTGAGCCATGTCTCCAGCCCAAACCAATTTTTAAAAAATGAATGATGAGAGGGAGTGAGTGAGTGGACGTGTTTTCTCCACTCGTTTTTTTTTCTCCATGTGTCTGCCATGGTGCACATATGGGGGTCAGAGGACTGTCGCTTTAATTTTTTAAAAAAGATCTATTTACACTGTCACTGTCTTCAGACACACCAGAAGAGGGCATCAGATCCCATTACAGATGGTTGTGAGCCACCATGTGGTTGCTGGGATTTGAACTCAGGACCTCTGGAAGAACAGCCAGTGCTCTTAACCTCTGAGCCATCTCTCCAGCCCGCTTTAATTTTTTCAAACGCCTGTTTTTAAGGATGGTTCTTAAATACTTTAACCTCCCTTCTAGCCCACCACCCACCAGAGGTAGTGGGGAAGAAAGGATACAGGGGAAGTGGACCTGTTCAGAAAGGTTCTTTGGAGCATCTCCCATCTTCACTGTCTGGAAATCAGTTCAGTTCAGTTCACAGTCAGCAGCGGCAGCTCGGTCCACTCGCAAACACTTCACGGATACACCAGCAGCCAGTTCGGTAGAGCCGGGTCAGCAGCAGCGGTGACGTGACCTAGCAGAGACAGCCAGGCCTCAGCCTCAGCTCGAGTCAGCAGGAGGGACCAGAAGTTCTCTGCTGTGCCTCTCTCGGGGAAGTGAAGGTCAGCAAAGATTTGAGACCCACGAGTGTCACACAGCGAGCCGCACCAGCAAGCCAAGCTCTGTCGCTTCAAGTCCTATTTATACCCTGCGAACATCACGCATCCTCCACGGGTCTCGACTCAGCACGTGCGTCTGTCTCCGATGACGTCACTCTGCCAATCAGCCCGAGTCTGAGGAAGCAGCAGGAAACTACAGCACACTGCCAGAGGTCTTTTTGGTGTGTTTCTCTCTATGGCGTCCTAACAAATGCAGCTCAACCACACAACGTAAGGCAAACCAATACGTGCGTGCTGTTAGCGAAGAGTCCTTCGTCACGGGTCCTTTCACGTGCCGGCTTTAGCAGAACATCCTCTCTCCTGTGTCTGCTTCAGTGAGACGTTCCTTCAGGAGTCTGCCTTAGCCTCTCACCTGTGTCCACTTTAACGGGATGTTCTTTTGCCCTGTGCCCCAGCAAAACACTGTGTTGACAACTACCTTTCCAAAGAACCCTTAGGTTTCCACGTCAGAGGACAGCCCTTGGGAGTTGATTCTGGGACTCAGGGTGCTGGACTTGTGTAGCAAACACTTTTTACTAGCTAACCAGGCCCACAACTGGACTTCGGAGTTCCCTCAGGGTAGTCTCTGTGCCACAGCAAAAAACCTTAGAGCTAGAGCGCAAAAGAAATATTTTCCCAACTCGGGGTAGGGAGAGTCGTGCATTTTGGTGGGATGGAGATGTAGCCGGTGTCAGTGATTGCCTGGGGTGGGGGAATAAGGAGTGAACACGTGGGTGAACAGATATTTTTGCAACGACCTTAATGTTCAAAAATAGAATTTGTGGTGATGGATGGTCAACTGTAAAATCACTACCGATCCTTAGATCATTTAAAACGTGAACTTTATAATTTGATTATATCTTGTTTTAGATTTATTTACTTAATGTATGTGAGTACACTATTGCTATCTTCAGACACACCAGAAGAGGGCATCAGATCCCATTACAGATGGTTGTGAGCCACCATGTGGTTGCTGGGAATTGAACTCAGGACCTCTGGAAGAGCAGTCAGTGTTCTTAACCGCTGAGCCAGCTCTCCAGCTCCCAGATCTATTTATTTTTTATTTTATGTGTATGGGTGTTCTGCCTCTGTGTATGTCTGTGCGCCGTGTGTGTGTTCTGTGCGCCATGTGTGTGTGTTTGTGTGTGTGTGTGTGTGTGTGTGTGGTACCTGCAGAGACCAGAAGAGGGCAGTGGATGGCCTAGAACTGGACCGTGTTACAGCTGCCCCATGGGTGTTGGGTTTTGAATGAATCTCTGAAAGAGCAGCGGGTGCTCTTACCCCGCTAGCTCTCTCACCCCCACCCCCAAGTAGATTCTATCTGAATAAAGCTGCTGGGCAACGTAAAATCTGTGAGGCAGTAGTGATATTCCTTGGCAGCGTCAAGGGTCGGGATGGGGGAGTGGGATGCGGATAAGGAAACAGTCAGGGGGTGGGATAGGAGCCCAGTCAGAGTGTGGGGGACGCAGGCAGAGAGCTGGGAGTAGGGTGGGGTGCTGTAAAACCATAGACAGTTGGATTTGGGGCAGGGCAGGCAGGAAGTCTGGGGTGGGATGGGCACACACACACAGGATGGGGTGAAAGCCGAGGGCAGGGTGGGATAAAGGGTTAACAAAGATCATGAGATAGAACGGTAGGTGCAGGCAAGAAGGTGGGGGTGGGGCACAGGCAGAGAAGATTTGGCAGGCTCTGGCTGACACGCTGTTTTATAGGAGCCCAGAAGAATCGCCAGATCCGAACCGAGGGAGTCAAAGAGGACTTCCCAGAGGAGCAAGCTGCCGAGCCAAGGCCTGAGGGATAACGTTCCTCCTGGCTCTGACCACAGTTGTTTTTTCCAAAAATGATGTTCTGCCTCCCAGTCGTTCTGAGTGTACGTCCTTTGCTAAGCCAGCCCTCAGGCCATTCCGTCGCGGCGCAGCCAAGGTCACCAGGGGGGCGCTGTCCGGCCGCGCTCCACCCTCCTCTGCCCTACTACGCGCAATCGCGAGTGCAGGACGTCTGGCTCTCACAGCTAGGGTGTCTGCGTTGGCCGAAGCGGCCTATAGGAACGAGTGTCGCCTGCAGCATCGGGAGGAGTCTAGATTCTCCCAGCTTGAATAAATGACTGAACAAAGACCCCGGGTGCTGCCCTTGGGAAAGGGAAACAAAGGCCGGGCTCCACCGAGGGGGAGAGCTTTCCTAGGCGCTAGGTAGGCGGTAGTAAGGATGCTCCACCAAATGATGTCATCGGAGGTCTTATCCGGGTTTCCTAGCTTGACTCTGATAGTTATTTACTTATAGACAGGGTCTCATTGTGTCGCCCTGGCTGGCCTTTAACTCAATGATCCTCCTGCTTCAGCCTCTAGAGTGCTAGGATTATAATCACATGCCTCACCAAGTTTTTTCCTGGGTCCATTCCGAGGGAACCTAAACCAGGGCAAAGGAGGTGGGGGGGCTGAGGGGACCGGACTGAGAGTTCTGTGCAGGAAGGGCAAGAACCCCCATGCGGGCCATGGGAGAGTAACTGGGCGGGGGGCGGCGGGGTAGGGAGGTCTTGAGGAGATGCCCATCTGTGGAGCTACCCCTGACACCCTCCATCTGCTTTCATGCGCAGGGTTGTTCAAGGACAGCGCTGAGAAAGACTTCTTTAGTAACAGGAAAGGCTGTGCAAAAATCAGTCTGGGATTCCCACTGAACATCCCCCGCCCAGATGTGGCTCACCTCTAGCAGAGCCCTGATGCCGAGCCCCGGGTCTGCATCCCAGCACCAAAGTTAAGCTCTTGATGCCAGAACCCAGCCTGTTTCTACCTGGCTTCAAGGCTGGGCCAGAGGCTGGATTTGAGTCCCAGCTTCTTCTCCCAGAGTCAGGTGTGTGACCCCCCCATTAACAAATAGGAACAGAAAATCGGGTTGCACAAAAGCATGTTATTTTAAGGAGGTATGAAAGATAGTTTGTTGTATATTTACTTTTTTTTTTTTTTTTTTTTTTTTTTTTGCAGCACTTCGGACAGAACCAGAGCCCCACCCATGCTAAGAAAGCACTCTATCACTGAGCCCCAATATTTGGTGTGTGTGTGTGTGTGTGTGTGTGTGTGTGTAAACAGAGCTTTGGTGCTTCATGATGCCCCTGATCAAATTAGCTAAGTACCCTAGGATGACCTTGAACTCCTGATTCTCTCGCTCCTAGCTTCCAAGCCACTAGGCTCATTTCTCCAGTCATTGGTTTTTAAAGGCCTCTTAGATTATGTTCAGGGTCCTAAACAATAACATCGGGGTCTAGGAAGCCAGTGGATTACCAGGTCTGGTAGTGCACACCTCTGATCCCAGCGCTAGACACGGGGGCTGGTGGATCTGAGTTCTAGGCCAGCCTGGGATAACACAGACCTCGTCTCTCAAAAAACAAATGAAAAACAAAGCACACCCAGGAACTGCCAGGGGAAACTTTGGCCCGAGTTTTGGAAAAGTACAACCGACAGGCTTTTCCCAGTGTGGTCCAAGATGTGTCATGATGAGCCACTTGGAATGTTGATCTCAGATCAATTAGCAATGACTCACAATGTGCCCGATTCTTTGGTTCAAAGTCTGTTAGTAATTAAGAAAGCGATGATTAATTCTGGGCTCCCTCTACTATCCACACGATAGACACTAATCATCGAACCATGTTTAAAGCTCAGGAAACGTCTAAAGAGACAAAAGGGGACAGGCTTTTCTCCTTTGAGACAGGGTCCCATGTCGTCCAGGATGGCCTCAGATTACAGCAGCTGAGAAACCCGTGAGCTCAGGATCCCCCTGCTTCCAGATCCCCCAGTGTTGGGATAACAGGGATGGCCACGCAGTGAGAGAGGATCCACAACAGGGTCCTCTCGTACACATACACCTTGATTTCCCAGTGGCCACCATTATATTCTTCCTTTATTGGCTGTCCTTGTATAATACAAATCTGCAAGTTTAGATACAAAAAAAATCTGGAAATAAAAGATAGAAAAGTACCCGCCAGGCACCCCCTTCCTCTTCTCCTGGGACCCCCTCCCCAGCGGGCACCGACATGAGGTAACAGAGCGTCTTCATCCCTCCCCCCTCCCCCTCTCCTGGGCCCCCAATCAGGCCCCACCCCGTGAGACCTTGGCCCTCCGGAAGACACGGCCCCCAATGGGGGAGGGGGGCAGGACAAGCACAGCATTGGCAGTGAACACAGCGTGGGCAGAGAGGAAGCCCTTAGCTTGTGCTGTGTGGGGGGACGGTCCAGGCTTGAGGTGGGCCCAGGAGTGCCCCTACGTGGACATCCCTCCTCCATCTTGCCCAATACTGGAAGGTGGAAGGGCACAACAGAAACTGGGGGAAGTAGCTTGAACAGAGGGCATTCCGTGACTGGGGCTTGGGAAGGGGTTTCACCAGCCTAAGTCCGGCAGTGAAATGGTTCCCTTAGCCAGGCTGGGTCCATCCCTGAATTCCATCTTGACAAAACCTAGGCATCACAATATTGGTTCCGTAGTGGTTTGTGAGGGGTAGTGGAGAGAAGGGCTTAGAGGGACCGTTGAGGGGCGCAGCTCAGGGAGCAACACCAGGGAAGAGGCTGGGCCTCCCCTCCTGAGTGTGGTACACCTGGGTCTGATGGAGTGGGGGCAGGGCAATTTGGGCTACAGTTCAATCTCAAAAGTCTTCTGCAAGTCACCAGAGAAGGGGTTGGAGGGTTTTTCCACGGCGGGTTTGCCTTCTAACGCTGCCCACTGTGCCTCAAAGGGGTCCAACTCAGGGGCAGGGGCAGGCGCTGGGTCTGGGGGCCAGGGAGCCCCGTTGGGGCGTGGACGGGCCTGGCCCCCAGGGGCACTGGGTGCAGTAGGTGGGGGGAAGGCCCCGGCTTTTCCAAGCAGTGTGGCAGGTTGGGGCTGGAGCTGAGCGGCTGAGCAGAAGGCGTTGGCCACCATCTGTGAAGGTGTGATACCCACCACAGGCACTCGGGGCATGGGTGGGTACCCCAGGCCTGGGTAGGCGGGCACAAACGGAGGTTGCATGTGTGTGGGTGGCAGAAACACAGCCACCTGGGCAGCTGCAGTGTCAAAGGGCCCCACTGGGGCAGAAAAGGGTTGAAGGGTGGGGGCCATGGTGGGCATTGGTGGCACGGAGGTGGCTTGTTGCTGCTGCTGTTGCTGCTGCTGCTGTTGCTGTTGCTGCTGCTGCTGGGCCTTAGCCACCTGGGACACTTCCTCCAACCACCGTTCGGCCTCTGAAGGTGTCCGTTTGTGCCCAGGCTGGAAGGCAGCTGCCGCGGGTACGGAGGGCTCACCCCAGGCAGAAGTCCCTGGAAAGAGGGTAATGAAGGGCACAGGTTATCATGAAGAGTCCCAGGCTAGGAGTAAGAGTGGGACCAGAGCCAAGGTTCTTTCTGCGAGGCCAGTGTCTCTGAATCCAAGCCCTCACCCACTGTCCTGACCTTGGGCAGATAACGTAACTCATAACAGGCTTGTGGTGGGGAGATCGTATAGGTCTGAGTCCCCACAGCCCTTGATGAAAAGGTGTAACTGGATCAATGTTTAACACTCACAGTCTTCTGCCCTGCACCGGCCAGTGCTGTGTCTCATGGTAGAAATTCTAAGTACAACCTTAATTCTAATGTTTCTTAAAAAAAAAAAAAAAAAAAAAAAAAAACTACGTATTTATTAAACTTTATCTTCAAACACGCCAGAAGAGGGCATCAGATCCCATTACAGATGGTTGTGAGCCACCATGTAGTTGCTGGGATTTGAACTCAGGACCTCTGGAAGAGCAGTCAGTGCTCTAACCACTGGGCCATCTCTTCAGCCCTGTTATTTTATATGCATTGGCGTTTTTTTGCCTGCATGTGTGTCACTGTGAAGGTGTTGGCTGAAGTTAAAGACAGTTATAAGCTACCCTATGGATGCTGGGAACTTGAACCCAGATCCCCTGGAAGACTAGGCAGTACACTTAGTCGCTGAGCCGTCCCTCCTGCCTCCGTTCTACTGTTCCTCGTATTGTTGTCAGCGGCTGAGACCCTATGACAGCACGTGCCTTCCTCAGACCGCACCGATGCAGGAAGATCCTCCTGCCTCAGGTTTGGACTTTGCTAAGTAAGGTTCTGGGGTCACTTTTTTCCTTTAAAGATCTGTCTATTTGTTGTATGTGAGCACACTGCTGCTGTCTTCTGACACCAGAAGAGGGCGCCAGATCCCATTACCGATGGTGCTCTTAACCACTGAGCCATGGCTCCAGCCCCCTGGGGGGCCACATGTTTAAAGTTTAAGACTTTGAGAAACTCCAGTGGAGAAACACATGTCTCTCAGGTGACCCGTCGCTCTTAAACAATCTTGCAGGGCTGTGGTGACCCCATGGCTCCAAAACGACATGGCAGTATGGAGTCACAGGGTTTCTAAGTTGACCTTGGGTCTGGCGTGGTCCTGCAGCTTCAGCAGGATTTCTACTTCCACATCGACCCCCAAGTCCCAAGGCGATATAGCGGTTCCAAATCGGTCCCACACCTCTGAGACAATCCGCAGGTCCAAGGTTCTAACCCTGGGGCATTCCAGATTCCCGGGATTCCCAAGATGGCCTTTCACAGGCAAGGGATTGCAAGAGAGCCAGCGGAGAGCGGCTCCGCGGAGGGGCTTACCTGTGGTGGCAGATGGTGGCCCTGGCGCTGGCGCTCCAGCACTGGCGAAAGACGAGCTGATCTGCGTGCACAGAGCATTGATGCTGTCACTGTCACCCGAGCCAGGAGGCTCCATCTCAGGCACTGTGAGGTCACAGAACAGTGGAGGTGAGCAAACAGCCTTGGCTGCGACCCCGCCTCTACTACCCATGTGACCCACACTCCTTCTCTTCTGGCGGATGTGGGTCACTAGGCAACTGCGTCACTAAGATAATGGTACACATGGATGTGGGTGACGGGAGAGCAGGTGAAACAGTGAGAGCCCATGTGGCATCTGGTAAGTGATGGTCACGGGAACCCCAAACCAGGATCTCAAGATCTAAGTGACTCCAAGCTGAAGAGACTCTGAAAATTATCAACAGTGTGCATTAACCAAATAGGGTATTCTACCACACGCACAGCAAGGGCATGGACCTGAAGGGATGGATGCTGGCCACGCGGATGCTCACAGGCCAGGATCATATATCCTACTTGTGGTAAAGGAACGAGCCCCTGGCCACCTCCTAGCCTAACACATACATCATCATGGTGGAGATGAAATTATGCCAGCAAGAGACCTAGAACAGGCAAGGGGGTCTCAGAGAGCCTTGGAGGAACAGAGACACCATTCAAATAAGCCACAGCCTAGCATGTATGTGGTGTGCAACAGACTTCGGTGGTGTCTTCAAGGGCACAAAGTACGTGTGAAGTGGGGACCCAAGCGGTGGCATTTGTAGCTTCGTGACAGTGTCTAGGATAACTAACTGCATGAACGCGTGCAGATTCAGATGTGTGGTGTCTCCTGAGGGTCTACTTACGCAATGCGGATATGTTTGTGTGAATCTGCATGTAGGGGTCTTCTGGTTTTTTTTTTTTTTAAGATTTATTTTATGTATGTCAGACACACCAGAAGAGGGCATCAGATCCCATTACAGATGATTGTGAGCCACCATGTGGTTGCTGGGAATTGAACTCAGGACCTCTGGAAGAGCAGTCAGTGCTCTAACCACTGAGCAACCTCTCCAGCTCCAGGTTTTCTGGGTTTGTGTGAAGCTGAGAGTATGGCAGTTTAAGTGTATAAATCTGGGCACAGGACTTCTGAGTACATACTCTGGTATATGTGTGACGTCAGAGTGCACGTGATTTCTGCGCACACGTAACTCTGAGTCTGTGACTTCCAGTGTCTGTGGAGGGTATGGCAGAATGTGAATTTTCTGTGTGAGCTTGGGAAACGATCTCAAGCACATGCTTGGCAACCGAATGTGTGTGTGTGTGTGTGTGTGTGTGTGTGTGTGTGTGTGTGCGTGATGTCAGGCTGTGTGCAGACAGCAAATATGCAGGTATGTATGACAGCCGTGGAGAGCTGCCGGACATGGGAGATGTCAGTATGCACTGTCACCCTCCCACACCCATCTCCACAGCCACGAGAGCCGAGTTCCACAGGTGGCTTTGGGAGCAAGGATCAGACTCACGGCCTTCAAGACCTTTGCACAGCCCTCTTGTCTGTTTCCCTATGGCAGCAGCGTGGCATTGTACCAAGCCTTTCATCACCCTGGCCCACAGCACACATTTCTTCCACAGACATGATCTTGCTAGGTAGCCCAGGCTGGCCTTGAACTCATGACCCTTCTGCCTTTGGGGTGCTGGCATGTACCCACATACTTCACTCAGATATTGCTTTTAGATTATAACACAGAACACCTCTTTCCGTTCCCTGGCCCATGACAGACATCAATAATCAAACACAATGCTCCCCACCCTCCCACCTCCATGATGCCCTTTGCTTACTGTGCCCATTACTTGGACAGATCTTCTAAATCCATTGTCCAAAATCTGGAAGGTTCCTTTAGGCAAACACAGAACGTACTGTAGCTTTCTTTCCTGCCCAGCCCATGGCAAATGTGCTAATCCACGGTGTAGCCCACTACTGGACTCCTTAGGATCTCTTTGTTCACAGCACAAATCAGGATATTATGATGTATGCTATCCCTCTACTCTCCCTGACCAAGCCAGACATTGTTAATCTATTCCAATCCTCTCTTTTTCTGAGCCAGAGCGATCCTTCTAACATTCATTTGATACATGTTATAAATCTATTGACCAAATGTTTGGAAAGGTTACTAAATGATGGTGCTTTCATCCTGAACCAAAAAAAAAAAAAAAAAAAAAAAAAAAAGGCATCCACGTTGCCTCTCTTCGTGTCTTTAAAGATTTATCCATTTTATGTACATGAGCATTCTATCTGCATGTACATCAACACGCCAGAAGAGGGCACCAGATTATAGATGGTTGTGAGCCACCTTGTGGTTGCTGAGACTTGAACTCAGGACCTCTGGAACTCAGGACCCCTGCGCTCTTAACTGCTGAGCCATCTTTCCCTTGCCCATGGTAGACTTGCCTGCCTGAGGCAGATTAAAATGTGTGCCACCTCGCCTGCTTCCCTTAATAACAGCAGACATTATTAGCTGATCTCGACTATACTACATTTCCATTTCTATCCTTCACCCACAGCAGACATGACTTATCATCAATCATGATTCGTGCTAGCGCTCTTTTATGTTTTTTGTGCATGACCGACATTGTTAATGATCAGATGTTCCACATGTTTAACCTTTTGCCCCCGGGCAGACAGTACTAATCAATCACAGTGTATACTTTGATGCTCCTTCCTGCTGACCCCAGGGCTCACCTGTGCCCTTCACCTGGAAGTCCGTACGACGCTGCAGTGTTGATGGCAGCTCATTCAACCGTAGGCTCAGCTGACGTTTGAAAGGTGAGTTCTTCTGGCTGAGGGCAGGAAACCCACGAAAGGAGCCCTGGCGAACCAGCTGCTCCAGAGGTGCGTGGCGCCGGGGGATGGCAGCAGCAGTGGTGCCTGCAGCCACTGGGGTGCCCGCCTCTCCCTTCTCACCAGGGGATGTGGTGGCCGGCGTCGGAGAAACGTGCCCAGGCTGGGCAGGGCCAGGAGCCGCAGCAGGAGCAGCTGCTGCCTCTGCTAAAGACATAAGGGACACATTTGCTAGTTTCCTTAACTAAGGCATTGAAACTAGGCCCAACAGGCCTTGTGTTTGGAGTGCTGTGGATGGAACCCAGGGTACTGTTGTCTATACTAGTTGAGCAGTATAGACATATGGGGAGCTACAGCCCAGACCCAGACTGGTGGATTCCAAGAAGGTTCTTTGCTTTTACTTTCTTCCCTAACACCCACTGGGACAAGGTTTCTCTGGGCAGGCCTGGCTGTCCTGGAACTCAATCTGTAGACCTGGACAGTCGAGAACTCGGAGATCTGCCTGCCTCTGCTGGGATTACAATGCACCACCCATACCTGGCTAAGAAAGTACTTTAACACTGAGCCACGCCTCTGGGCATGTGTTCTACACTAGCCACGCCCACAACCCATCCACCGGGCATTCTAGGCAGGGGCTCCACCACTGAGCCACGCCCCCAACCCCTCCCTGGGGGATTCTACCCAACCACTGAACGGCCCCACCTAGCCCTCTTAGTCCCGCCCCAGTGCTGCTTGTCACCCCACACATCCTGTCCTCAAAACAGAATATTCACGACCCTGAAAAGTTCATGATTCCCACCAAGCCAGGACCACTTCCTCAGGAGGCCACCGGGGAACCGTCCTCTAGCCTGGCTCTCCATGTCTAGCTTTCTATCCGGCTCCATCTCCCTGGGCTGCTCTCATTCCCCCTTAGCCTCTCTCCTTTCCGCATGAGTGACCTGGCGCCAAGGCAGCATCTCGGGACAGACTGGAAACAGGAAACGACCTCCTTCCCATCTCAGTGCTGTGTGACTTTAAGAAGTCCCCTGCCCTCTCTGGGCTCCTGTATCCCTGGGCTACCTCCCAGAGGCTCCCCTGAAAGGTCAGTGAAGCTCTGTGTGCGTGACGGGTTCTTCTGCCAAGCTAGGTGTGCTAATCGTGAAAGATGGCGCTCGGTCCGGGAGTCGGCCGGTAGCACCATGAGGGTGAGAGTCAGCAAGGCGGACCTCACTGTAAACTCCCCTCTGGCTCAGTGAAGTGCTTTCTACAGCGCAGAGTCCCTAGAGACCGGAACTGCTTTTTCCTACAGTTCCCTTCGTAAATTCAGAGGCGCGCCACAACAACTATGGCATCTGACAACATTTGCCATGCCTTCTTAAAGAGTTACTTCTTTTTTAATCTTACTGTTATTTTATTTTATGTGTATGGGTGTTTTGCCTGTGTGTCACGTGTATGCAGTGTCCTGGAAGGCCAGGAAGGGGTACTGGATACCCTGGGACTGGAATTAGAGACGCTCGTGAGCCAACGTGTTTGCCTTGAGAATGGTACCTCGGTCCAAGAGATAGAGGTTACAAGACCCGAGTTTTTGGTATTTTTTTTAGACAGGGTCTCACTATGTAGCCCTGGCTGTCCTGGAACTCGCTCTAGATCAGCCTGGCTCTGCCTCTGAGTGTGGGGTTAAGGGCTTGAGCCAGCGCATCAACTGGTTCATTGACTCCCTAACTTAGTTAACATAACGTGCTATGGCGAGCGCCCCGCCCCCATCTCCATCTACCTGCAGAATGCGGTCCCGAGAATTCCTAAAACTGAGATTTGCTCTGCAAACGTTACCCATCTTGGCCGCTGGCGCCCTAACTACAGCTCCTCTGCAGGGATCCCTAGATGCACACCTGCGCCCCCTGCTGGCGCGCAGCACCCACCTTTCTTCTTGTCCCCAGCCTCGCGCTCCGCAGGCCGCCCGCCCCCCGACAGGCGGAAGGAGCCCTCGCGGGCAAAGCTGGTGCGGCTGGCGTCGAAGGCGGCGGTGACCCCGCACTCTTTCTCCCGTCGCTGCTTCCTCTCCAGGCAGGCAGCGAACGCGCAACCCACGGCGTGGCTCAGCCTCTCACCCTGCAGGAGAGGTGGCCTGGTTAGAAATGTTGGCCAGACGTGGGCGGGGGGAGAGAGATGTCCGCCCCCTGCAGGCTACAGCCAGGGGACCCCAGCTGAATCCGAGAGGCGGATGGATCTCTGTGAGTTTGAGGCCAGCCTGGTCTACAACGCTAGTTCCAGGACAGCCTGGGCTACACAGTGGGCCCCGTCTCTACAAACAAACCAAAAAAAAAAAAAAAAAAAAAAAAAAAGATATAAAGTGATGAGATCTCCCATGCTGACCCCTAGCCTCTACATATTTGTACACACACACACAATATAACCACAGAGGTACAACGTACCTATCCTGGAAATACAAAACATTGCTAAAAAGAAACTAAAAACTGCCTACAGAAAGATATCCTGTGTTCCTAGACCAGAAGAGTTAATATGGGTAAGAGGATAACATTCCCAAGAATGAGATACAATTAATAAAATCTCTATCAAAACCCAGTGGTGTCTTTGCAGAAATGGAAAGGCTGGTTTGGAAATTCACATGGAATTCTGAAGGATCTAGGACAGCCGTGCCAACCTTGAAAATAAACTGTCTGTCGTGGCTCATGCCTTTAATCCCAGTATTTGGGAGGCAGAGGCAGGTGGATCTCTGTGAGGTTAAGGCCAGCCTAGTCTATGTAATGGGACCCTATCCAAACCAACAGGCAAACAAAAACAAAACCCAGAATGTCTCCACAGATAAAAATCTATCTATCTATCTATCTATCTATCTATCTATCTATCTAATCTATCTATCTTAAAGACAGGATCTTAATAGGTATCCCAGAGTGGTCTGGAAGTCAGTAAGTAGCTCAGGGTAGTCTTATAGTCCCAAGTTTCTTGAACCATGCCAGGCTTAACTGTACAAATTGAAGGGGCAAATTTTATGTATTTGGCTTTTTTAAAAAAGATTTATTTATTTATTATATGTAAGTACACTGTAGCTGTCTTCAGACGCACCAGAGGAGGGCATCAGATCCCATTACAGATGGTTGTGAGCCACCATGTGGTTGCTGGGATTTGAACTCAGGACCTTTGGAAGAGCAGCCAGTGCTCTTAACCGCTGAGCCATCTCTCCAGCCCCCATGTTTGGCTTTTTAAAAAATTTAAAAGTTAAGCTAAAGAAGTTCTAAGAATTTCCTTAATAATATTTTTAAAATCTGCTGCACCTGGTGCTTTATGACTGAAATCCCAGCATTTGTTCGAGGCTATCTTCAGCTACATAGGGCATTTGAGGCCAGCCCGGGCTATATGAGACTCTCTTTAAAACTCAAAAGCAGGCTTCTCGCTGAGCCTCACAACACGGTGTTCTGGTCTTTTGTGGCGCTTGGCCAGGTGGCCTCCGTCTCCTTTGGGTCCCAATCGGGAAAGCCAGTGGCCACTGTAGATGTTATTGATTAGAACAGGGCTTTAGTGGACAGACCCTGCCCTCGGGTGAGGACACAGGCCATGACTCTCCTAAGTAATGCAGCTCACCGGCCCCATCCTCAAGACCCCACACAGTGCCCGCCAGACGGACGTACAAGAAGCTTGAGAGATGGCAGATGCCAATACAAAACGGGCAGCCACAGGATGGGCGGGGAAAATCGATGCCAGAGAAAAGGAAGCCAAGATGACAGACGCTGGCCGCTTCAGAGTCATGAAGGCAAAGACAACGGGGAACAGATCAAGACTGAAGAGCAGAAACTTCAAAGAGTGGCTATCCTGAAAGCCTCGCCCACAAGAAGCGGCTGTTGCTGAAGCTACCATGGTGGTGGCGGTGACTCTGCTAAAGCCAAAGTGCCGTTGAAGGAGGCAGCAGGACCAGGCCTGAAGCCTGCAGCCCCGGAAGCTCCTGCACAGAAGGCTGCAGGCTTGAAGGCAGCGCCTCCCGCTAAAGGTCAGAAAGGTCAGGTGACCCCAGCCGAGAAAACACCTTCCCTAAAGGCCGAGGGCAAGAAAGCGTGAGACTATACAAAGAGTAAAGGTACCTCCTGACACACTGGTAAATCTCACGTGTGGGCTCTAAACTTGTCACCAAGCAGGCAGTAGTACAGTGGTGTGAACATAGACAGATCAGCTACATAAACTCTACTCACGCTGTACTTAGCATACAGGAGTCAAACTGACCCTGTCTACACTGGCACCATGACAGTTACCACACTGTGACTGACACTTGTACAAATAACAGGTAAATTCCATCAAAAACAAACAAACAAACCTCAAAGGCAGGGCTGGAGGGATGGCTCAGTGGTTAAGAGCGGCTGCTCTTCCAGAGGACCTGGTTTCTATTCCTATAGCACCCATAAGACAGCTCACAACTGTCTGTAACTTCAGCTCCAGGGGATCTGGTGCCCTCTTCTGGACTGTGCAGGTACTGCATGCACATGTGTCACAGATGTGCACGCAGGCAAAAATAGTCATATACAGAAAATAAAAAGAAAATTTAAAAAGAAAAAAAAAATGAAAAAGCAAGTGGGGCATGTTCGACAGACACTGAGGACCTGAGTTTGAATCCTGGTACCCACATAAAAAGCCAGGCATGGCTCCTATAATCCCAACACTGAGGGGCAGAGACAGGTGGGTTCTGAACAGTTGCTCAATCAGCAAGCGTCTGGCTCAGTGAGAGACACTGTATTAAGGCAATGAGGAAGAGAACAGAGAAATGCTATCAAAACTGAAGGTCACAACCTGTGCCCTAGATGAGGTCCAGATGCCTGTTATCAAGCCAACTAAAAGAGCCAAATTAAGCGGGGCTAGAGAGGTGGCTCACTGGTTAAGAGCACTGGCTGCTCTTCCAGAGGTCCTGAGTTCAATTCCCAGCAACCACATGGTGGCTCACAGCCATCTGTAATGAGATCTGATGCCCTCTTCTGGTGTGTCGGAAGACAGCTACAGGGTGCTTATATACATAAAATAAATAAATGGATAAATCTTAAAATCTTATTTAAAAACAGAAGAGCCAAATTAAGTGGCAAGCGGGGGGGGGGGGGGAAGTACTTCATGTGGCCACATTGGGAGGAGGGGACTGTGGGACTATATTGAAACCTTGGCTGTGTGTGATCACTACAGTTATCATCCCACATAGCCAGGAGGTAGCTAGACATTGAATCCGTACCACCAACCACGGACAGCAAGCACATTTCCCAAAAATAGCCACAGTGAATTTCTCACCCCATGTGCTCTTCCAAAACATCTCAGTTCCACCACCTTAACCTGCAAGACCTCTGTGGCTCCCTGGGCACACAGTTCCATGAGGGCCAGGCTAGGTGATATCAAGACCACGTCCTAAAAGCTAATGTCTGCCTAGGTAGGGGGGAGACGGACCTATCCAATCTCCCAACATATGTCTTTGGGGCACAATGGAATGAGAGACCCTGGAACCAGAACTCGCAGCCAGGCCTTCCTCAATTTCTTAAAGCACCCGCAGAGAGGGCTGATGCATAGGCAAGAACTTGTGGTGCTGCTGAGCTTGGGGATGAATACCTTCTGTAATCCTAACTTTTAGCATCACACCAGAAGTTTGAGGGCAAGGGTTAGAGAGAGGGCTCAGTGGCTAAAAGCACTGTCTGCTCTGTGACTCCAGCCTAGGGATCTGGCGCCCTCTTATGGCCTCTACAGGTATCTTCAGGCACATGGTGCACATAACATAGAATCAGGCCTGCAAGTGCATACACATGCATGCACACGTGTGCACACACATACTATTAATACTGATAAGAGGGTGATGATAACCAATATTTTTTTTCTTGATGTTTCATATGCCTGTACTGATCTACTCACATCCCAGAATTCTCCACATTAGAAACTATTAGAATTTCCTTCTTTGGTTTTTGTTGTTGTTCTCTCTCTCTCTCTCTCTCTCTCTCTCTCTCTCTCTCTCTCTCTCTCTCTCTCTCTCTCTCTCCCTCCCTCTTTCCCCCTACCTCCCCCCCCGTGTGTGTTTTGAAACAGGTTTCTCTATGTAGCCCTTGCTGTCCCGGAACTCACTCTGTATACCAGGCTGGCCTGGAACTCAGAGACCCGCCTGAATTGGGGCCTCCCAAGTGCTAGGATTAAAGGTGTGTGCCGCTACCACCCAGCTGTTGCTTGGTCATTTAGGACAGGGTTTCACTGTGTAGTTTTGGATAGCTTGGAGCTCACTGTGTAGACCCCAGGGTGTCTTCAAACTCATAGAGATCCACCTGTCTCAGCCTCCAGAATGCTGGCATTAAAGGTACTACCATAACTTGCAGGCACTCCCTTCTCAAGATGTATTGTGGTTTGCATTAGCTTGGCCCATGGGAAGTGGCACTATTAGGAGGTGTGGCCTTGCTAAAGAAAGTTCATCACTGTGGGGGTAGGCTTTGAGGTCCCATTTTCAAGCTCTACCCAGTGTAAATGGGAAGCCCCTCCTGGCTGCCTGCAGAAGACAGTCTCCTGGCTGCCTTCAGATCAAGATGTAGAACTCCAGCCCCTCCAGCTACCTACATTGCAGCTGCATGCTTCCCACCATGATGATGATAATGGACTGAACCTCTCAAACTGTAAGCCATCTCCAATTAAATGTTGTCCTTTATGAGAGTTGTCTTGGTCACGGTGTCTGTTCACAGCAATGAAACCCAAACTAAGACAAGATGAGAAGACCAGGCACAGAGAGACCAAGGACCTGACCCCAAGGCGTGCTGATGAGGGTGAGAACCCCAGCTGCTTGCGGAACTCACAGAGTCCTTGAGGGCCAGGAAGCAGTGGCAAATCCATCGTCGTGTGGTGCCGTCACGGCATATGTAGGAAAAAGCCTTGTCCAGGTTGCGGTCAGGAGCACAGAAGGAGACCTTCTCGATGGTCTGGTCTACCAGCAGGTCCTAGGAAGAGTTGAGGCAGTGAAAACCATCTCTCCTGCCTGCAGGCAAAACACGATCTCATCCTGAGTCAAATGTGGACCCGGTTGTCATGGACATAGCCATAGGCCAGCCTGCTCTAGGGTCATGATTCAGTCCCTTGGAAACATCTGAGATGGAGGACACAGCCGAGAGGTACAGCCAAGCTATAAGGAGAAAGACTCAAGGGCTTTCAGGAGCCAAGAAGTGGCACTTAACCCAGCCAAGCAGGGATTTCTGCAGGAAGAATTAACCAGGCAGAAAGCAGGAAACAGCACTCAGGCAAGGATGGCCTGCGCAAAGGAAACTGAACACCCACAGCATGTAATGGGTAACGCCTGGAAGGTGTGGTCTGTTACTGTCTAGAGTCAGGAAACGCAAAGGGGAACAAACATACCCAGGGCCTATCAGAGAGAGAGCTGTTTGCCTAGCACATACAAGGCCCCTGCTACTGCTGGCCTCCCTCCCCTGCATTAAAAAAAGACCCAGACCCTGGAATTCAGGGATCTTGTCTAAACACAAAACAGGGCTGCGGATGTTGTGGTAGGTGGTTTGAATAGGTAGGGCCTCCATAAACTCCTGTGTCTAAATGCTTGGCCTAGGGGGAGTGGCACTATTCGGAGGTGTGGCCTTGACGGAGAAAGTGTGGCTTTGTTGGAGTGGGTGTGGCCTTGTTGGAGGAAGTGTGTCACTGTGGAGGCGGGATTTGAGGCCTCCTATGCTCAAGCTACAACCGGTGTGGCGCAGAGACTCCTTCTGCCGCCTGCAGATGAAGATGTAGAACTCTCAGCTCCTCTTCCTGCACCGTGTCTGCCTGGACATGGCCACGCTTGCCGCCATGATGATAATGGACTGAACCTTTGAACTGTGAGCCAGCCCCAGTGACATGCTGTCCTCTGTAAGGGTCTGTGTGGTCATGGTGTCTGTTCACAGTAATAAAAGCCTGCCTGTGACAGATGTGTTCAAGTGGTAAGGCACTTGCCTAGTATACAGGAAACGCTCAGCCATATCCTCAGCAGTGCATGAACTAGGCATGGGGGAGGAGGGAGGCCCTCAATCCTAGCACTTGGGAAGTATAGACAAGGGGACTAGCTTTGGACTTGGAATCCTCCTGCCTCAACACCCGTACTACCACACACGCCAGCTCCTAGCAGAGGTGTTTGCTTCGTCTCCCCCTTTTCTACTGTGTGTCGGGGCACATGTGCGTGTACATGCATCTGGAGGGGCCGAGGCTGGAACTAGTAATCACCCTTAGGCCCTCTTCCAACTTAATCATTGAGACAGGCTCTCTCAATCAAACCCAGAGCTCACCGATGTTGCTAGCCTTGCTATCCTGCAGGACTAGCAAGCTAGTGCTAGGTGGGACACTTAGCACTCATGTGGATTTCTGAGACTCTGAGCTCACTTCCTCATGCCTGCTTTAACCACTGCACAATTCTTGCAGGCCTACTTTAAACAATTCATACACGTAGACTTTTTGCTCTGATGATAGGGCCTGTTACCAGTCCTTTTCTTTCTTTCTTTCTTTCTTTCTTTCTTTCTTTCTTTCTTTTTTTTTTTTAAAGAAGATGAGGCAACGGGAGCCCAGAGGGGCTAAATCTCATGCCCAGGGTTTCCCAGTTGGTGAGGGGGTGACTGGGATTGGCGCTGAGGTAGCTGCTCCAGTTCGTGCACTCAACCCACCCACTCTCTGAAACAGCTTGCAAATAACCATAGTCCTCATTCCTGAATTAGGTCTCTGCAGCCAGCCAAACCGAGGCAGGAACACATGGCAGAGATGAGAGGGCCCCCTCGGGAGAAACATCCCATGGCGGGTGGCAGGTGGGAAGCCTTCCTCCACCCCCACATACTGGCCTCCTACCTTGGTCTTGTCATCCACCACTCGGAGTCCATCAGCTGACACCCACAGGACAGACTTCACGGACTTCCGGCCCATCTGGGATGGGGGCAGGGAAGAGAGGAGCCTGATCAGGATTGGCTCTTTCAGACGGCGCTTGCCCACTCTCTGGATCCAGCCCCTCACTCACCGCCTTCAGCTTCTTCACGGCATCTTCACAAACGTGCATCCCCCGGGACTCCTCCACTTCCACGTGGCCCAGGTACTTGGGTGGAGGAAGGGAGGGAACGGGAGACGCAGAGTAATTAGCCATCGCTGAGCAACCCCAGGCTTGGGGGCCACCGTTCTCAGCCAGTCACAGCCGGTCTTCACTCATTCTCTCTGGGAACCCCATTCCCAGCCCAGACACACAGCTGAGAAAAATGTTCTACAGAGATCTGTGTCCTGTCTGTATTGCTGAGCCTTCAACACCACTCTTGGCCTTCTGAGGGCCAGTATGTTTCTGTGTCCCAGCAGACATGATATAGGCCACAAGGCTGTTCTCACCCACTGTGACATCAGTTCAGAAGAGCACAGGCCAGTACTGGAAGGGCAGCTCAGTGGTGACTGCTTTCCTTGCATGCACATGGCCATCGGTCTAATCCCTAATGTGCACACGTGAAAACACACACACACACACATACACACACACACACACACACACACACAAATCAGTGTGCAGGTGCAATGACTCCAGAATTTCCACTGAGACTGAGCTCCATCCGTTGCTCAGAGTTGTAATTTTAAGTTGCTGGATGTTTCCTCATACCCTCCCCTCCTCATACTAGGGATGGAACCCAGGGCCTTACACATCTACCACCAAGTCACATCCTCAGGTCCAATGGGAGATTCCACTACACAGGGGCTCTACCACTGAGCCACGCCCCCAGCCCCTCATTGGAGGATTCTAGGCAAGGGCTCTACCACTGAGCCACGCCCCCAGCCCCTCACTGGGGGATTCTAGGCAGGGACTCTACCACTGAGCCACGCCCCCAGCCCTTCGCTGGGGAATTCTAGGTAAGTATGTCCTGCGAAGCCAAGCCCCAGACTTGCTGTACAAAAGTGATAAGACCTTCCACTTAACAGATGCCTTCCTATCAGCTGGCACTTGGCACACTTTCACTAGCATTACCCACCAGTACCTG
This sequence comes from Micromys minutus, assembly GCF_963924665.1. Lineage (NCBI taxonomy): Eukaryota > Metazoa > Chordata > Mammalia > Rodentia > Muridae > Micromys > Micromys minutus. The sequence goes on from NC_137967.1 coordinate 17,081,970, forward strand.
TCACATAAACCCCTCACTTCTTGGGTCCACTTTCAGGGAAGAGACAATCAAGTTGAGGATCCTAGCCTTAGCCTCCTAGATGAGAAGGGTTGAATCCCACACCTCAGAGAGTAGATGTGTTGTCAACCAGAATGCCAATAAAAGGAACGGAGCTTTACGAACACTGCCAATTTTTCGTGACCTTCTAGTGCAGGTCATCTGCGAGCCCCTAGAAAATTGGGTGACAGTTCTCTACTCCTCAAGATTATCTCCAAAGAAATATTTTTCTGGTATAAGACAGACGAGTTAGGAGTGCTGAACAAGGCTGAAGGGATGGCTCAGCGGTTAAGAGCACTGACTGCTCTTCCAGAGGTCCTGAGTTCAAAATCCACCACCCACATGGTGGCTCACAGCCATCTGTAATGGGCTCTGATGCCCTCTTCTGGTGTGTCTGAAGGCAGCTACAGTGTACAAAAGAGAGTAAGGCATGTTTGACATGCAAAAGCGAGTAAGGCATGTTTGACCATGTCACGATGGAGGTGTGTTTTAGTACCAACATGGACAGTCTGGAGATTCCAGCACACACGGCTCATGACACACGGCCCCATAGCACGGATCTCACAACTCTTCTGCTGGGTGCCCCAGGACCAACAGGCACACAGGTAAACACACAACAGGTGATGTAGTTTCCCACCCACCCGGCGCACTCACCCTAACTGGGAAGCTGCATGTGCCCTTACGCACCGCATCCTCATCTGCCTGCCACTGGTGTGGGCGTGACGCCTCAGGCACATAGGCTGGCTTCCTCCGCCGCAGACTCTGCCGTAACTTGTTCATGGTGCCCGCCCCGTCTAGTGACACAGGATAGGGGTATGGATCAAAGATGGAGGTCAGAAGGTATGGGGGTGGGGAGTTATGGCAGTAAGGACTTGCTGGATGAACGGGTATTGGGGTGAGTAGCTCCAGCCGGTGGGTATTGGTTATGTAGTGTTCCAGAGTCATGTGGGCAAGGGGCACGGAGATGGCGTCAGGATGGCAGGAATCATCATTGGTCATGGGATTGGGGGTTTTAGATGTCTAGGGTTTGCCATGTTTCTATGAGAGGGTAAAATTTATGGCTGTTGTATATGACGTAACTGTAATATGGTGCCTATGTCCAAGAGGGCAGCTGTTAATGAGCCTGGATGTGGGTGGTTTTTGCTTTCCAGTTTGTGCCTGCTGGATGTTTTGCTTCTGGTTTTTCAATACAGGGTTTCCCTGTGTAGCCCTGGCTGTCCTGGAACTCACTCTGTAGACCAGGCTGACCTCTGAGATCTGCCTGCTTCTGCCTCCCAAGTACTGGGATCAAAGGCGTGTGCCACCACCGCGTGGCCTCACTATATACATTTAATAAACTCACTGATTCCAAACCAAAAGCAGGGCTATCCCAGGTTCTTCTCTGGGCTGGGAGCATTGTCTGCAGAGCAATGCAGTGTCCATGAGGGTGTGTAGGTGGACTGAGACCAGTCAGCAGTGTGACTTCTGACCGAGTGGCTGTCTGTGAGAGAGCTGAGCACTGCTGGTGAGGCTGTAGCTCTTTGGGGGTTCTCGGGTGCGGTGGGTGAGGGTGTTTGTCTGCTGAAGTGCAGCTGTCAGGACTGACATCAGAGATCAGGTGATAGCGTGTTTGTCTAACATGCTGTAAGCTCGGAGTGCCATCACCAGCCCTGTATAAACAAGGCATGGTGGCACATGCCTGCCGTTTGAGCACTCGGGAGAGGTGGAGGCAAGAGTATCAGAGCAAGGACTTCCTTAGTAACAGAGTTCGAAGCTAGCCTGGGAAAGGGAGGCACTGTTGTCTGACCCTGTGAGTCCACACATACTGGGTGGCAATCTGGCTGGCTTAGAAGTCACCACATAGACCAGGCTGATAACAAACTCAAAAGAGTTGTGCCTACCTCTGCTTCCTGGCTGTTGGGATTACTGGCAAGCACCAACGTCTCATAGCTTTGGAGATGGGTCTCATGTGGTCCGTGTTGGATGCAGGCTTGCTATGTAGCTAAGGCTGAACTTGAACTCCTCATCCTCATGCCTCAGCCTCCCACGTGCTGGGTTTATAGGGCTGCAACCATCATATCTGGCCACGTACGTATATCTCTGGAGTGTGTGTCTAAGAATGCGTGTAGAGTTGATGCCGGTGTCTGCTTGTGTGAATCTAGGAGGGTCTTCTTGAACATGTGTCTCCTGTGTAAGTGTGAATAAGCAGCTAGTTAACGCATCTGGAAGTGTGCTTGACAATGCATTTTGACATGTGAAGAGAGCATCTGTGTGTGCAGGTTAGGCTGCACGTTCATGGATGAACAAGGCTCAGCCTGTGTGTATCTGCAAGGGTTTGACCTGCACGTAATCACTGTTGTCGGGGAGACTGCTGGTGTCTGTAGGTGAGAGTTTAGGATGTGTGTCTGTGACCGAGGGGGCTCTGACAGTCACCAAGTATGGAAGCCTGTGTGGCAGTGCTTGGTAGCTCTTCCGGTCACACTAGTAATGACCATCATCCATGTACAATGCAGCCCCCGTCCTTTGTCAAGCTGGCCACTCACCTGACTCCGTCCTGAAGGTTTCAGGGGGCCCCGAGGCCCCACAGGGGGCTGGGGACAAATGCTGATCAGGTCTCCTGGGTCCGCCCTGCTCAAGGGAGTGAGACGATGAGAAGTTTGTTGGGGCGGGGAATTTGGTCCCCTATGCAACCCCCTCCATCTTAGGCTCCCTAGCAGGAACCCTGGTAGTCATAGCAACTGTTACTAGGGAGACCAGCCACCTGGTTCTAAGGGCCCAGAAAATAGTAGGTGTGTTGGGGGGACACTAATCGGGGCCCTCAACACCCAAGGTGATGATGTGAACCGAGTGGCTTTGCCATCCAGTGTAATGTCCAGGATTGTACACAAACACACAACCATACACACCTGACAGCCAAGGGCTTTTCTTGGCCCATGGGTCACAGTTCAGCACACTCTGTCACACAGACATCATAACAGCTATGTTCCTCAGGTCCCAAGATACAACCGCCATTAAACATTTGGCCTCATGTTCACTGACGTACAGCTGTAGCAGGGTCATTTGTCCACATGCTTGTAGCTCATCCCAGCCCACCATCCACACCTCCTGCTGCCAACAGCTGATACCGTCCACTCATTTTCTTAGCTGTGCACAATGACTTGGGCCAGGCACACACACACACACACACAAGGGTGATACATGTCCAGCTATGCTTCATGACAGCTGTGACTCCTCAGACAGCCACCCTAGTAGAAACACATCCAGAGGGGTCACCTATTTGGTCACCCATAAGCATTCGGCCACGGTGACACAATCTCATGCCTACCTGGACTGAGGCACGCTGGTCGTAGTAAGCACCCCACCTCCCATCCCAGCACACACGGGATAGCTGTACAAGGACCATTCAGCCTCAAGCTGTAGCAGTGGCGACAACAAACCTTTCTTCATACCACACATTCAGAGTCATGGAACGCTAGTGACACACATCTGGTCGTTCCATCCGTTACCTAGTCCTCTGTGACAACCACTCTGTGTTCCCACCAGTCTTTATACACAGTTACGTAGTCTAGATGCTAACGGCCACAGCCCGAGCATTACAGACATAGCATACAAACAGCCAAAGACGGGAGGGGGAGAAGGAAGGACGGCTGCCCTCACACGACAGCCACATACATTCCAGAAACAGTTGTGTATATGGTCACTCAGCATCAGTGCCCACGGTGCCTGGCCATCTGTCACGTCGGTGTCCCACACACAGCACTACCGCGTCACCCTAACACAGAGAAACAGTCTCCATGAGGATTCACGTCATGTAGACAAGAACGTGGCCGCATATAATCAATCACTACGGCACGTGGACAGATATACAAAGTCACAGCCCCACTGACACTCGAAATCTCACACACAGAAACTTAAAACACATGGTTCAGTTCCCCACACCACAAGGGCACACAGTTGGGCGTACACATAAATGCAGTGGCTTGGATGCAGCATTTAGAGCATCGGAGCATTTATACAGGAAAGCATGGTCCCAGACTGGGCCATGTGCACAGTCATGCCATCACCAAATCACATAGACACATACATACGCACACACACTTTCATGGTCCAGGACACCAGCATGGGGTCACCCAGGGTAACAGACAAGTGGGTCACACACACACACAGAGGAAATAGAAGCACGTCCCATACACACTCCTAGCCTGCACAGGCAAACATCCGTAGCTTGAGCCCCACACAATTAACCTTTTGTAATAGGCAAGAGTTTCAGATAAGAAGTCAAAATCACAACTCAAATCACACACACACACACACACACTTGGTGTCACACAATTAGGTGGACACTCACTTATGCAACTCCAGTCACATACACAGACAAGGCGAGGGACACCCAACCACCGCCGTACATACTGCCACCCCACAGACCCAGTTCCATAGGCACAATGTGACTTCAAATACAATGGCAGCCGCACACCCAGAGTTGCACCGAACGCAGTACAAAATCAGACATAAGCACAATATTGTGTCACACATGGCCGGGGTCACAGTCACAATTCTACTTACACACAGTCCCAGCTCCACCCACATCTTCACTCAGCCTATATAAGTCCAACCTCAAACCCAACATGGATGTTGACACATTCCAAGGTACATGCATACACGCAGGGTCTCACAAAAGACATAGGTATCTGTCTAAGCAGTCTGAAAAGTCCAGGAGTCTGCACAGCGAACGGCTGCCATCACAACCACGGTCACACACACACCACCACCAGACAGACAACGCAGGCTACCTCATCCTCGTCAGCTGTAATGCAAGCACACACACAGATACAGACACACAAACACCAGGTCACACTTCAGCCACATCCCCAACCCACACACACACACCAATCACACACAAAGCCGATGGTCACCAAAGAGGCTGCAGACAGGTTTCCACCCGTCTCTTGGGAGCCGCCCCCAGCCCAGGCTGAATCCTGGAGTCTGGGGGGGCAAGGGAAGGCTGAGCATTGTCTCCGGGTGGGGCCTCTTAGACACTGAGCAGCCCTAGGGACAAAAGGGGTGGCCTAGGAGACCGATGTCTTGAGACCCCTGACTAAGCATGGGTTGGAGGTGGGGGTAGGGGAATGCCTGAAATTCTCCTTATTTTATTCACGCTGGGGTGGAGTTTCAGACACAGGGACCTTGTTCTGAGAAGGGGATTTGCCTGGGACACCGCCCAAGGGCTTGGGGGGACAGGCTGGATCCAGGACCCCTGGGAGTAGACAGTACTTGGAAACCGCCCCCCCATCCCCCAGAGGCTTAGCCTTGGCAGCTCTATCCAGGGACCTCATCTTCAAGACATCGCCCAGGGGGGTGTTGTGCTCAAAGAAACCCTCTGGCAGGGAAGAGTACTGATTTTGTCTGGAATCGGCTCAGTTAAGGCCTTAGCTTGATAAAGGGGACTGTGTCCCGGACCCTGAACGCCAAACCATACCCAGGGAGTTGTACCTAGAATGTATGTAGCCCTGTCCTTGATTTAGGGGGAATCTGTATTCCAGGATTCCTATTTTCAGGGCCTTCGCAGAAACGGCCTGTGCTGGACCAGACCCCAGTCTGGCAGGTTTGGGATTGCCGGAAACCTGTTACCGGACCCCCACCCAGGACCACCCTCTCCAGCCTTGGCATCTTCACTCCATCCGGGCGCTGCTGCCGCCTCCCACCCTCCGCCACATCAGCAGCGGCGCCGCCCCCGGCCCGAGCCCCCCGAGCCCGCCCTTCTCACGCTGGCCGCCGCGCTGCGGGACATCCAGGGCCCGGGCGCCCCCGCCTCCCGCGGCCCCCGTTGGGCCCGGCTTCCCGAGTGCTGCTGCTGCTGCTGTGGTGGCGGCGGCTCGGTCTGACGCGGGCCCGGCCCGGGGCCGGCGGCTGGTGCGGGATGCAAGCGCGCGAGCCAGCTCGGCTCCCGGGAGGATTCCGTTCCGGGGGCGGGGGAGCATCCCTCCCTCGGCGCCCCGCCCCGACCCCGCCCATTGGCCCGCCGCCTGCTGTATATGCAAAAGTAGCCCCGCCCTCCCTCGGGCCACGCCCCCGCACTAACACAACCCGGCCTCCTCCCGTGCAAAGGCTGGCCCACCCCGCCCCTTGGCCTGGCCTTGCGGGAACCTGCACGCATCCCTAGAGGAGTGCCTCACTGGTTCAGGCGCAGGTTCTATTTGCTTCCATAACCCCTGACCTCAGATCCCCTATGGTTCTGCTTCTGAAGAATTGCTTTGGGAGACGCTTTGACGTCCTCAAATCTTGCTTAACCCCACGGTTCTCCCAGCTCGGCGGGGGCGGGCAGAAGCGGTGACGAGGCACTTTTTGCAGGCGAGGGGAGGGGAGGGGAAGGAAAAGAAACAGACCCTGGAGTCCTGGAGGGAGATTACTCCGGCTTGCGGGAAGAGGGCGTTGGGTTACACCAGGTCCTGGTTCTGGACTCAGCTGCACCCCTACCCCTGTCCTGTAGGCTTGGCAAAGCAGCTGGTAGGGGCATTGGGGTCCATTAGCAAAGGCGAGGTCGGCAGGAACAGGAGGGAGCCTGAAGCTGGGGGTGGGGGGCGAGTATGTGATAGAAGGGTACTTCTCAGCTGCCACAGCCCTTGGAGCAGGTGGTCAGCACGTGGCGGGGGGGAGCGGTGGAGGTTCCCCGCAACAGATGGCCCTAGACAAGAGGGGGGGTCTGGCCATCTGCACCTGGAGCTGCCTGTGAGCTCCTCCCCCTTAGCACAGAGAGAAAAGAGCTGGGGGGAGGGAAAGGGTGCCTTTTATTCGGAGGGAAGGATCAGCACCCACCCCCGTCCTCCAATACACAGGCTGGAACCCGGGAAGAAGGCAGCTGGTAGAGCAAGGGAGGCAAAGGTGAGGACCGCCTCCAGCAGCCGGCTCCCCTTTCGCCTGCGGATCCTGGAAGACCTGGGAGCCGAGGGGCGCCTCCTCCACCAAGGGCTTACTTAGATGGTGGTAGAATTCTGCTGACTCTCGGCCTCAGAATTCAAGGATGCTCTCTTTGGATCAGGGGGCTAACTCCAGGGGCCCCGAAGATCCAAGGCAAGAAACTAGACTCTGGGACCAGGACTGAGGAGGAGGGGACCACCCGCTGTGGAGCTGGTATCCCCGGATGGAATCTGTCACGGTGGGGTCGGCAGGGAGGTCCCTAGTCAGGAGGCTGCTGGCAGTGGCTGTGTCTGGCGACTGGCCCAGTAGCGGTGGTAGGTATCTTGGAAGAGGTCCCGGCAGGCGATGTGGGCGTGGAGACGGGCACAGGCTAAGAAAGCCCCGGCTAGCTTGCGGTGTAGAGCATAGGTCTCCTCAGGCGGTGGGCGCAGCCGGTGCCGAAGCATTACTGGGATGAGGCCCTGAATTCGGCGAGCCGTCTCTCCAGCGCCGAAGTCGTAGGTGCCTGAGGCAGCAAAGGGCTCCCCGAGAATCATCACTGCCTCGACGTGGGCGTCAGAGAATGCCTAGGGTGGGGATGGCAGATGCATCCAGACGGACATAATGTCCTCTGATTACTTCTGAGGAGGCAAGCTGCAAGGGCTGGGGCGTGACTCACTGGTAGAGCTTGCTTAGAATCCACCAGTGAGGGGCTGGGGGAGTGGCTCAGTGGGGGAAGGTTTGCATTGCCCGCCCAAGATCCCCTAAGAGTAGTAAGAAGTCACCCCCTAGCCACAGCACCCCTGTCCCCAAGAGCTCCAGCTTTCTACAGGCAAGTAACCCTTCTATTCCTCAAACCCAGGATCCCCAAAATAGATAGTGCTCCCCCCACCCCCTACTTAGTCGGGGCACCTCCATTTCACCCTGGGGCTCCTCAGTATAAGCTAGTGCATTTAGTAATCTCACTGCCCTGGAATAGATAGAAGTCTCTACCTCCCCCAAGCCTCCCCCCCCCATACTTTCTCCAGTTGCTCAGTAGAGCTACGCTGCTCCACTATTCCCCAAAGAAACTAGGCCCCTAAAGAAAACAGCCACCAACACACCAGCTCCCTTCTGCCCAGGGGTAACCAACCTTGGTTTCAAAGCCTGTCAGGAATTTGAGGTCCTGGGATTTCTGTAGAACTCGATCTCTGTCTCCCTCTGCTGCAGCCTTCACCACCTGGAATGCCGGAGGACCAAGGGCAGCGTGGGTCAAGGGAGGCTTTGGGGCAGAGTCGGATACAGCCCTACACTCTAACCGTGAACTCCTGATCTTCCTGCCCGCAGCAGCTGGGAGCTGAGGGGTTAGGGGTCTGTACCATCACACCAGGCTACACGGGACGTTCTAGATAATAGGAAATACCAGCCAACCTGGATTACCTCCATTTCCTCTTCCTGGGTACACTCTTCACCCACAAGCTTCCCCTCTCTCCTCTGTCCCTGCTCTACCTCAGGAGAGCCTGCAGGGGGAGATGCTCAGGGGCTCTGCCATCCCTTGGGAAGCTGTCACACGAGTGGCCCAGAGGAGAGTGTCACATCTGTTGATGGCTCCAGACACTGCACAAGGATGGGACGGCATCCTAGGTTGCCTGAGGGTCATCTTCCCTATTAGACTTTGAGCCCCTTGGGTGAATCCCCAGCTGGGTGCAGTAGCAGCTCTGGTCCCAAGACAAGGAACTCAGGATGCTGGCGCAGAGCTCAGTTCCTGTGCAGTCCTGCAGGGGGAGACATTGAGGCACCTGCACCAGCTCCCTTGGCTCTAAGAGGACTCTAGAGAGACTGTAGCGGGGCCTCTGCCTTCTCATCTGTGGAATGGGTTCTGCATGGGGTCACTGTGTGGGGCTCAGCACTGAGCTGCAGAGGCAGACTCAGAAGAGGGAGAGGAGCCTGTCCAGCCCCAACCCACTGCACCACCCTTTGGGAGGATGGCCTGGGACGAACCTAGTAATTCTGTAATGGATCCTTCTGCCTGTGACTTGTCTGGTCATCTGTTAGGGCTCCAAATACATGGGATGGGTTTTTTTTTTTCCTTCTTTTTTTAAAGGCAGTTCAGCTGATAAAGGTACGGACAAGTCAGATGACCTGAATTTGATCCTCAGGCTCTACAGGTTCCACATGGGGTAAAGACAGAACTGATTCTGGCAGGTTTTCCTCTGGCATCCCCATGTGTCCCACTGGTGCATGAGAGCATGTGTGTACACGTGTGTGTACACATATATGCACATATATGTACACACACTTAAAAGCAACCAAACAAATACATGAATAGGGTCTCAATATGAAGCCTGGGTTGGTCTTGAACTCATGATTTTCCTGTCCTGTTTGAGCGTCCCAAGTCCTCTGATTATAGGCCACAACATCCACCCAACAGGTTTGTTTTTGTTTTAATTGGAAAAGATTAAGGTGGCCCAAGTTTTGGGAAGGCAATGTTGATGAGAAATAGGATGGCTAAAGTACTCGTGGAGGCCTTGGCTTTGTGCCTCAAAAGGCCTGTGTGGGTGAGTGTGTGGGGTGTGGGCGTGGTGGAGTCTTCATCCTTGTCAACAGTTGGATTGGTCTTAAAAGTTCTCAGGCCAGAGCCTTCAGCCTCGTCACAGACATTTTTTTCCTGTCATCAAGGAAGTTTCATTGTGGCCCTATATCTACGGGGTCTCCTTCCCAGAGGGCTCCTCTGTAACTTCTCACAGCTCCCCTGGGCTCAGTCCCCGTCCTGAGGCTCTTTGCTACTCGGGGAAAATGTCAACTCCCTTGCTTTTCCTCTCCTCAAATCTCCTGAAGCACCTCAGGAGGTAAGAGTATCTACTGTGGAGGGGCCCAAGGCAGGACCCAGGATGTCTTGGCTCTATCCAGCTCCTTCCTGTCCAATCAGAACATGAGTTCCCTTCAGGTTCCTGTCTGGAGGACAGAAATGGGCTCTTGATGTCATCCTTGCTGATGAATATGAGCCCTTATGGGTGGGTGTTGGGTGCTGGGTGCTGAGGCTCGGTGTGGCAGTTTGGATGATCATGGCTGCATAGGCTTCTGTACTGGCTGGTTTTGTGTCAACTTGACACAAGCTGGAGTTATCACACAGAAAGGAGCCTCAGTTGAGGAAATGCCTCCATGAGATCCAGCTGTAAGGCATTTTCTCAACTAGTGATCAAGGGGGGAGGGCCCAGCCCATTGTGGGTGGTGCCATCCCTGGGCTGGTAGACCTGGGTTCTATAAGAAAGCAGGCTGAGCAAGCCAGGGGAAGCAAGCCAGTAAGTAACATCCCTCCATGGCCTCTGCATCAGCTCCTGCTTCCTGACCTGCTTGAGTTCCAGTCCCGACTTCCTCTGGTGATGAACAGCATGTGGAAGTATAAGCTGAATAAACTCTTTCCTCCCCAACTTGCTTCTCAGTCATGATGTTTGCGCAGGAAGAGAAACCCTGACTAAGACAGCTTATATGTCTGAATACTGATCTGTATTGGTCTATACAAGAGCTGCCTTGGTCACGGAAACCCTAAGACACTGTCCCACTGCCTGAACTCTGCAATGGGGAGACAACTGTCACCAGTATCATCCAGAACAGAGCTGGGCACCAGGAGGTTGTCGGACACCGGAAGCGACAACTAGATGAATGCAAAGCCCAGTCTGTGGAGACACAAGGGCGTGGTCTGTGCAGCAGCTGCCACTGACTGACTTGGGAGGAAGAAAGGGAAGGACAAAGCAGGTGAGGAAGCATCCCCTGAAGAGATTTCTTCCTCCATAGCCTCTACATCAGCATCCTGCTTCCTGGGAGGTGCAGGCTGGATGCTGAGACCCTGGATAGGGCCATCTCTGTCCCTTCTCTCAGAAAGGGGCTGAGCAAGGGCTGGGACCCAGACTCTGGACCCAGGCTACAGGCCTGCTGAGATCTTGGGCAATCTGTCTCTAAGCCCAGTTATATTGCCTGTGATGGGGCTCTGAGTGGCCCTGGCCGCTTTCAGCCAGTATTTGTAGTATTAATGACTGGGGGGGAGTCACCAGCTGTCACTACTTTACTGGAATAGAGTCTCACCATGTAGCCCTGGCTGGCCTGGAGCTCACCGAGAGTCACCGGCCTCTGCCTCCTGAGAGCATGGCAGCCTGGGCTCTGATCCATCGTAAATTCTTAGCTGCGGTTCGCTTTTCCTTCTTCTCCTGTCCTCCCTACCTGGCTTGAGCCCTGACCCTTCAGAAGCCACAGGGTTTGTGCTCACCTCAATGTAGTGGTCCGTGAACTCTGTTCCAAAGGCCCGGCTTGCACCGAAGTCCAGCAGAGTCACCTGGGAACGACAGATGACAGACCGTGAGGAGCTGTTAGCATACCCACTGCCGACTGCATTGGCTGGGACCCCTCTTCCTCTTTCCTGCAGCCCCACCCCTGCTCCTGAGCCAGACCTTGATGGGTGATCACAGGCAAACACAGCATCAGTGAGCCACACCCCCAGCCTCTGTGTGCAGATAAGAGGCCAGGCCTCTGGGGTTGAGCTACATCCCCGACCACCCACTGGTATAATCTAGGCAGGGGCTTTAAGGCTGAAGTTTAGTGCTAGCTTTCTTTTTCTTTTTTTTTTTTTTTCCAGGCTGCCTCTGCCTCTGGGGTATGAGGATTAAAAGTGGGTACCTCCACACCTAAGCTTATTGCCTTTAATATAAATCTTGGGCCTGTAAGAAACCCCAGAGAATGTGACATCTGAGAGATTAAATGAATACCCACAAATCCTACTGATCGGCTTAAAATATGAATACCACCCCATACAGGTTTATTCCCCCCTCACCCGTATACTCCCAGGACCCTCTCCAAGGTTACACTTGCCAGAAACTAATATTATTAAATAATTTCCTCAGGACTGCAGAGATGGCTCAGTGGTTAAGAGCACTGGCTGGTCTTCCAGAGGTCCTGAGTTCAAATCCCAGCAACCACACGGTGGCTGACAGCCATCTGTAATTACAGTTCCAGGGGAACCCAATACCCTCTTCTCAGTCACTGCACACACATGGTCCACAGACACAAACCCATACACATGAAATACTAAAATAATAATTTTAAAGATTAATTTTTCCCGAAATTCCCACACATATCTTCTACATCTATATGTAGGCACAGAATGTATCTGATAATAGTTCCATAAATTATAGTTTTGTATATTCAGAGAAGCCAGGCCTGGAGATAAATGTCTGCAATTCCAGGTGAAGCAGGGTTAGGAATTCAGCACCAACCTGGGCTACACAGCAAGACCCGACTCCCCAGACCTTCCCATAGTGTTTACTCTAACTGCCCTGTAATTTCTACTCTGGACCTACATGATGGTTTGTTTCCCTATCATGGTGTTAATTCAGGTTCATCTCTGCGGTCTATCTGTATTTTTAAGAAGATTCATATATGTGGATGGATGTTCTGCCTGCATGTACTTTCTGTGCACCATTGCATGCCTGGAGTCACAGAGGCAGAAGAGGGTATCGGAATCCCCAGGAACTGGAGTTACAGATGGTTGTGAGCCACCGTGTGGATTCTGGGAAGTGACTCAGGTCCCTCTGTAAGGTAACCACTGAGCCATCCCTCTAGCCCCATTTTTCCCCATTTGTTATGCATTATGTCATTATGTGTTATATTATGTGTGGCACATGTGCGATTATCCCTCCGCACCCCTCCCCCCTTCCTGGGGACTGACGTTAGGGTCATCAGGCTTGGTAGCAAGCACCTTTACCCATAGGGCCATCTCTCTGGTCCCTGGGAAAATGCTCTCTATAGCAGCTAACAATGTACTCTGATCCGTATCATACAGAACCAACCTGGTGGCTGGAGGCGTCATACAGGAAGTTGGCCCAGTTGGGATCTGTCTGCATGAATCGGAACTCAAACAGCTCCCGCAGACACAACCTGAGGAGCTGAAAGCAGATCTGGAGGAACAAGAAGACAAGCCAGTGAGGTGTCCTGCCTGTCCTCCTGGCCAGGAGGGAAACTGAACGCCTGGCTCTTCCCGGTCCCGTTCCACAAGATGTACCTGGTTCCGGACGTCCTGGCTCAGGCCCTGGCACTGGTCTAGAGGGATTCCCCCAGCCAGCTCCATGCCCAGCACTCGTGCAGTGCATAGCTCCTGTATCACGGCTGGCACTCGGAAGAAGGGGTCGTCGGCCAAGAGCTTCCTGGGACAGGAGAGGGCAAGGAATGAGAGACTTCATGCCTCAGAACCCAGAGGCTCCAACTGGCCGTTTTACTGAGGAGCCCTTCGGGCCATCTCCCCGTAGGCTTTCCTCCACCACCCTCCCCAAGCGCCTTCTCTGGCTCGGCTGCCTTGTGTGTCGGCCAATCCCTGGCTGGGCTGGCATTTAACAGACACTGTAGTACTGTGCAGTCTTAACTGGGTGCAGCTGGAAACCCAGTTACCACTTCCCTCCTACTAACCCTTCCCCGATCTTCTGGTCACTTGACGATGAGCTCAGAGTATTTACTTCACACATCATTTAAAAAAAAAAAAACTATTTTATGGCCAGGGAGATGGCTTAGAGGCTAAAGGCATGAGTCCCAAAACATAGGACCTGAGTTTGACCCCAGGGCCCACACATTCTCAAAAGTTGTCCTCTGATTCCCACATGCGTGCTATAGCATTTGTACACCGGCGTGCACACACATGTACACACACACACACTAAATATTAAATATTACAAATTCTTTTTAAAGGGACGTTACTCTGGCTCTACCGTGACAATCACTGGTCACTGGGACCACTAGAGAATCATTTCAGTTACTTGTGGTGAACCTCGGTCTGAAAATACTAAATGGAGAATTCTAAGCTGGACATGGCGGTGTGTGTCTATAAACCCAGCACTGGAGAGTGGAGGAGGGAGGTCTGGGCCTCCTGTGACACAGCATGTTCCAGGCCAGCCAGGGTACCTAGACTCTGCTTCAAAAAGCAATCAAGAGAAAAGGGGGAGGGAGTCAGACGGGCTGGAGAGATGGCCTAGTGGTTAAGAGCACTGGCTGTTCTTCCGGAGAACCTGGTTTCCATTCCCAGTACCCGCAATGGTGGCTCACAGTCTGTTAACTTCAGTTCCAGGGGATCTGATGCCCTCTTCTGGCATCTGAGAGTACTGCATGTCCACAGTACACACACACACACACACACACACACACACACACACACAAGCAAAACATCCATATAATAAAAAGAAATCTCAATTAAAGAAGAAGAGGGAGAAGAGGAGGAGGAGAAAGAGGAAGAAGAATAAAAAGAAGAAGAAAATTCCAGAAGTAAGTTAAAACTGAGTACCACTCAGAGCAGTACAGTAATCCAGCTCCACCCTGTCCGGAACGCACTCGCCCAGTGTACGAAGGGCACGCACGGTGTCCTACGCTTCCCTGCTAAGACTGCTTAGCCGTTCCAGCGGCATGACTGTTGTGGTGTTCCACTGGCAGTGTCCAAGTCACCTTTATTTTACTTAATGATGGCCCCAAAGCAGGAGCAGGGATGCTGGCATCTCAGATATGCCAATCAAGAGCATAAAACACCTTTTCCTCTTCTTAAGAAGTGTTTTGTCTTTCCAGTTAATATGTATCAGCCATATACAATGGACTTCGTTACGGCATTTTCACATACACCACACACCCAGGCACACACAGATGTGTTTTAGTCAGTTCACTGTCACCCTCTCTTGTCCCCGCTGGTCCCCACTTCACAACTCATCCTTCTACTTTCTGTTTCTTTCAAAGGTTTATTTAGGGCTGGAGAGATGGCTCAGTGGTTAAGAGCACTGGCTGCTCTTCCAGAGGTCCTGAGTTCAAATCCCAGCAACCACATGGTGGCTCACAACCATCTATAATGGGATCTGATGCCCTCTTCTGTGTGTCTGAAGACAGAGACAGTGTACTTATATATAATAAATAAATCTTTCAAAGAAAGAAAGAAAAGGGCTCACCACATAAGCATGAGGACTTGTGTTTGACCACCAGATCCTATAAAAGTTAGGAGGGGCACACATTTGTGTCCCAGTCATGGGGAAGCAGCAAGAGCTGGACCCCTGGGGCTCGACGGCCAGCCCAGTCTATGTGTCCAGTCCTGGGCCAGAGAGAGGTCTGTCTCGAAGAACAGACGGACACCTAAGTAAGGCTGTTCTCTGGCCTCCACATGGCTTGCCCGTGTGGAGAAGTTGAGTGGGCGCCTGTGTGGACACTAGGAAGAAGGGGATGGGCAGGCAGCAGAGGCAAAGGAAGGTTTTAGGGGATCCTGGGACACTCCTCAGATCCCGCATGGGGCTGCTCTGGCCTGTCACCCGGAGTCATTCTGCCTTGCTGGGTCCTATGCTGGGTTGGACCTATGCAGTCCTAGTTTATGAGGTCTCTGGTCCTGGCCCTACTTCCCAAAAGCCAGGCCTGTACTAAGAAGCACTAATCAGCACACCTCCCCTGGGAGAACACTCTCCTGAGGCTACTGAATGGAATCAGGCCACACAGCCTCGGAAGGGCTGACCCGAGACTGAAGCCCACACTCACCAGGGTCCAGGACACGGACCTTGTACGGCTGTTGCCGGGACTGTCCCCTCCCATCACCTGAGCTTGGCACGCTGGGAGACACAGCCGACTTGTGAGCCTTGCTGTGCAGTTTCTTCTCTAGCTGTCCCTTTCGTTTGTTTTGTTTTGCTTTTTTGAGATGGTATCTCATGTAGCCCAGGCTGGCCTCAAACTCAGCTACATTCCTTGGACTCCTTCTGGCTTCTACCTCTTGAGTGCCAGGGTTATACGCATGAGCCACCATACCAGGCTTATGGGGGTGCTGAGGACCGGCCTCGGAGCGGGATTGATGTGTGTGTGCTACGCAAGCGCCAGCTAAGCTGCATCCTCAGACTTGAGAGGTCCTTAATTGTTGCGCACGGCCATAACCCCAAGATGTGGCCCCACTGTTCTCTATTAGCTGTAGTCTGTTCATTTGCCCTGCCATAAAATATTCCGGCATCAAGACCCAGATGTGGCGGCACACGCTTGTAATCCTAGCAGTGGAGAGGCAGAGGCGGCAGAGGCGGCAGAAAGCTAACGCAGCCACAGAGCGAGTCTGAGACCAGCTGGGGAGCATGTCTGCTCTTCTTCTAGAGGACGCCAGTTCTGTCCCCAGCACCCAGACTGGGTGGCTCACAACTGCCTGTAATTCCAGCTCTGGGAGAGTCCAGAGTCTCACATATATTTAAAATAATTAAAATAAATAAAAACGTTTTTAAGAAAAAAAAGAGAGATTCAACCAGTAGCATTGAAAACACCACAATAGCCAAGTCTGGGACACACCTGTAATCCCAGCATGTGGGGGACACAAGCTCCAGGTCAGCCAGGGAAACCCAGTGAGACCCATCTCAAAAACAAGAACAAAAACCCCCACAGTGGGGCTGGAGAGACAGCTCAGGGGTTAAGAGCACTGGCTGCTCTTCCAGAGGTCCTGAGTTCAAATCTCAGCAACCACATGGTGGCTCACAACCATCTGTAATGGGATTCGATACCCTCTTCTGGTGTGTCCTAAGACAGTGACAGTGCCCTCATATAATAAAGTAAATAAATAATTAAAAACATTGCAACATGTTTATCCACCTTGCTGAACAGATTTCATAGATTTGGGTTTCCAAGTTGGGACTTCCACACACACTGGTGCCCTGAGCATTCTAGAAAATTCTGATGCATCCACTATAAATGTCCATACAGAAGAAGGCCAGTGGTGGGGTTGCTGGTTATGCAAGCACAGACGTTCTCCTGAGGGCGGAGGACCTGGCTCAGCAGGTAAGCGGTTTGCCACACAGTATAAGGATTAGAGTTCGAGCCCCAGCACCATGTAAAACAGCCACGAATGGAAGCAAGTCCTGTAATCCCAGCACCAAGGAGGACCCCTGGGGTTTGCCGGCTAGCCCAGTCTAGCAAAATCAGAGCTCTGGGTTCAGCAAGAAATGGTATCACCCGTGGTGGCTCATAGCCATTTGTAAATCCAACACCCTCTTCTGGTCTCTGTGGGTACTGCATGCATGTGGTGCACAGACATATATGCAAGCAAAAAATCAATACAGAAAATAAACTTTAAAAAAATGGGGTGGGGGGCGGAGGCTAGAGAGATGGCTCAGTGGTTAAGAGCACTGACTGCTCTTCCAGAGGTCCTGAGTTCAAATCCCAGCAACCACATGGTGGCTCCCAACCATCTGTAATGGGATCTGATGCCCTCTTCTGGTGTGCCTTTAGACAGCAATGGTGTACTCACATATAAAATAAATAAATCAAGAAAAAAATTCTTTTTTTTTTAGAACATTGGGGGGGTGTTGTTATTGTTATTTTGAAACAGGGTTTCACTATGTAGCCATGAGTCCAGAATTCCCTAGTAGCTTGAACTCACAGAAATTCACTTGCCTCTGCTTGCCAAGTGGTGTAGAGCACCATTCTTGGTTTAAATAGAACTGCAAAAGTAAATTAAGGTTGAGCTGGCATGGTGACAAGTGCCTTTAATCTCAGCTCTTGGGGGACACAGGCAGGTGGATCTCTCCGAGTTCATGCTAGCCAGAGCTACAGAGTGAGACCCTGGCTTCCCAGATGTTAACACTGTTTCTCCGTCTGGAGTGCAGGAGGAACAGTCTGGAGCTGGTGCTCTCCTGCCCTACTGCTGCAGGATGCTGATCCCCCCCCCCCCCCCCCCCGTGAGCAGGTCTACCCATGGTGCAGCTGAGCCCCTCAGACCACAGCAGATACGCATTTGACAGAGGCCATGCAAGAATAAGGAAGTCCGCCGTCCCATATGAGGATTCTGACTGCAGAGTCTGAGAGCAGAACATCCACCCCAGCCCAGAGAGGGAAGGAATCCCCAGGAGCTGGCTGGGGTGTCAGCTTACCTGAAGGTCTGGGCACAGGCGGCCTCTCTGCGGTAGTCACATTCCCAAGCCAGCTCTTGCTGTAAGGTCTGCAGGCTCTGCTCAGCAAACAGGCCTGGGAGAGGAGAGGACAAGCCATGGCGTCTGAGAATGGCTGCCTGCCCCAGCCTGAACCCTCGGGCTCCCTACCTAGGTCTTCAGTGGTCCCATCACCTCTGTTCAGACTTCTACCCCACCCTTTTTCATTCCTCCTCCTCTTTTTTTTCCTTAAGGACTGGCTCTTATGTAGTCCAGGCCGGCCTCCAGCTGAATGAGTAGCCAAAGCTGACCGTGACCTCCTGATCCTCCAGTTCCCACCTCCAAATCCTGGGCCACAGGCTTGCTCCAACACTTGGCTTTGCGTTTGAGGTAAGAGTCTCTCTGCGGCAATCCTCCTGTCTCAGATTCCCCAGTGCTAAGTGTGAGCCCCAGACCCAGTTTACCTACACCTCATATGAGACTCACCTTCCCTCTGCCTTTCCCAGAACTGTGGTCTCTGTGGAAGTCTGTCTCCTGGGCTTGGCTCTTCCACAGCCCCTGGCCTGAAACAGCTTTTTTCACTGACCAATCGGCTAATGACCTTGAACTTCTGATCTTCCTACCTTCCCCTCTGAGCATCGGGGTCCTGTGTGTGCCCTCTTTGGTACCAGAGATCAACCCTGGGCCTCCCACCCCTTCCCCCCCCATGAGCACTCAGGTAAGCACTCTCTACAGAACATTTTCGCCTGCCACTGTCCTCTGCCTCTCACCGGCCTCCTGGCCTGCCTTTGTCTCTCTACTTCCTTTCCTCCCACAAACACACCTTGCTATGTCTTCCTGTGACCCAACAACACAGGCGTACTGCCTACCAAGTTGTCTCCTCTGCTTCTGTGGTTCCCCTGCACACTGCACACCTGTCTGTCTGTCTGTCTGTGCATCTGACCTGGGCTTGTTTCTTTGTAGCTATGTCACATACGCTCATTCCCTCTGGACTCCTGCTTGGCACCCTCCTGTCACCAGTGTGATGTGTGCACACCTACGATGCTGTCTCTCCTCTGTCTAGCCCCGCTTGCTCCCTTTAAAAGTACCCTTCCCTCAGTGGGGACAGAGGGGGCACCTTACCCTCTGGAAGGCCCACACTCATCTTGAGCAGGGCCAGCAGGTTCTGCACGTCACTCTGGATGCTCTGGGCAACACCTGGGTACTGTCAGGAGGGAGCAGAGAGGGGTCAGGAGTCACCCATGCCTTGGGGACCGGACAGTGCCCACCCCCAGCCCTGCCCAACCCCCACTGCTCACCTGGATCTTCACAGCCACCTCAGTCCCATCCTTTAGCACGCCTTGGTGTACCTGCCCAATGGAGGCCGCAGCAAAGGGCACGTCCTCGAGTGAGGCCACCTTGTCCTGCCAGCCCTTACCCAGCTCCTCCTCCAGAACTCTCTGGAAGGAGCAAGCATGAGGGTTACCATCACGGTTCTCAGCAGTGGACCTTCAGGCCCTGTACTGGTGTGCGTGTTAACAACCCCAGGGGTTCACTGTTGGCTGATATATCATTTTACAGATGTGGAAACTGAGGCCCAGGTGCCCAACCTGCCAGGCGTGTTGCGGGATATTCCATCATACGGTGAACTTTGCCCAGTTGTGGTGTGGCCCAGCCTCAGCATACACCTTTAATCCCTCTCTGACTGGAATACAGACAGGCCCTTAGTACTCACCTTTAATCCCAAACAGTGAAGGTAAAGTTAGAGCTTGTAGAAGAAAGCACCCATGTTTGAAAGTGATGTCTAATCGAGCGGCAGACAAAGTGACAAATCAGAGAAAGATTTGACAGAATAGGATCTGCCCAGCCCTCACAAAAAGAGAGTGGGAAGGAAGCTACGTAAGGGAGAGACAGACAGACAGACAGCACAGGAGAAGAGTAGAGAACAGGACCAAGAGGGAGTTTATTCAGCAGCAAGTCTGGGAGGCTCAACATTCTAGGTCCAGATTAGATCGTACCGAGGCTGGAAGGAAGCGTCAGGACTAGGCCTCCGTTAGCAGACAGAGGCAGTAAGCCTCTCAGACAACAATTATAACAGGAGAATAAAAGTTACAGTTACACCAGATGCCACTGTCCCATGTTGTCCTTGAGTGAAGGAAATCAGAGTAGATCTCACTAGAAAAATGAGAACCAATTCCTAACACTCAGAGGAGTCTCACTGACGGAACACCTTTGCTGGTTCTGTTTGTTTGTTTGTTCAGGCAGGGTCTGATCACTGTGAGGTCCTGACTGGCTTGGAATACACTATATTGGCTGTCTCCAAAATCCCAAGAGATCCACCCTCCACTGCCTCCTGAGGGCTGGTATTAATGGTTTGCACCCAGGGAGATTGTTAATGAGGATTGATAACATTTCTTGTTAGAGTCCCATGTTATTAAGGCATAAAAAAAGAAAACCCACGAAACATGATGAAGAGGGGCTTCCTTTTGGTTCCGGCATGTTTATAGAGTGGCTCAGAGAGCCATGGTGACTGCCTGGGTCATTCGTGAGGCAAGGAGCAGAACCCAGATGGAAGGCAGGTAGGCAGCTGGAGCCTAGGTCTTTATACAGTTACAGAGCAGCTCCTGTCGCCTTAGTACCAGGTTCCAGGTTCGATGCATCCTTCAACTTTGCTTGTTTGCTTGAGATCGGCTCTAAGGTAGCCCAGGCTAGCCTTGGAGTCTCTATGTAGCTTGGGGTGACCTTGAACTCCTGATCGAACTGCTGAGACTATATAGGTGTGTGTCATATATCCTGCCATGATCATTGTCAGAAACAGGGAGTGACAGGAATAGGTCTAAGAACTTTATGTTATATAAACTGTTTTTGCAGATTACATGCTGAGCTACGTAATCCCATGTCACCATCCATCCAAACGGGGTACTCACCATCATCTGCCAGCGGGGCATGAAGTCAGCACTCTGTCGGACCCTCTCGAAGATTCGCTGGAGCTGGGGGCTGATAAGGCTGTTGTCTTGGGAGACAGTGGGATGAAGGGATTAGTGAAGGGG
Source organism: Micromys minutus (assembly GCF_963924665.1). Taxonomy (NCBI): domain Eukaryota; kingdom Metazoa; phylum Chordata; class Mammalia; order Rodentia; family Muridae; genus Micromys; species Micromys minutus. Next base: position 17,102,779 of record NC_137967.1, read on the forward strand.
ATGAGGAGGGGTTCCACGTGAACACCTGGAACCAGGGGTTGCTGCTGGCTGGGTGGGGTGAGTGGGGAATGAGGTCATAGGTCAAGTGTTGAGGGTCATGCTGTACCCTGGATGCTGAGCATTTGGCCGATCTTGAGGGCAGCCCCCCGCACTGTACATAAGGTCTGCACGATCCTCTCAGCATTGGCCTCGGAGAGGAAGGGACTGGAGCTCAATCCAGAGACGCCCTCTACGGTGAGAAGTGAGAATCAGTATTGCATGCACAGAAAGAGCCTTCCTGTGTACCCTTGGCTGACAGAACTCTGCAGACCAGGCTGGCCTCAAACTCCTGAAACTCATCTGTCTCTGTCTCCCAAGTGTTGGGATTAAATGCATGCAAGAACTTTTACACCATTCCCAATTTAACTTTTTTATCTTAAAAACTTACAATGTAGCCCAGGATAGCCTCAAACTCATGAAAATCCTCCTGCCTCTGCTTCCCAAATGCTGACATTACAGCCCCCCCCAAAAAAAATAAGAAGTTGGGCATGAAGGATTCATACCTGAAATCCCAGTAATTAGTAGGCAAGAGGCAGGAGAGGGGGCTGGAGAGATGGCTCAGTGGTTAGGAGCACTGACTGCTCTTCCAGAGGTCCCGAGTTCAATTCCCAGCAACCACATGGTGGCTCACAACCATCTGTAATGGGATCTGGTGCCCTCTTCTGGTGTCTGAAGACAGCTACAGTGTACTTATATATAATAAATTAATTTTTAAAAAAGAGGGAGGGGAGGGTCTCTGTAAATTAAAGACCTAACTATATCACCTCTGCACAGCCACCAGGGGGCGAACATAGAAATGCTAAGATCAAGGGTTGGCAAATTTGGAGTGGCAACACGAACATCAGACAGGTCTGATGAGAATGTGCTTGCACAGCCAGCCCTCTGACCGAGAGGCGGTTTCTAGAAAAGCACAGCTCCAGGACGGTGCAATTCCTCGCCCAGGTGTAAACTCCGGGGAGAGAGACAGAGTGACTCCGCAGTTCTGAACGCACAGAAGTCAGACGTGCTCACAGCGGTGGGAGGGGAAACCCCGAACCGCAGCACTTATGCAGCCTGAGCAAAAGGTTCAAGAGTCCAAGAACGCTGGAGGTGGAGGCAGGTGGAGCTTTGTGAGTTCAAGACCAGCCTGGTCAATATAGCAAGTTCTAGGACAGCCAGGGCTACACACAGTCTCAGTAAGTAAGTAAGCAAGGAAGTATGTAAATAAATAAGTAAGCAAGTAAATTTATTTTAAGGAGTTAAATTTGCATGTATAATCGCTCTAATAAAGTACCAATAAATAAAAGCCACATGAATGCTGTCTCACTGTATTTTGTGGCACTGGGGCTTGAACTTGGAAACATGTATGAGTTTGTACATGCTGGGTACCACTGAGCAGCCCAGATTTGTTGAGTCTTCAAAAAATTTAGTCACAAACTCGGCATAGTGGCACATGCCTTTAATCCCAATACTCAGGAGGCAGAGGCAGACAGATCTCTGTGAGTTTGAGGCTAGCCTGGTCTACAGAGCAAGTTCCAGAACAGCCAGAGCTACAGAGAAACTCTATCCCAAAAACCAAACAATTTTTGCTTATATTTATGTATATGTACGTACATATACACATACATATATTTATGTATATGTGCGAGCATTCGTCTGTGTGTGTGTGTGTGTGTGTGTGTATAAATGCATTTCACGTATGCACAAAATCTGGAGTGGCCACAAGAGGGCGCTGGATTCCCTGCAGCTGGAATTCCAAGGAGTTATGAGCCACCTGGTGTGCGTCCTGGGAATTAGCCAGTGCGTAACTTCTGTGTGCCAAACAATTTACTTTATACATGCACACAAACGCACACATACATACAATCACTAGTAAGCAAAATCCTACCACAACCCGAGCCCTTCATGGCCAGAAGTTGAATGGACCCAGATACCGCTACTCACCGTGTTGCAGACCTGGCAGGGACTTCTTGGTGGCCTCAGCCAGCGCTCCCAGGCCCAGGCCCACAGCCAGCCCTGAAGAGCAAGAAAGGAAGTTGAGAGCCCGCTTACCTGGGACCTTCTCTTAGACTCTCACTTCCTCTCAATGCTGTCTAGGGAGCCGCGGTGGCTCAGTTTGTTGGCAAGCACTCTCCTAACTGAGCTGCATCCCGCTTTGTTTTTTTTTTTTTTTCCTCTTCTTTTGGGACTCCGGGTGGAACACGGGGTCTCACGCGCTACCCAAACTCTTCAATCTAGCATCTTTAAAAAATAATAATAATAATAATTAAGACTAAGTTGGCCAGCCCGGCCTAGAACTGGCTACGTGGTTTAGGTTAGCCTTGAACTTGTAACCCTGCTGAAGCTTTCCTAATAGACGGGGCTACTATCAGAGATGACTCGCACCTAACTTTCCTTTCTTCTGACATGCTTATGTAGCCAGGCTATGCTCGAACACCGGATTCTCAAGTGCTGAGACTTTAGGTGTCTGTCATCGTCCCCACCCTTGATTTTCTACTCATTACACATATATTTTTACTGTGGTTCTGGGGACAGAACCCAGGGCCTCAGCAATGTCCAGGACACGTATCCCCCCCATGTCTTCCTCTCGCTGAAATCCGGCATAGCCGACCAGCCAGGCCTCCTTTTCGCCCCCTCCTTTCTCTTCTGCTTCCATCCTCCTCTTGTATACTCCTTGGCGACAAGCATTCGCTGTGCAGCCCTGGTTGGCTTGGAACTGGCTGTGTAGACCAGGTTGGCCTGGAACTCACAGAGCTCCGCCTGCTTCGGCCCAAGGGCTGGGATCAGAGGCCTGTGCCACCATTCCAGGCTTCGTCTCTGTCACCGTCACCAGCTCTAGCCTGCAGCCGGCATCTGCCAAGTGTGCAACGCGCTCCTGCACCACTGCCGCTGTGCCAAGTGTGCTTGTCATGGTCTGACCCCCACCTCCACCACAGCTGTACCCATTCTGTCCCATGCCTGCAACCATCTCATATTGTTGCTCTAACATGCCTGCCAGTCACTGACACAAAAGTGACTTGGCTCCAAGCAAGGACATGTTGACCACATGTCCTGCTTTGTTCTATGTGACGTTTGCTAATCTTAAGAAATTCCACAAAGCTTTATGTAAGACCTATCAAATCAAAGGTCAGTAGGAATGGTTAGGTCTAAAGTAGAGTCGGAGCTAACCACTGGGCGGCACTTCCTGTACTTGCATGTGAACTCACTGTGTTTTTGTTTTTCCCTTATAAGCTGACAGAAAAAGATATCCATTGTCAGATAATTCGGAGCTATGTCCCTGGTCTGACCAGTATTAGGGTCCAACAAACTAATCTTGCTTAAGGAGATCAGCGTTCATACAGTTTGTGTGGCGAGCCCTGAACCAACAGTGCTAATGCGATTCTCTCTCACACCTCTGTGAAGCCTGTTTGACAGGAAAGCTCACATCTTGCAGAAAGGGAAACAGAAGCTCAGAGAAGTTAAGTAAACTGCCCAATCCTAATATGAGGCTATCCCTCTCCTCTGGAACCCTGGTTTCATACACCTGCCCAGGTCCTACCCAGGGCACGAAAATGCACTTATCTCTGACCTTTAACCTGTGAGGAAGGAGAGATCTACGCTTGATAACCAACAGACACCAGGGCCTGTTAGCCGAACACTTGCAGAGTCAGGATTTGACGCCAGGAGAGATTACAGGAGACATCATCACAAAAAGCATTTGTGTGCTGGGGTGTGTTGGGAGTGTATGTGGCACAGGCCTTTTATCCCAGCCCTTGGGAGACCGAGGCAGGGGGATCTCTGAGTTCCAGGCCAGCTAGGGCTGCACCGTGAGACTCTGCTTCAAAAACAAAACATCTATGTATCCATACCCAGTATTTATATTTTCTTACATGCTATTTTCTTTTTCCTCTTTCTTTCCTAGACAAGGTCTGTGATGCCAGGCTGGCCTTGAATTTGTGGGTGCCCTTGAATTTGTGGGTGCAAGCAGGTCCTACAATAGCCTAGCAGGCAGCTGGGCCTCCAGCCATGCGCTACCAGACTTGGCTCTCCAATTCTTTGGCCTTTCTCTCCTTCTCTCTGCCCTTCCTTCTTTTCCTTTCTCTCCTTTAGTGCAGGTGGCCTCAAACTCACTGTGTAGCCAGTAATGAGTTTGAGCTCCCTGTGCCTGCCTACCTACACCCCAACTGCTGAAACTACAGGAGGGTGTCCTGGCTGCCTCCTTTCCTTTTTTAAAGCGTTGGTTTGCAACCTACTCCTTTTCTTTCATGCGTGCTTAAACAATGCTGCGGGGACCTAAAGTCCAGTCCCCTCACCTCTCAGCCCCCACTCCTCCACCAGCGGAAGAAATAAACTCACGCCTACACGGCCTTGCTCACTACAGGTTCCCAATAAACATTGAGGTTTACATCCTGTTTCTCTGGGATTCGCAGGTCTTTGCCTCCATCCCTCTTTCCTTGTCTCTCTCTTCCTCCTAACCCTGTCTTTGACCCACCCTTCCCCTTGCTTCACGCGTAAATGTTTCTGACCCAGGTCACCGAAGATCACCTACCCCCAAAGCTGGCCAAACGACTGATGCGGGAGGCAGGCACCTTGCGTTCTCGAGAGCGATCACTCAGCTGAGAAAGAGCAGAGGTGTGAGGTAGGGAAGGTGGACAGAATAGCAGGAAAGCCCTGCGGAGTGGGGGGGGGGGGGGTGAGAAGGGGCAGGGGGAAGGGGGAGGGGGGAAGGGGAAAGGGACACACAAGACTAAGTGATACCTGGGGCCGGGGTGCCTTCCTAAGCCGGGCCTCCCGGGCCCTGCGAACTTCATCTTCATTTAGACCTCTTCCTGGCTGGTCTTGATGAACACTTTGGGCCAAACAATTCCTACATGGCCCCTGCAGAGAAGTGGATTTTAATAGAGTAAGGTCTGGTCCTCCTTTTTGGACCCATCTCCATCATTTCACGCGTGCACACACACACACACACACACACACACACACACACACACACACACACACACACGCACGCACGCACACAAGCTTCCCTCAACCTTTTTCTTGGAGGCCCCCTCCCCAGCCTCTTACCCACCAGTGGGGCCTAGGTCCCAGGGCCCCCCCACAGTGCAGACGAACAGCCCTGCCCAGCGGTCCACAGGTCGTGCGGAGCGTCGCACCTAGCTCCAGCCACATTGCCTAAGAAATAATAAAGATTACAGGACTGGGCCTCCTGTTTTGCGCCCTTGTTTGAAAGCTCCCCGCCCTCCTATCGTCTCCCCTTTTAATTGATTTCTAAGTTTCTCCTAGTTAACCCCCATACGCGTTGCTAAGAACTCATGTTTTTCCCTAAGCGCCTTCCCAAACCCCCCAAAACTCCTCGCGGTTGCTAAGGTTCTCTCTCGTTGCTAGATGTCCACAGATCCTCCAGGACTCCTCTCTACTTCTCAGCGCCCCTCTCGTTGCTAGGCATCGCCTTACCCTGGGTTGTTAAGCATCCGCAATTCCTGTGCTGCCCGCCTCCCAAACACCCCGTTACGACCCCGTTACAGGGCACCTCCCCCGTTGCTAAGCACCCAGTCCACCGGGTTTAGGCTCCAGGTCGAGCACGCGCTGGGCCCCTTAAGCTTCCGGGAACGTCCGTACACCCGCCCCCTTTGATCAACTAGCCAATGGTAGCACAGCACCTCGCCGACGTTTACAAAAACACACCCGGCTGAGGAGGCGTGGCAAGGGGTGGGACCCAGGCAAAGGCGCTGTGGGTCTTCTGTGTCAGTCGGCTCGCACGTGAGCTCGTTATATTGACCGTCTTACTGACAGAAGCTCTCTACCCTCCTCTCTGCCCCAGTCCTCTCTCTTCCCCTCCCTCCCTCTCTCCCCTCCTCTCTCATTTTTTCTTTTTTCCCCTTCTCTCTCATTCCTGTCCTCTCTCTCTCTCTCTCTCTCTCTCTCTCTCTCTCTTCTTCTTCTTCTTCTCTCTCTCTCCCCCCCCTCCCTCTCTCCCCTCCTCTCTCATTTTTTCATTTTTCCCCTTCTCTCTCATTCCTGTCTCCCCCCCTCTCCCCCCCTCCCTCTCTCCCTCTCTTGTAGGCTATGAGGAACCCCTGATCTTGCCTCCACTTCCCACCTACTAAAACTGCAGGTCTTTACCATTACATCCACTTAGATTTCCGCTGGGCGAGCTCAAACTCTATCCTATGTATTTGGATACCCCCCACCCCGCCACGGATTTACAAATTCAGGGCCTTGTGCATTCCATAAAAGATTCTCAGCCACTGAGCCATACCCCTAGCAATCTTTAAACACGTATTCTTCCAAACAAACATTTCCCTTGCACATGAAGCCTATCCACTTTGCACCAACACCCACGTCCTGGCACCCAGCCTCCTTCCTTGCACACACATATAAATCCACACTTCCTTGCTTATGAACTGTTTCCCGCTCGGGCCTTCCACAGAACTCCCCCTGGCGGCATACTGTGCCCGAGTTCCCTCCTGCATCCTACTCTCCATCCCCCATCCACTTAGGAGATGGCCCTCAGTGGGAGCCCTCTGTTTCCTGAGGACCTGACATTTCCCAGAACATTCTCGGTCAAGATTCCCAGCGCTGAGTCAGGAGCTTTGGTATGGTAGAAAATTGACTCACTCCTCTTGTTGTCAAGAATAGAAACAGCTGGCAGCTGGGACGTCTTTCCCACAGCTGAAGAGAGGGAGAACCACAGATGTGTTCCTCCTAGCACAGCACGCTACTGTGGATGTCTAGCCCCACCCCCCTTTGTCGGGAATTAGGCCTCCTTGAGGCTGTCTCTTTACTGTGTGACGTCAGAAGAGCCCTCCTCCGCCTCTGGACCTCCTGTTCTCTAATTTGTATGATGTATGTATGAGGCGGGTTCCTGTATCTGACTTCTCATTAGCCTATGAAGACATGACTCATCCTGGAGCCTTGGGCCTGTGCTCTGTGTCCATTCAATGGGTGACTCAATTTCAAGATCGAAAGCACCTCTAGTCCTCTTCCAAAGGTGAGGGAGGGCCTGACTCAGGAGCTGCAGGCTGCTTGCCATAAAGGATAGGCTGAAAAATCACCTCAGACGATAAAAATCCCCCAGGGCCATGGCTCACAGTGACTTTTTACCACAAACTTCATGTACCTGAGTTTATATTTTTGCCCCCCCCCCAAAAAAAAAGGCAAGGAAAGGGTATAACTTGAACTCAAAGCCCTCCCTGGGATTTGTGAAGGCAATTATGGTAGTAGATGTCTATAATCCCAGCATTTGGAAGACAGAAGTAGCAGAAGCAAGAACTTAAGGTTATCCTTGGTTTTGAGGCTAGCCTGGGCTACATGAGACCCTATCTCAAAATAAATAAAAGAGGAAAGTATGGAGCTGGAGGTATATCTCAGTGATACAGCGTGTGAGCCTCAGCATTAAAAAAAACAAGAGGTGCCAGGAGGTGGTGGCACTCAGGAGGCAGAGGCAGGAGGATCTCTGTGAGTTCCAAGGATACAGAAAAACCCTGTCTCAAAACAAACAACCAAAACCAGAAGAAATGAAACGAACTGCTGGAGAGGGCTCAGCAGTTAAGAATGCTTGCTTGCTTTTCTTCCAAAGGATCTGGGTCCCCAGTTCCGAGCATCCACCTGGGAAGCTTAAACCATCTGTAACCCCAACTCCAGACCTGAATACCTCTTCCTGGCCTCCAAAGGCACCTGAATGCACGCACCTGCACAGGTTACACACATACACAGAGGTAATCAAAGAACAAACCAACACAGAGGTAATGATCTAGTGTCAGAGCCTAGAACCTAATTCCTCTAGAATGAGATCATCTTTATTACTTATTTAAAACTCCAAGGTCCTGTGCCCATGCCCTGCCACAAAAGTAAATCCTCAGGCTCGGGCTATTTGAAACAGGCTCTTACCATGTATGCCAGGCTGGTGTTGGGCTAGTGAAACACGGGAACATCTTGTCTCGGCCTCCCGTGTGGTATGATCACAGAACATCACCCATGGTTTAGACATGAGATTTCGTCATTGTTTTAAACACTGGAATTCTTTTCTGAAAAGGACTTACCTATTTATTATTATTCGAGACAGGGCTTCTATATGTAGCTCTGGCTGACTTGGAACGGGCATAAATTTGGAGATCTGTCTGCCTCTGCCTCCTCAGTACTGGGGATTAAAAGCATGCCAGACTTATAAAGATTTAATTTTACGTGTGTGGGTAATTTTATATGTGCGAGTATGTCTGTGGATGCTAAGCATGCCCCGAAGAAACCAGAAGAGGGTGTGCAATGCTCTAGAACTGTAGTTACAGATGACTGTGACTCCCATACAATGTGTCGGAAATCAAACTCCTAGTTCAACTAAGGGCTCTTAACTGCAGATCCATCTCTCCAGCCCTGGAACTGTTGCTTTTTTTTTTTTTTTTCAATACACCGTTTCTCAGTGTAATAGAACCTGGCTGTCCTAGAACTCACTTTGTGAACCAGGCTGGCCTTGAACTCACAGAGATCCACCTGCCTTTGACCCCTTAGTGCAGTAATTAAAGGTGTGCAGCACATACCGGGCTAGCCCCGGAATTCTTTGGAAACAAACAAACATAGTAAATTTATTTATGCACAAATGTTGCAGGAGGTAGTCCTGGGATCGAACCCCTGACTAGGGACTGGCTATGGAGCTAAGAATGACCTCGAACTCCTGAACCTCCAACCTCCATCTCCCAAGTGTTGGGATTACAGATTCCCACTGTGCCCACCTAGACATCAGGTTCTCACGGGACATTTAGTGGAAGGGAAAGACACTGAAGGTAACTGAGAAGCGACAGCACTCTAACTTCGCCCATGGGGATGTCTCAAGTCCTTGGAAAGTCCATCATGTCTCTGAACGTTGAGTGGGTGCATGGTTGAACTTGTTACTGGGGTGGGGTAAGCGAGGTAGGGAAAGGCAGCGGGGGCGCACGACTTAGACCCGGGCCAGCACCAGACACGCGGGGCCACCCGAGGCTCCGCCCCACACTCGTCACTCGTCACATCCGGCAAGGGCCGTGTTTTGGGCTTTCCCTGGGAGGTGGAGTATCGGTTAACCCCTGCATCTCCGGGCGGCCTGGAGCTCAGCGGGCCGGAACCCACGAGTTGGGGCTCCCCAGCCACACCCCTCGTAGGATTTAAAGGGGAAGGAGGAGCCGGACGGGCCGAAGCCCGAGCCGAGGGAGCGGGCATGAGGCGCTGCCCGTGCCGGGGGAGCCTGAGCGAGGCGGAGGCCGACGCACTGCCAGCCGAGGCCCGCATGGGGCTGGAGGCGCTGCGAGGTGGGCGGCGGCGACAGCCGGGACTGCAGCGACCTGGGCCGGGAGCAGGTGGCCCGACGGGACGGCCGGAGGGGGGCGGTCCTCGGGCCTGGATTGAGGGGTCCAGCCTGCACTCCGAGGCGGAGAGGAACGACCTCGGGCCTGCGCCGTGTCCGGACGGTCCACAGGGAGAATCGCGTGGAGTCGGACACGAGGGGTGCGAAGCAGCCGGCCTAGGAGTTGCGTCGGAGAAGCCCAGCCAAAATAAGAAGCCAGACGGGTTCAACCTCCAGAAACATCCAAAAGGGAACAGTCCCCAGGCTGAGATGGAGATGGCCGGTTCCTGGACAGATGGCTTTCGAACTGATCTTCACAGATCTGACCTCCAGTCTCGGCCAAAGAGAGCCAGCCTCTGTACCCAACCAGGGTTTGATGAGTCCTGGACCGAACTGGACAGTTCCGAGCTGTGTCAGACTCCGCCAGAGAGGGGCAAGCCCTGGGTTGATCACCTCCGGACCCACCAAGGCATGTCCAAACTCCAAACTCACCCAGTCTGCCCCCCACCAGAGGTACCGAGTGCTGGAACCTCCTGCAAAGAATTGTCTGCAGATGGTTCCAGGACGCCACATGACGCCGACGGCTTCTGGATAGAGTCCCAAACTGATGGCTCCGTCCTAGGACCTAGTACTGCCTGCAGACAGCCTGGAAGTGGTGGTTTTCCAGCGCAAGACACTGACGGTGTCTTGACTCAACCTGGCCCTAGTGGCCCCTGGGCTGACAGCATTTTGGGGGAGTCCAGTGGAGATGATCTATTAGTGGAACCAGATCCTGGGGAGTTGGTGACTAACCTGTGCTCCCACCTGGAGTGCAGCTCCCTGTGCCCTGTGCCCCGCCTTATCATCACCCCAGAGACTCCTGAGCCTGAGGCCCAGCCGGTGGAACCCCGATCCCGGATTGAGGGGGGCACCGGCGGCTTCTCTTCTGCCTCCTCTTTTGATGAATCTGAGGATGATTTGGTGGCCGGGAGTGGAGGTACCAGCGATCCTGAGGACAAATCTGGAGTGAGTAGGACCCATTCTTCCCCAGAGCATGCCCCATCACCCCAAATCTCATGTCCTCACATCCTTGGCTTAGAAAGCCCTCTTCCAGGTTACTCTTAGCTGCCTGCCAATAATTTCATCCCTAGCTCTCTTCCATTCACTGACCACCTCCCTGTGACAGCGAGGTTATTAACCCATTTCATGAGCGCCCCCCCTTTGCTCTTTCATATCCGTCTCCCCCCATCCCCCGTCACCAGTTCTTGGGAGCTATCTGCAGTGGAGACTCACATAATCATGCCTAGGAACCCCTGAGATTGTACCCGAGTGTGAGTCTAGGTGGACACATAATTTTACATAAAAGATCCGTGACTTTTGTTGAATCCTCCGGAGGGGGTCTGGTGCACAGCTCTTAAGAATATCATAATAAGGGGCTGGAGAGATGGCTCAGTGGTTAAGAGCACTGGCTGTTCTTCCTAAAGGACCCAGGTTCAAATCCCACCCACACAGCAGTTCACCAACTGTCTGTAACTTCAGTTCCAGGGGATCTGATGCCCTCAGGCAGACATATGGAGGCAAAACACACCAATTTATATATATACGTTCTCAGATGTATTGATTTAACCCTTGGCCTATTTGGTCCCCTCCCCCCTTTTTTAAAATCTCTTTTAGACATTTTTCTGTGGCCCATACTGGCCTCAGACTTACTATGTTACTGAGGCTGGCCTTGAACTGATCATCCAACTTCTAGGATTACAGGCATGTTCCACTGCACTGTATCCCATCTCCTATAAGATAGATTTGCTGTGTAGACCAGGCTGGCTTGCAGACCAGACTCCAGCTTGCTAAGATCACCGTGCCTCTGCCTTTCAGGAATTACAGACAGGGGTGTGCCACCATGCCCACTCATGTGTCCACACTTACTATGAAGCAAGGCTTGCTTTGAACTTGCAGCCACCCTGATGCCGTAAGCCTTTTTTAAAAAAAAGTATTTATTTATTTATTTTTACTTAGATTTATTTATTTTACATGTATGTGTGCTTTGCTTGCACATATATGTGTGTGTACTACCTGTATGGATGCCTGCTGCCCAGGAAGGTCAGAAGAGGGAGTCAGACCTAGAACTGGTGTTACAGATGGTGTGAGCCACCATTTAAGTGCTGGGAATCAGACCTCAGCCCTCTTTAAGAGCAGCAAGTATTTCAAGCCATCTCTCCAGCTCCTTGCCCCCAACCCTTTATCAAGGCTGAGCTTACAGGCCTGAACCAACACAAACTGCTCCCTCCAGCTTCTATTAGCTGTTCCAAGGGCCAACTGGTAACAGTTTTGTTACTTTGGGCTTTCCAAAGACTGGGATGACAGGAGGCAAGAGGCCCAGCTTCCTCCAGCTTCCTTTAGCTATTCAAAGGTGGGGAGGGGGCTGCAGAGATGGTTCAGCAGTTAAACCAACGGACTGCGCTTGCAGAAGACCAAATTGATTTCCAGCACCGTGGGGCTGCTCCTGACTGCCTGTAACTCCGTTTCCAAGGGATCCAAAGCCTCTGACCTTTGTGTATACTCGAAGTTACTTACAGCTGCCCACACCCACACACATATCATTAAAAAAAAAAAAAAAAAAACCTTCAAAAAAAAAAAGTTCAGAGGGCAAAACTGTTCAAGGACCCTCAGCCAGGCCATGCAGTCGCCATTTATTTACCCAGGCTAGCCTTGAACTTGTGATAACAATCTTGCTGCCTGGGTCCTCCCTAGCGCTGGGATTACAGTCACGGGCCGACTGTAAGGCCTGCTGTCTCTAGCTTTTCTTTAGATGCTCAGGGACCCTCAGCCTATCCAGGTACCCACCTAATCCCCTGTACTGGGTTTCCCTAGGGGCCCCTTCAGACTCTTATTTATTCCCACTGTTGCCCCCAGCCTGGGTGCGGTTCTACCCGGGTGAATCAGAGGAGCAGGCCGGGCAGGTTCAGGGAGGGAGGGGCAGTGCAGACACAGGTGTGGAAAAGAGCCTCGGGTGAGGTGCAGAGTTCATCTGGTTGCCAGCTTGTCTGTGGAGTCTCCCCATTGGGCTTCAGGCCTTAGAATCTACCGTGATCTCACACACCCCCCGCCCCCCTTAGCTTGTGTACCTCCCTCTGGGATGTGTTCACACATGTGGTCCCAGCTGTGAGAAACAGACGTGCCTAGACGTGTTAAAGAGCCAACCCTCCAGGGCTTGCTGCCATGGCTCTTTCCTGTGCCCGCCCCTCTCCTCCTGACGTCTCTGCACAGCTGACTTGGACCTGCACAACAAAGAGCCACAGTAACACGGAGGACCGCAACTGTGCCGCTATTTTGTCACTCTGCATGGTAGTCCTGTGACACACACTGTTGTCCCTTCTTCCAGATGAAGAAATCAGGGCACAGATCACTCATCCTATCCAAAGTTGTCACACACTTAAGGTTTAACCCCTAGGGAGCCACGTGCCATAGGCAGAGGCAGATAGGTCTGGTCTACACAGTGAATTCCAGGCCTTCCAGAGCCATGACACAGTGAGATCCTGTCTATAAACAACAATTTAACCCCTAGGCCTGGTGCTCACACATGTAATCCCAGCATTTGAGAGGCGGAGGCAAAAGATTAACCTAGATTTGAAATGCGCCTGGGCTGCAGTATGAAACCTCCCTCCCCAAAATAAATACATTCAAACCCTTTGCAAACAGGAACTGGAAGTGTCTGCCTAGATTCCTACACCCCTTCTCTCCCCGCCCCGCCCCCCCCCATCTTCTGTCCTCTGTCTTTGAGACTTACTGAGTAGTCTTGTTAAGTGGTGCAGAGAGGCTTGGAACTTGCTGTGCAGATGTAGCCCTGGCTGGTCTTGAACTTAAGGCAGCACTGTCGCCTCAAGCTCTTGAATGCTTGGATTACAACTGTGCTCTACCGTGCTGTGGAGCTTTATTTATTTTTCCTTCACTGTTTCTATGTATGTATGTATGTATGTATGTATGTGTATATGTATGTATGTGTGTATGTATGTATGTATGTGTGTATGTATATATGTGTGTGTGTATGTATGTATGTATGTGTGTATGTATATATATGTGTGTATGTGTGTGTATGAATGTGTGTGTATATATGTATGTATGTACGTATGTGTGTATGTATGTATGTGTGTATGTATGTATGTGTGTATGTATGTATGTATGTACGTATGTGTGTATGTATGTATGTGTGTATGTGTGTATGTATGTATGTATGTGTGTATGTATGTATGTATGTGTGTATGTATATATGTGTGTGTATGTGTGTGTATGAATGTGTGTGTATGTATGTATGTATGTATGTATGTGTGTATGTATGTATGTGTGTATGTATGTATGTATGTACGTATGTGTGTATGTATGTATGTGTGTATGTATGTATGTATGTGTGTATGTATGTATGTATGTGTGTATGTATATATGTGTGTGTATGTGTGTGTATGAATGTGTGTGTATGTATGTATGTATGTGTGTATGTGTGTATGTATGTGTATATGTATGTATGTGTGTATGTATGTATGTATGTGTGTATGTATATATATGTGTGTATGTGTGTGTATGTATGTGTGTGTATGTATGTATGTATTATGCTTATTTAGTGTGTGGATGTGCACATGCCACAGTGGGCTCATGAAGGCTCTTAAAGGCCACGAGACAACTTGGGGACGTTATTTCTCTCCATTGACCATGTAGGAGATCAAACACAGGTTGTCTGGTTTGGGAGCAAGTAACATTTATTTACCTGCTGAGCCATCTCACCAGCTCTGCTTTTGTTAGCATTATCCGTACATGTGTATGTATGTGCTCATGCATGCATGAGTGTGTGCATGTGTGTATGCCTGTGCTCGTGTGCATGTGTCATGGAACCTGAGGAACTGAATGGACCTAGCACTGCACTCCTGGTCTATGCTCACAACCCTCTTTTCCAGTGTTTACTTTGAGGCAGGTTTTTCCAACATTGCCCAGGCCTTGAACTCGGTGTGTATTCCTGTCAGGCTTGGCTCTGCCTTCTTCCTCTCTCAATCGGCCTCCTAAGTAGCTGGGATCACAAACCTGTACCTGGTGTTCACTTGCCTGCCCTCCCTCCCTTCCTCCCTCCCTTTCCCCCTTTTCTTTGTTTATAACCATTTGGTTTTTTGTTCTTGTTTTATTTGTTTGGCTTCTCAGACAAGGATTTCTCTGTATAGCTCTGGCTGTCCTGAAACTATGGTGACCTCGAACTCGAAAATCTGCCTGCCTCTGCCTCCCCAAGATCAAACAAAGGCATGTGCCGCCACCGCCCAGCCCAGTTGTTTTGACCTTGGGTCTCACTTTGTGGTGTAGGATGGCCTGGAACATTTGATCTTCCTGCCTCTGCCTCCCTAGTGGTCTGTGCCTTTGAGTGCCGGCAGTACTGGGAGGTTATCACTCTCCTCTCATCTTTGTCTTATAGATGGGGAAACTGAGGCACGGAAAGGCACCTTGTGCTCGGTATTGGCTAAGTAAAAGTCACAATTTTTGACTTACTCCTAGCTGGAGTTTCATTTCAAACTTTCCATTTTAAGCCCTTCGGCCTGGGGGTCCTGCTGACCTGCCTGCCTTATTCCCAGGCCTCTTTGTCTTTCCAGCCACGCTCTGCCAAACACTTCCTGAACCCACGGGGCACTCAGGCTGTGCTCATAATCTCCTGTCTCCAGGCTTCGCTCAGCCACCCTCTGCTGTCCTGACTGTCCTCCTGGCTTGCCACTTCACGCCTCCACATGTTCCTGCAGCTGACAGTTCCCCGTTTCCTTCTCTTTAATTTTGAAATCACATCTGACCAAAGTGGCCTGCTCCCTCCCACCCCTCCACCCCCATTTGTTTTTAAAACAAGGTCTCATAGCACTGGCTGGCCTTGAACTGTAGTTTAAAGTGACCTCGAACTCCTCATCCTCCACCTACAAGTGTGAACCAGTGCCTGGCCTTCTGTCCTTCGTTTTCATCTGGTTATAAACAGTATTTGTTTCCTAAGCTCCTGTGCTTTGCTGCCCCTGGTGATGGAGGGATGGCTCTTTATATGTGATCTTCTGACACCGGATCTTACCATGTAGTCCTCCTCGCTGGCATGGAACGTTCATGTAGACCAGATTGATCTTGAACTCACAGAGATCTGCCTTCCTCTAGACACTATTATGGGACTTCCAGGGTGGTGGGCGACCCAGATGAATCTCCAGACACTGGCAGCTTGAGAGGGCAGGGCTGGGGTGAGAGAAGCTTAGGGTTGTGAGAATCCATTGGATACAGTTAGGCAGATCTAAGGTATCAACGGAGAGCTTCCTAGAAGAGGGTGTGTGTGAGCTGCAACTATTCCCAGAAAGCACAGATTAAGATAAAGGGCTGGGGCTCAGTGGAAGAGCCCCTGCCTAGAATCCCCCAGGGAGGGACTGGGGGCGTGGCTCAGTGGTAGAGCCCCTGCCTAGAATCCCCCAGTGAGGGGCTGGGGGCGTGGCCCAGTGGTAATTCCTCTGCCTAGAATCCCCCAGTGAGGGGCTGGGAGTGTGGCTCAGTGGTAGAGCCCCTGCCTAGAATCCCCCAGTGAGGGGCTGGGAGTGTGGCTCAGTGGTAGAGCCCCTGCCTAGAATCCCCCAGTGAGAGGAGCTGGGGTTGAGGCTCAGTGGTAGAGCACTTGTGCTGATCTTGTCTAGCATGCTGGAGGTTTGGGGTGCCATTCCCAGTGTCGGTGAATGAGAGAGATATGGGGGCAGGTGTTTATGATAATCAAAGGCAGTGTCAGGTAGCCAGTGTTTCTGGACACCTGCTGTATCAGAGCAGGAACTAAGACATACTTGTAGCCCAGCAAGTCCACCTCCCTACATAAGCTTCAGTCCAACTGGAAGGCAGTGGGTTAGCCTGCGGGCAATGGAGTCAGAAACCCC
The DNA here is from genome assembly GCF_963924665.1 of Micromys minutus. Lineage (NCBI taxonomy): Eukaryota > Metazoa > Chordata > Mammalia > Rodentia > Muridae > Micromys > Micromys minutus. The sequence continues at coordinate 17,118,982 of NC_137967.1, forward strand.
AGAACCAGAAACCCAGCACTGTTCTGGTGATATTAGGCCAGTGGCTTCACCTCCTGTTTCCTCCCCTGTGACACAGACAAACATCTTCCTGGGGCTGTTTTTAGGATTAAATAGGGTATGGCACACAGAGTCTTTGTCATGGTGCCTGGAATGTTCCAGGTGCTTAGTAAACAGGAACCTTGAATTAATCATCTCCTCCCCATGGGAGAAAATAGCCCTTCCTGGATCCCATGCGGCCCAACACCCCGACTCCCTGCTTAGCATCTGGCTCCCTCCAGCTCGCTATCTGATGGGGAGCTGTGAGAAAACATACCCTTGACCCCGAGGGCAGCGCCGGGTGAGCGTGCTGCTGCCCTCTCTGCCTGTAACCCGCTCTCCCAGTTCATGCTAAGGGCCACAGGGGCCTGGGACGAGTGCGTGTATGCAGGCGCGCACGTGCCTGAGTCGGCTGTGAAGCAGCCTGAGTGAGGTGACCAAAGCCTGCTCTGCATTGGCTCCTTAGCGCTCACATCAGGTGCAGAGCCTGTGCCACTGCGACCGACCGCACACTTCTGCTGAGCTGCGCCCCAGCCCCTCCCTGGTTTTCTGTCCCCCCCCCCCGCCCCCACCTCTCCCTCCGCCCCTCTTCCCCCTCCCTTCCGTCTATCCTTTCCTTTCTGCTCTTCAGTAGTCTTTCAACAGGCACTGTTCGGGTCCCATGACAGCTTCTGGGAGTTGCCTCTCTCCTCCCCTGTGGGTTTCAGGGATTGAACTCAAGTCTTCAGCTTGGCAGCAAATACTTTTACCCCCTGAACCAGCATTAAGTTTTGTTACAGAAATGCTTGCCTGGCTTTCCATATTTTTCTTTTCTTTTCTTTCTTTCTTTCTTTCTTTCTTTCTTTCTTTCTTTCTTTCATTAACATTTTATGGGCTGGGCGTGGTGGTACAAACCTATAATCCCAGCACTCAGAAGGCAGAGGCAGGCAAATCTCTGAGTTCCAGTACAGCCAGAGCTACACAGAGAAACCCTGTCTACAAACAAACAAACAAACCAAAACCCACACATTAAGATTTATTGATTTATTCATTTGGCAGGGTCTCACTATGGTACTGTGACCAGCTATGTGGGTACTATATAAAGCAGGCTGGCCATGAATTCTAGGTGCACACCACAATGCCCTGCATGAGACTGTTTTTTAAAATGATTTCCATATGTGTGTAGGGGTGGGCTTTGCACACCAGTCTCATACCTATGGAGGCCAGAACAGGGTGTTGAGTCCTCTGGAACAGGAGTCAGAGGCAGTTGTGAACTGCCCCAGGGGGTACCAAATGTGGGTAACCGGGATCCTCTGTAAGGATATGTTTAACCCCTGAGCTTTCTCTCTAGCCCCTCTGTACTTCCTTCAAGTCTCCTTGCTTGTCTCGTTAGTCACAGTAAAGGCCGACTCGAGTGGGGCTGGAGAGATGGCTCAGGGTTCAGTTCCCAGCACCCACATGATGGTGCACAACCACCCACAAACTCCAGTTTCAGGGAAGCCAATGCTTTCTTCTGACCCATGGCCCCCAGGTATGCATGCATGTCCATACATACAAGCAAAACTTTGATACATATAAATAAATCTAATTAAAAAAAAGAAAAGATCTGCTATATGAACAGATTGTCCCCAAATGCGAATGACTTGGAGCCTCAGCACAAGTTTTGCTCACACTCCATGACAGATCCGCTATGGCTGGGGTGTCCTGCTCTGTGCTGTCCTCCTTTAGGGACCAGGGCCCATTCCGGCCCAGCTCCCTGCCAACAGGGAACTGAAAAGGGAGCTCCTGACTTGGTCTGCAGCTTCCGCCTGGAAGTGACATCACAGTTCACAGCCTTGCAAGTCAGTAACCTCAGTTCAGGAGGGCAAAGAGCTGCCTGAAAGGGACAAACCAGAGCCCTTGGCAACTCGCGTTCTATAACTCTAGAACAGTCTGTCTCTGACCCCCTCCCCCCAGTCAGCCTCCACTCCATCTCTATGGTTTGCCCAGACCTGACCTTATTGAGAGGCAGGAGGTTTGACTTCTGTGCTTTGGCTATTGCTACAGTAACCAAACCTAGCCTATCCTTCCTCCTATGACAAAGACATAGAGACAGACTCTTCCCCACTAGGTGGTCTCATCATCACCGGACTAAGTGGGGTGACATCACTCCCACTAGAGGGACCCACCAGGACAGTAATTCCCTGGCCTTAATCCATACCTGTGTTCACCCTCCCTACAGAGCAAGCCCTGGAAGAAGCTGAAGACAGTTCTGAAGTACTCACCCTTTGTGGTCTCCTTCCATAAGCACTACTACCCGTGGGTCCAGCTTTCCGGACATGCTGGTGAGATTGGGGGGCTCGGTTGACAGGTCGTCAGGGCTTGGCATAGGTATGCGGGCTAGGAAAGCCCTGCTCTGGATACTCTTACTGCCTTTAGCACTGGTTTGGTGACAAGTCCCTACCTACAGGGCTGCTCTGAGAAACATTTAGGCCTAGTTATTTATTTTGAGATAGGGTCCATATGGCCCTTTCTAGCCTAGAACTCATTCTGTGGACCAGGCTGGCCTTGATTTCAGAGACCCACCCACCTCTGCCCTCTGAGTGCCGGGATGGAAAGCTGCGCTGTCATGCCCGGCCAGGCCTCTGCTGGTGGGTTGAATCTCAGCTTCAGAGTGGGTGGGTACTTACTGCCTGTCACCCTACTTACTTAGGAGTGACCCTAGACAGGCTGGGATTCAGTTCCCCACATTAATGTAGAACACGTCTTACTGCCCTTACAGGATTAACTGAAGAGTTAAGAACAAAACACTAAGTGGGACAGGCTGGTGGGAAACACAGCCACCAGTCCCTGAAGTCTGCTTATGCATGGCCAACGTTCAGTAAACCAAAGCCAAATGGTGTTGTCCTGTGACTCAGCTGGAAGAAAAACAGGGCTTACCACATCACACAGCGAGATCTTAGGTAGAGCAGAGAACACTGTTGCCACCATCTTTGAAGAATGTCATCTGAAGGCTGGGCATGTCAGCACACACCTATTTTATTATCATTTGCTTGTTTGTTTGAGGCAGGGTCTCACTGTGTAGTCCTGACTGGTCTGGAACACACCGTGTAGACCAGGCTGGCTTCAAACTCACCGAGAGCTCAGACTCCTGTCTCTGCTTCCTAAATCCTGGGGTTAAAAGGGTTGTCTCACCAAGCTTGGTTTGCCACACATTTATAGTCCCAGCACTTGGAAGGCTGAAGCAGGGGGATTGTCAACTTTGAGGCCAGCCTGGGCTACAGAGCAAGACCTTATGTCAACAAAGCAAAGCAAAACTATCTTATTGCCTTTAAGAAAAGAAAGGGAAAAATTTGGAATTCTATCTTAGCTGTTTATGTGCTCCAGATAATTTCAGAATTATGAATTTATTTATTTTATACCTAGAGTATTGCCATATAATCTAGGTGTGCCTTGAATTCACTGTGTGTCCTGGACTGGGCTCAAACTCCCCAGTCCAGGTCTGTCCTCCTGCCTAAACCTTCTAATTGTTAACTGAGCGGTCACGGTTGCCTCAGAGACAAAAGCACTCATTAAAATCACAAAATGGGGCTGGCAGGATGGCTACCTGAGTAAAGGCATTTTCTGTGCAAGCCAGACCTCCTGAGCTTCATCTCTAGAATCCGGGGAAGCGCTGAAGTAGTTGAAGTGTTGAAGGTGAGAACTTCCTTCACAGGGTGGTCCTGACTCACATCCTCAATTACTTCTGCTCAGGTTCTCATGGAATAACAACAAAACTCTTTTAAATTATAAAAGTATCTGACAAGATGGCTCAGTGGTTAAGAGCATGCATTGCTCTTCTGGAAGGCATTGGGCAGCTCTCAATTGCCTGTAGCTCCAGCTTTAGAGGATCTAATGCCGTCTTCTGGCCTCTGTGAACACTCACACACACACACACACACATGTATATAAAAGTAAATATTATTTTAAGTTACAAAACAAATAATTGTATCTGTATGCTGTATGCAGGACCATGTGAGAACACAAAGTAGAAATAGGCCCATTTAAGACCAAGTGTTAGCTGAGAGTAGGAACCCATGACTTTAGTCCTAGCACTGGGTGGCAGGTGAGTTTTTATGAGTTTAAGTCTAGCTGTCTCCAAACAAACAAACAAGATGCCATGTCTCAGATCCACACACAGAGAGGAAGGGAGAGACAGAATGACAATGGCTGCTGTCTGATGCATGCAGAGAAATGGCAGGTGGCAGATCAGGCTCTGACCTCTTCTTGGTCTTGCTTCCCACAGGGAACTTCCAGGCTGGTGAGGATGGTCGGATTCTGAAACGTTTCTGTCAGTATGAGCAGCGCAGCCTGGAGTTGCTGATGGAAGACCCCCTGCGGCCTTTTGTGCCTGCTTATTTTGGCACGGTGCAACGGGATGGCCAGGCCTTCAACCAGATGGAAGATCTCCTGGCAGACTTTGAGGGCCCCTCTATCATGGACTGCAAGATGGGCAGCAGGTAAGATTGGGGCAGCCATGGGCCAGTCAGGGTAAGTTGTGAACAGTTATGAAACTAGGGCCAAGTAAATTCAGAGTAGCTGCACTGGTGTGTGCTCCTGCCAGTGGTCCATGAGGGTTCCAGGTGTGCTGACATGCTGTGAGGGTTCCAGGTGTGCCGACATGCTGTGAGGGTTCCAGGTGTGCTGACATGCTGTGAGGGTTCCAGGTGTGCTGACATGCTGTGAGGGTTCCAGGTGTGCCAGCCTGTTGCTCCATCTCGATATTCTTGGTTCTATCTTGATATCACCTGTTTTATTAATTTTTTTGGTTAGTTGTTTAAATATTCTGGATATAAACTTTTTGTTTTCCACGAGCATGTGCGCGCGAGCGCACACACACACACACACACACACACACTTGATACGTGCATATTTTCTAACTCCTTTCTCTCACTTTTCCTGGAACAAGGACCAAACTCATGGCCTTGCATTTGCCATTTCACTCTTTTAATTAAACATGAAACAACTCTAATACAGAATCTGGTGTTTTTCCCCCTTGGAACCTTTTCTAGTCATGAGGGGGTGGGGATCTTGCTTTCTTTTAATAAACCAACATTGTTTCCTCTTTGAAAATAATTCTGGGGCTGGAGAAATGACTTACTGGTTACAGGTAATGGCTGCTCTTCCAGAGGACCTGGGTTGGGTTCCCAGCACCCATGTGGTAATCATCATAGCATTTGTCACCCCAGATCTGAGGGAATCTAAGGCCTGCCGCTGGCCTCCGAGGGCTCCTTTATATACGACGTGATGTCCGTATATCCGCACAGACTCACATATAATGAATGAAAATAATAAAAATAAATAATTCTTATCTTTATATTTCGCTCTCAGGCGGCAGAGGCAGTTAAAATCCCTGAGTTTGGGGCTAACCTGGTCTGTATACTGTTCCAGATGAGGGTGGGAGGCTACATAGGGAGAACCTGTCTCAAAGTTCAGTAAACTTGTGAGATGGTTCATTGGATAAAAGCTCAGGGTATCCAACCTGACATCCTGAGTTCCACCGCCATGACCCCACACGGTGGAAAAGAACCAGCTGCTGCAGGTTGTCCCTCACCCCTTCATAAGCATTTTCCCGCTGCCAATAAATAGACACATGGTTTTAGAAACCTGAAATTGAAAATATACTGTGAAATTGGGAGCCTCATTCAGTAATTCTAAAATCTGAAAACTTCAAAGTCGGGCGCCTTTGGTTCCAAGTTTTATTTCCTTTTATTTATTTGTTTATTTAATTCTGTGTGTCTGGGGTGTTTTGCCTGATGCATGCTGGTCTACCACGTGTGTCCCTAGTGCCCAAGAAGTCCAGAAGGGGGCGTTAAATCTGGAACTGAATTACAGACAGTTGTAAACTGCCACGCGGGTGCTGGAAATTATTTTTTAATTATGTGTGCAAATTTTGTGCCTGCACGTATATTTGTGAGCCTGATGCCTGTGGAAGCCAGAATGAAGTGTTAGAATCCTTGGGACTAGAGTCACAGACACTTGAGAGCCACCTTTTGATGCTGGCATTGGAACTTAGGTCCTCTGGAAGAACCGACAGTGTTCTTAACCACTAAGCCATCTCTCCAGTTCCTGGTCCCAAGTATTTTAGGTAAGTAGAGGACAAACACCAAGGAGCTGAAGTACTTCTGTTTTGTCAAATGTAGTTTGTCTGTTATTGTTGTTATTAATGGCCTTGTGTTTGAAAAAAAAAAAAAAAATCTTAGCCAGGATGTGGTGGTGTATGCCTTTAATCCCAGCACCACGGAGGCAGAGTCAAGAGGATCTCTGTGAGGTCAAAGTCTACAGAGTAAGTTTCAGGACAGCCAGGGCCACATTAAAAACACCCTGTCTTGAGAAAAAAAGAAAAAAAGTCTTTGCTTACCTTAATATCATGAAACCATTCTCTTGTTTTCTTCTATAAATGTGTTGTTTAAACTTTTCTAGTGCACTGGGCTCTTGTTTGTTTTGAGACAGAGTCTACCTATACAGCTCTGGCTAACCTTGAACTCACAGAGGTCCACCAGCCTCTGTCCTCCAAGTGTTGGGATCAAACACCTGTGCCTTCATTCCCAGCAAAATGTGTCTTATTATCAGGAGACGTGAGCCCTCCAGCTCTGTGCTTAACGGTTTCCTTTGGTCTATCCTGTGTGCTCAGGACCTACCTGGAAGAGGAGCTGGTGAAGGCCCGGGAACGGCCTAAGCCCCGGAAAGATATGTATGAGAAGATGGTGGCAGTGGACCCAGGGGCTCCCACCCCAGAGGAGCATGCTCAGGGAGGGGTCACCAAACCCCGATATATGCAGTGGAGGGAAACCCTGAGTTCAACTTCTACCCTGGGCTTCCGTATTGAAGGCATCAAGGTGAGACCCAGGAGCTAGTCAGGTTTTTTTTTTGGGGGGGGGGGTGGTTTTTGTTTTTTTGACACTCAAGAGTTCTGGGACTGGAACAGGGGACTGGCTTCTTATGGGGTATTTGTGGCCTAGGGAAAGGAAGGCTTCTCACTCCAGCATGTACCAGAGGCAAGGTTTGTTTATCTGTCTGCTAGAACATCTTCCCTTTCCAGAGCCCCACTTTTTGTCTGTCCCAGCCTCCCTGGCCTCCCACGCCTGGTCCTCCTTCCATCTTGAAGTATAACAGCGGGAAGGATCGTTCACGGTTTTACTTTGTAAATTCAATATATTTAGAAAAACTGGATGTGGTAGCATAGATCTTTCATCCCCATGAGGACTGCAGACTCGGTCTGGGTTACAGAGTGAGTTCGAGACCAACCTGGGCAACTTAGAGATACCTTGTCTCAGGGGTGGGAAAAGAGGCCTGGGAGATGTGGCTCATTGTTAGAGGCCTGGCTGAGCATGTGTGAGGCTTCAGGTTCAATTCTCAGAAACACTAGACAAACAAATGGTAGAAACTAAGTAAAGATTAGAGCAGTGGTACAGAACACTAGCACATCCGAGGGAGACTGTGGACACAGTATCCCCGCCCCACGTCTGTGTGAATAATTAATCACACAGTAAGTTTAAATAGCCAGTTGTGGTGGCTCCTGTGTGAAATCCTAGCACTTAGGAGGTGGAAGCAGGAGACCAGGAGTTTGAATTCAGTTTAAGCATAAAGAAAAAAAAGCACATGCCCAGCCTCAGGCAACCACACACCAGCTCTCGGCAGTACATACACAAGTGTTCCCATTTTCCTGATGAGGCATTTGAGGCTGAGGCAGGGAATAGGACTTGTTTAAGCTAAATGAGGTAATGCACTTGGGAAATGGAGGCAGGATCAGGAGGCTAGCCTTAGCTACTAGCTACGTAGTGAATTTTTGGTGAGCCTCAGATACGTGGGACCCTGTCTCAAAAAGAGACAGACTTGCTTAAGCCCACACTGTTGGACAGTAGCAGAATCTCGACTGAAGCTAGACCCAGGCCCCCTAACAGCATGTTTTGCTGGTTGGGCTCAACTGTAACTGTGTTGTTAAAAGTGGAAGGACAGCTTACTTAAAAGTGTGCTGGTGGCTGGGTTGAGTTGGGCTAGGCAGGTGGACTGGTTCCCTGAATAGGGCTCATCAGGAGGGTCCTGAGGTTGCCCAGTGATGGAGGGGAAACAGCACACCTGGCAGCATTTCCCATCTTCCTTTGCAGAAGGTCGATGGGACCTGCAACACCAACTTCAAGAAGACACAGGCTCTGGAGCAGGTGACAAAGGTGTTGGAAGACTTTGTGAATGGGGACCTTGGAATCCTGGTAAGTGGAACCGCCTGAATCCTAAAATGTAGTAGATAAGCCAGCATTTATTGTTGCCTCTGCGGCTGGCTTCCTCCCTCTGGGCTGTGCTGGGCTAGACTGATCCTGGCCAGCTTTGCTCACGATCTGCCATCAGCTAGTGGCTTGGCTAAGAATAGCTTTAGTGTCTATCTTGGTTTACAGCCTTGTTCAGGACTTGGGTGTCTGCGTGTTCAATACAGCAGGCTTGTGCTGTTCTTACCATGGGAACAGGAAGCTGAGCTAGCGGCTTAAGTACACGGCCTCCTGGCGTCTAGGCACAGCATGGCAACCTTCTGTTGGGCAGGATAGACCAAGGCTCAGCTCAGGGAAAGGGGAAATTGACTCTCCCTCTCATGGGGGAGCTGTGGGGATAGGTGGGGGTTCATGTAATCTGTCTCACTCTTGGGGGTACCACCTTACTGGCTCCACCCCGTTACTATCTCTTCCTGCCATCTCCTTGGTTCCTTTTATTTCATCTTGCCTGTCTGTCTGGGCTGTCAGGGTGAGGTCTTGCTGTGTTTCTGTGCTAATGAAAGACCGTCTCTCTCACACACAGAGAAAGTACGTGGCACGACTGGAGGACCTCCGAGAGACTCTGGAGAATTCTCCCTTCTTCAAGACCCATGAGGTGCGCATCCTGGGTACCAATAGGTGTCTGTGGGCTCCAGTGTAGGACTTGGCGAAGGGGATTCGGGAAAGGAGGGACGGGAGCGTGGATTCAAGCCAGAGGGTCTGGATGCGGCTGGTGCTGCTCTATGTCCCTGGACTTGCTTTCTTGGGCCTCAGTCTCCTTTTTTATTTCCAGGGTAGGCGTCAAAACCAGGGTCTCTCATTCACTGCGTTGAGCACACTCAGTCCTTGTTTTTTCTTTGTGAGAGGCATTTTTTTTTTTTTTTGACGCCCCCATCCCATGTAGCGCAGGGTGGCCTGTACAATCTTCCTTCCACATGCAGGGATTACCGGGAACGCCTCCACACCCAGCCTTCTGGACCCGGCTGGTTTCAATTGCTCAGGCGGGGCAAAGGTGGTGGCACCCCACTCCCAGGACTGCTGAGGATTGAGAGTCACTAGAGAGTGACCTTTAGGGTGTGCAGAGACACTCATTCAGTTCTCCAGGTTCTTAGAATTAGTTTATGACTGCAGTGATGTGGCTCCAAGTACCGCCCTTTGCTGGGTGCTTCCTGCCCTTTCCTTCTAGCCTGTCTCTCAGGCTGGATTTTTTTCTGTGTGTTTTCATTTATTTGTAATGTGTGTGGGCTTGTGCACACTTGGAACACAGAGGACAAACATGAGAGAGCCAGTTTGCTCTTCCTAACATGTGAGTTCATGAGATGAAACTCAGGTCACCGGGCTTGGCAGCAAGTCCCCTGGGATCTTTTGTTTTTGTAGGTTTCATGTAGCCTAGGCTGGGGGAGAACTCTTCATCCTCCTGCCTCAGTGCTAGGATTATAGTGGTATGCCACTATGCTTGCTGTCACCCTCTGTCTCTTAGGAGACTTGGATCGTTCTGAGGCTGTTTGAAAGTCAGAGAAGTGATGGTTTCATATTGTCTTTTCTTCATTCCCTCCCCCTCCCCCTAGCCCTTTTCCCTTTCCTCAGTGGCACCTCTGACTTCCTAGCTGTTCAAGCTTCCTCAGCCCAGGCAGCCACCCCACGAGGCTTCAGTGTCTCTGGCACTTACAGTTAGACAGCAGCAGTCACGTGGGCCCAGAGGAAGGTTAATAAATAGGCTAATATCAGACCACCAGAGAATGCCAGCTGTCACTCATGTTTGCTTTGGGCAAATGTCACCATTGTCCCTCTTACTATCTTCAGGCTCTCCTTGTGTTTGGTTTTGCCTTCCTCCATTTAAAATACACAGGAGTAGGCATTGGCAGTTTCCCGTGACAACCGGAGAGACATAGCACCCCTGGATGCTTGCCATATGGTAACAGCATCTGCCCCTGGCTGGCATCTGTCTCTTCTTTTCTGTGTGGTAGGAGATTTGAACTCAGGATCTCACGTCTGCCAGGCAAGTGCTCTACCTCTGAGCTACATTCCTTCCTCACACACAAGACAGGGTCTCAGGGCTAGAGCGATAGCCCAGCGGTTAAGGGCACTGAGTTCAATTCCCAGCACCCACATGGTGGCTCACAGTAACGGGATCTCTTCTGCTGTATTAGCAACAGTGTATTCATATACATAAAATTAAAAAAAAAAAAAAGGTCTCATGTAGCCCAGGCTGACCTGTTACCACATAGCTCAGGATGACACTGGACTTTGATCAGCCTACCTCTACTTCCTGGGTGTGGGATAATGGGTGTGTGTTACATGCTTATAGGCAGACACCCTACCAACTGACCTGTAGCCCTAACTCTTCACCCTTTATTTTTATTTTTTTCTAGGCAGGGTCTGGAACTCACTATATAAAGCAGGTTAACTTCTGTGGGGTTTTATTTTGAGACAGGGTTTAAGTTGCCCATGCTACTCAAGTGACCGGGCCAGCTCAGTCAGTCAACAGGTTCTGGAGGGTAGATGGGGAGAGGATTAAAAAGAAAAAGACAATTGGGCAACACTGTAGCCCGACCTCAACCTGTTCTAAGGCTGAAGAGGGTTTATTTTTCTAATCTGCTTTCATACCATTTTAATGCAGATAATAAGGTCAGTTCTAGGTTAAGGAACACGCAAGGTAATAAAGTCCCATGATCGCTGTTTCTAGGGTCTGATCAGATGACCAGGATACCTGAGCCTACTTCCCAGTCCTAGCCCAAAGTCAGATTCCTGCCTGAGCCTACTTCCCAGTCCTAGCCCAAAGTCAGATTCCTGCCTGAGCCTACTTCCCAGTCCTAGCCCAAAGTCAGATTCCTGCCTGAGCCTTGTCTTGGTTCAAAGTCAGATTCCTGCCAAGCAAGTGGCCCCAAATCTCCCCACACTCAAGAGCTCACTCTGTAGGCTACAGGCCTTGGACTTTTAATCCTCCTGCCTCAGGTTAAGGCCTGCAATCACAAGGTCTAGCAGCATGTGGCTCTTTAGACAGACACCTGAATTTCCACCATGTGGGTCCCAGAAATCAAACTTACTTAGGTCATCAGGTTTGGTGGCAAGCACCTTTATGTGCTGAGCCATATCACTGGCCCATCTGTTCACTTTGTAGCCCAGGTTGGCCTGCCTCTGAGTGCTGGAGTTAAAGGCGTGTGTCACCGTGGCTGGGTTAGTGAGGCGAGTCTTCTCTCTTAGCTTCCGCAGGCCTGCAACTCACTATGCAGCCCAGGTTGACCTCAAGCTTGTGGCTGTAGGACTTCAAGGCAGACACTGGGAGGCACTTTAGAAGCCTGTGGCTTGTAGGGTGCTTCTGGTGACCCTAGGGGGTAGAGGGTTAATGACTTCTCCATTCTCCAGACTGGACACCAAGGCTGGAGGGAGGAAACCACTTGCCTAATGTCATCAGCCACAGTCCAGAAGTTCTCCAGGTCTTCTGTCGAGCCTGAGTTACTGAGTCGGTCAGGGCTGGGACTACATTTGAGTTTGTGCAGTAAATAACCCAGTGAACTGCTGGCTCACGCTGTTAGCACTAAGGAGAAGGAAGCAGGAGGGTTGGGAGGCAGGCCAGCCTGGCCTGTAGGAGGAAGCCTTGTTAATACAAACAAACCATAAGAGAAGCCAGGCATCTTGGTGTAGTCTGTAATCTCAGCACGTAGGAGGTAGAGGCAGGAGGATCTGGAGTTCAAGGACATCCTTGGCTCTCTGGGTAGCTCAGGACCATCTGGGACTAAGACCCTGTAGAACAAAGAAATAAGAGATAGGAAGTGAAGGTGACAGGGGTTAGCTCTGTAGCTCTCTGTGAACTCCTGCTTAGTTTATTGGAGTCTCTGGGACACACTCACACACACACACACACACACACACACACACACACACGATAATTGTAACATTTGTTGTGTTTCAGGAACCATTTGAAATGCTTTATGGCCACTATGTGTAAATTTTCCAATTATTCTCAGATGGTATATCTAGAAGCAGAGTCATAGAGAGAGTAAAATAGTTGCCCAAGCATCAGAGTTAGGATTTGAACTCGGGTAGCCTCATTCCAGAGTTTCTGCTGTCTACCACCCTGCTTTAATGCTCAATGGGGAATCATGGCTAGTGCTTGCTCCTCTGACTGCTTTTCTCTATCTGCCGCAGGTAGTGGGCAGTTCCCTTCTCTTTGTACATGACCACACTGGCCTGGCCAAGGTTTGGATGATTGACTTCGGCAAGACAGTGGCCCTGCCTGACCAGCAGACGCTCAGTCACAGGCTGCCTTGGGCTGAGGGCAACCGTGAGGATGGCTACCTCTGGGGTCTGGACAATTTGATCTCCCTCCTTCAGGAGCTGGCCCAGAGCTGACGTCATCTGCTACTGCTGGGCTCACTTGCAGGGTAGCACGTGTCTGGCTGGAAGAGGGCCTGGGGCTGCTGATGGAAGATGAAGTGTCTCAAGGTGTCACCAGACCAGTGTGGTCTGAGGAGCTTGGGGGTCCCTTATGATATGGAAAACAAGACAGGTGGAGGCATAGAGTTAGCAGAACATGAACGGGGAATCCTGACCAGCTAGGAAGCTTCTGAAGGAGTACCAGAGGCCACAGCTGGAAGAATGAACTCTTCCCTGACTTAGCTCTCTGAGCCTAGAGCCAACAGATTGGCTTTTGTTCCCCAGAGGACCAGGCATCATTTGTGAAGACCCGCAGGAGCTACTTGTCCACCTGGGCCCGTGACGGCCCCATCCAAGTGCTTAGAGGAGGGTGTGACATCCTGGGGTACTTGCAGATGCTACGAGACCTAATGCTCCTGTGGGGCCAGCTTTCTGTTCCTTTGTGGACTCTAAGCTGCTGCAGACCCGGACCACAGCCTTACCCACCCGCACTGTGACCATCTTCCTTCCTTGCTGCGTCAGCTCCAGCCTCAGGACGGAATCTTGTCTTAGAAGGGTCCAGTGCCAGGAAGGAGTTTCTGAGGCAGGGTTGGAGGCTTCTCCTTGGGAGCCAGACAGCTTCACACACAGAATGAAGTGCCAGGTTACCCAGAAGCACAAGTGGGTGGGGCTTTTGGCCCTAACCATGGACTGACTACCTGGTTCTAACCAAAGACTCTAGAACTCTGGGATGGGGTAGAACCACTCTGTCCCTGAGCTCCAGCACTGCTCCAGAACCTTGGCTTCCTGGCCCACACTCATGGGCTCGGCAAGGACAGGAACCTACCTCTTCTAAGCTGAGGCCCCGAGGTCTTCCTTTTTTACTGACTGACTTTATATATAAATATATATTTATACACGAGGTAGTTAGCTGGGGTGATGGTGTCAGGGAATTGAGGCAAAATGGCTTTACTGTGTCTCCCGTCTACAGTAGCACCCCAATAAACAGGACGAAATCAATGTTGTGGGTATTTTCTTGGCATCTGACATTCATACTCTGGGGTGTCAATCACCTTGGGAGAGTGAGCAGGCTGAGGAGGTTCATTACTCATTCAAGACTCAGAAATGCCATTATTCCTGGTTTTTTACATTTTAAAAGACTTATATCTGGGTGGTGAGGCTGCTTAAAAAACCCTAGCACCTGGGGGGAAGGAGGCAGAGGCAGGTGGATCTCTTGAGTTCAAGGCCAGCTTGGTCTAAGAATGAGTTCTAGGATAACCAGCACTACAGAGAAATAGTTTTGAAAACATACACAAGAGTTGTACGTTGTGTGTATGCACACTATGTGTATTTGGGTACCCAAGGAGGCCAGAAGAGCACGTGACACGCCCTGCCCTCAGACTTGCCTGATTTGGGTTCTGGATCCAAACTGTAAAATCAAGGAGTGGTTTTAATTGCTGAGCCATCTCCCCAACCTCTTTCTTAAAACTAAAAACTATTACACTGTGTAGCTCAAGTTGGTCTGGAACTTGAGGTCCTCTTGTGTAGCCTCCAGATGCTGGGTGACCCTGCGTGCCTTGGCACTGTCACCGTACAGCTCTCCTAGAATGGGACCTTTTGCAGGGGCTGGGAGCACTGCAGTGGCCCAGGTCGTTTGCCCCTTCTGCACTTCCTCTTTAGTACTGAAGAGTTGATGCTCGGGAAGACGCCCACGGGCTGCCCACGATCTACTTCAGTCTTTTACAGCTCAAGTTGGCCCTGAACTTGTCAGGCACCTGATGACGAGCTTGAACTGGCTTCTCTTCCAAATGCTGGGATTGTAGGCCTGGCCCACCACCCAGCATGACTGAGGTGGGCCTGGGCTGCAGAACATGACAAAATCTGCCTTAGAAAAAAAGACCCAACAAACATTCTCCTCATTATGTGGAAGGGGAGGCATCCTGGGGACTCCATGAAGAGGAAATGATATTGGAGCTGAGATGGAGAAGTTAGGGGGACTAAGGGTTAAAAAACATCTTTTTATTACATTTGAATTTATGTGAATGTACATGTACCACAGCAAGCAAATGGAAGTGAGAGCAACCTATGGGAATCAGTTCTTGTTCTGCTACATGCGGCCCTGGGTCATCAGGCTGGACAAGCACCTTTACCCATTAAGCCATCCTGCCAGCTCAAGGGAAGTGATCATACTCAGCTCAAGGCTGCTGCCGGTACCCACAGTATCTGAAAGGCCATCACAGCTGTCAGGTAGATGAGCAAGTCTTCATGTGCCAAGAAGGAAGTTGGGTTAACTCCTGTTCTGTGAACAAACTTGGGGATGGGAACAAGCAGGGGGTTCAGGCTCTTGAAGGAGCTCCGCCAACTGATAGTGTCTTAAAAATGCCCCCAAAGAAGGACCAATTGGGGGGCTGGAGAGATGGCTCAGTGGTTAAGAGCACTGACTGCTCTTCCAGAGATCCTGAGTTCAATTCCCAGCAACCACATGGTGGCTCACAACCATCTGTAAAGGGATCTGATGCCCTCTTCTGGTGTGTCTGAAGACAGCTACAGTGTATTCATATAAATAAATCTTAAAAAAAAAAAAAAAAAACAAAAGACCAATGGATGTCACATTTAGATGGGAGGGTCATGACTAGGGTCTGAGTTACTGCCAACCAAGAGTCTTCTATGCTGGGCATGTAGGAACATGCCTTTAATCCCAGTATGCAAGAAGCAGACAGAGCTCTGAGTTTGAGGCCAATCTGGTCTACCACATTGGGAGTTCTAGATCATCCAGGACTACATAGCAAGACTGCTGTTTTGCTTTTACGACAGACTCTCACTGTGTAGCCCTGACTGGCCTAGAGGTTGCTACGTAGACCAGGCTGGTTCTAAACTCACTGCTACCTCCACCTCAGTGCTTCTCAACCTTCCCAACGCTGCGGCCCTTTAATAAGTTCCTCAGGCTGTGTGACCCCAGCTACAACATTATTTTCACTATTTCATAGCTATAGTCTTGCTACTGTTATAAATCATGAAGTAAATGTATTTTCTGATGGTGTTAGGCAGACCCTATGAAAGGATCTTCTGACACCCAACGGGGTCACAACACAGGAGTGAGAATTTTGGTTTCTTTGAAAAAACACTGAAATATTGTAGGAGTATGTTTTCATTTTAATCCCAGCTGTGAGATTAAAATCCCAGCATGGGGCTGCTTCAGACTGTCCACAGCAGCTGTGATTTACCTCATGCTGCAGCAGGGGTAGGATTTTGTCATTTGCAAATAGGTTTTGATACTGTGACCTTTGAAATTCTGAGGACTTTTCAGAAGGAATATAAATGCCCAGGGCCGTGAGAGTTTATGGGTTGTGGTTTGTTAAGTAGTTGTGTGCAAAGAAGAAACAAGAAAAAAGTAGAGGGGCTGGAGAGATGGCTCAGTGGTTAAGAGCACTGACTGCTCTTCCAGAGGTCCTGAGTTCAAATCCCAGCAACCACATGGTGGCTCACAACCATCTGTAATGGGATCTGATGCCCTCTTCTTGTGTGTCTGAAGACAGCTACAGTGTCCTCACATACATTAAATAAATAAATCTAAAAAAAAAAAAAAAAAAAAAAAAAAAAAAAAAAGAGTTAAGTTAGATATCCTGACAGCAAAGATCAAACTTGCCCCAGGGAACTTGATGTCCCTAATCAGCAGGAAGTAGTGGAAGGATAAGATGGCCCCTCCCCTCCGTAGGGATTGAAAGGTGACAGAAGCTGCATAGTGGGGAAATGCAGCTGCAGGGCCCCCAGGCTGAGCCACTGCTGTGCCTCCTGCATGCAGCTTTAGAAGTGTGTGCTTCTACCCCACGCTCCGCAAAAACAAGTCTCCCTCTGCCAAAGGAATGCCTGATCCTGCAGGTCATTAGTTTAGACTTTGGACAGTGGTCAAGCTTGTGACTCCATATATGGGGTGATCTTGTGAAAGATTTCTGGGTAGGCAGACTTCAAGATACTCACTATCCTCAGACAAAACTAACTGAAAATGCCACATAAAGGGACGGAGCAGAAGCATTCTAACGATGGAGAAGTTCAAGGAAGGTGTCCTGGCCCCAGCTCATGGCTCCCCTCCTGTGATCTGAGCAGCAGCGCCTGGCCACAGAGGCCAGCCCGTACCCCACCAGCAGGCACCACGTACACCCGTCCATCGGCAGCCCTTGTGGGTGAGAAGTCTGTCAGCTGCAAGTTGCTGTCCCGGACTTGGCTGTAGTCCCACAGCTGGTAATGCCAACTCTTGCCCTGCTTGGAGAGAAGGAAGATGGCACCTGGGGAGCTTTCCTCGGGGAAGCATGGTGGTTGGTGGGGTGCACCAGGCACTGGGTGGAAGAGGCCTGGCAACTCAGAGTCTTCAATGTAGCCAGGGCTGGGCACACTCTGCACACCTATCAGGACCCCTGGGGGACAGGAAGAGGATGTGAGTTGCCTAGGTTACAGCCAGGGGCCAGGGCACCTCTCAAGGCTAGTTGCTTCCTTGCTACCACAAGGTTAGTAGGGTGCTGTGGCTTTACAGCAGGGCCTCTGGCTCCCATGCCTCTGGTGTTTTGAAGTCCTGCCTCTCATGGCACATTGAAGATGGAAACAGCATTGTAAGGAAAAAAAAAAAAAAGAACCCCAACATCTCCAGCTGCCCCAGAAAGAGCCCCCCACAGAGGCCAGACACACATCTGGAGGCCTGGCCTGATGTACAACCTGCCCTCCTTCCAGGCAGGTGAGCTGACAATAGTGCTGTGACAGACACACGTGCAGAGTCAGCCATGTCCTGTTCTGTGGGAGCGATGCTGACCAGGCAGCTCTAAGAGGAGGCAGTGTTGGCTGCGAGCTGTGGGGCTATTTTAGAGCTGGCAGAACCTCGCTGGAGGAAGTGCATCCCTGGGGTGAGGATGAAGTGCAAGTGCGAGCTACATTTCTGGGTGGTGCTCGCTGCTTCCTGATCGTCCCAGAACTCAGCTCTGTGTGCCCGAGGCTCCTGCCATACAGGCAGAGCTACCGGCTACTGTACTTGCCCTCCAATGAGGTATCCCCTGAACCAAGAGCTGCAGAAACCTCTCAGGTTGCTTCTGTGAGAAAAGCTAATATACCTCTCCAACTCCCTAATTTCCAGATGGGAAGAGCCCGGAGAGGGGAAGAAACCTAGGCAGAACTAAGTTTGAAGAGGCAGAAGCTGGGCTGCTCCTGGAGTTCTTTATTCCTCAGTCTATGAGCTGAACCTGTTTAGGGAACTCAATTTATTTATGAGTTCACTGTCACTGTCTTCAGACACACCACAAGAGGACATCGGATCCCATTACAGATGGTGGTGGTTGCTGGGATTTGAACTCAGGACCTCTGGAGGAGCAGTTAGTGCTCTTAACCACTGAACCATCTCTCCAGCCCTTGGGAACTCTTAATTGGTAATATTTGAAGGTCTAGATGCCTGCTGGGCTTTTTGCTAAATATGTATGGGAAAGAGGGCCAAGCTATTGTTTTCACCAGTGATACAATGTGAATGAGGTTAACAATGGGTGGAGAGCTCCAGGGACCAGCACCAAAGGGTCTGGGATGGGGACAACTTACCTGCACTCACTGCCCAGTGGGCCTTATGCCCTTTCTTTTGACATGGCTCATGGTTGAAATCCTCATCATAGCTAGAGCTAGTGTTAAGGTCCAAACTGTAGTGTGGCTCTGGGTGCCCCCCTTCACTACCCCCAACCCACTCCCTCCCAGGCCCTGGGATGCGGGATGAGCAGGGGATGTCCGGTGATGAGGTGCTGTAGAACTCGATCTCTGTTGGGACCACCCAGGCCACCACACAGGAGCTCAGCCTGGCAGCCCAAAGTCTCCTGGGCCAGTTTGGCCATGTCAGCCACTGGAGAAGGAAGAGAAAGAGAGAGAGGGAGAGAGTGTGCACAAACCAGTCAATAAATGTATGAATGAATCGTTTCAAAAGAGCTTATCGCTTGTGTGAGTGCAGATGAGATGCAAGCTGGGTCTGATGTCATAAACCTGTAATCCCAGTGATTTCAGAGGATGAATTAGGAGTATCAGTTGTTCAAAGTTGGCCCGGGCTACCCTACCCAGTGAGTTCTAGACCAGGCTGAGCAATTTGATGAGTCCATGGCTCAAAAGAAAAAAAAATGAAAGAAATACATTTACAGAGCTGGAAACAGAGCTCAGTGGTAGAGCCCCTGCCTAGAATCCTCCAGTGAGGGGCTGGGGGCGTGGCTCAGTGGTAGAGCCCCTGCCTAGAATCCCTAGTGAGGGGCTGGGGGCGTGGCTCAGTGGTAGAGCCCCTGCCTAGAATCCCCCAGTGAGGGGCTGGGGGTGTGGCTCAATGGTAGAGCCCCTGCCTAGAATCCCCCAGTGAGGGGCCGGGGGCGTGGCTCAGTGGTAGAGCCCTGGCCTAGCAAGTATTATGTTCCTGACTTCAATTCCCAGTAGTAAAAAAAAAAAAAAAAAAAGATACAAGGCACAAACATGATCAGATGCTTAACCACTTAACCATAATAGGTTTTCTCTGCCAACAAAATCAGCCAATTCAAGCCAAATTAAAGTATCAAGTCAAGTTTATTGGGGGCAGCTCTTAGGCGGGTTCACTGATCACAAGGAACAAGGCCAGTGAAGTTGTCAAGCAGACAGAATCAGAGAAGGGGAAGAACATAAGTGTGCACAGGGTGAGAGAAATGCAGTGTGTGTGTGTGTGTTGGGGAAGGGGACCCAAAGTGTCTGGATTATATAGTAAAGAACCTTTGGGGAGAGTTAGTTCAGGTAGGAACTGAGGGATGCTGGGAGAACCTGCAGGCCAGGTCCCCTTTTGGTACATCAGCAGTTAGCTTGTCTGGGTCTGATACACAACAAAGCACAGCGATGGGAGAGCCGAGGACCCAGGCCGTCTGGACTGACTCGCCGTGCTAACATCTGTAGTCTATTACTGTAAGCGGTAGGCCAGGAGATGGTAATGATACCTCCTCACTCACCTTGAGTGTCTCAGCTGGCCTCTTTGTCACCCTAGAGTAGAGCCAATGAAAAGGGCTCGAGGAATTTCCCAGCCAACTCACCAGAGAACATTTCTCCCTGTGCTGTGTAGCCTCTCTCCTTCGCCACCTGCACTAGTCTTTCCAGAGAGACGCTGTCAGGCGTTGAAAGAAGAGCTCCTGCCATCCACAGGGCCACCAAGCCACACCTGAGAGAGACAGGCCATTCTGTAGCATGTGCTCTGTATTTACCGAATTCCCGACCCCAACCGAGGGAGAGCTATGCTGCCTAGGGGACCTGCCTCCCCTCCCATGCCAGGTAGGGAGAATAGAATGAAGGTGGGGGTTAAACCTGGGAACCTGGGAAACACAAAATGGACACACACACACACACACACACACACAGCACACACACACAGATCCTGATGTGGAAAATACCCTGTACATTTGTTTATCCCTTCCAAGAATGCCTGGGGGTTGGGAGTTCTTGTCCCACAGTGCCAGCTTGGCCTGTGGGAGGGCCCCTCTCAAATCCAGGTGACTGGATCTTACTGAGGGCCTTCCTGGATGAGCGATGGCAGGTCAGCACAAAAGAGGATCCACTGCAGGTCACTTCGAAACCTGAGGGAGAGCAACCAGGCTCAGTCAGAAGGGAACAGCTCTGATATCACCTCCTGGAGACTGAGTTGTCTTAAGACTCCTGTCTGGACAACTCACTTCCTTCTCTCCTGTTGAGGCTCTCCCACCCCCATCCCTCCCCCTCCAAGCCTCAGTTTCTCCATCTGGTGTGGGGGGGGGGATCACTATTTTGGATGTTTCCTGCTGCTTCTCTCAGGTCTTGAAAGACAAAGAGCTAACAAAGAACCTATGCAACCAGGACTCATGATTTACCTGAAGAAATTTCTAGAAGGTGGTATGTTTTATAACCAATTTTTTTCCTTTTTCTTTTTGTAGACACTTTCCCCAAAAGTAGCCTAGGCTAGCCTCAAACAGTGGTAACTTTTCTGACTTAGTTTCCCCAGATTGGGGATTAAAGGTGTGCTCCCTGACTATTCTTCCCATCAGATATAAAAGGTAATGGTACAATGGCTTAGTGGATAAAAGTGCCTGCTGCTAAACCTGACAATCTGAGTTCAATTCCTCAGACCCACATGTTAGAAGGAGACAAGCACGTATGCACAATAAATAGATTTAACTCAGCCTGAGTAAAACCAAGTGGGAATATGCTTAAGGCCCAAGAGAACACCTTAACGAATCTTAGTCGACCTGCAGAGCTCTGCTCTGAGGCAGCCACCATTTCAGTAATCTCAGTCTGGTGTACTAATTATTTACCTACCACTCCTTAGATCATTCAGTTCCGAGATAAAAGACATAAAATTTCTATATTTACACTAAGCCTTAATCAGCACTAGAGCTGGCAGATAGCCACATTAATCTTAGCTATCAAGATCTACTTCCGTATCAATAGCCGAGTTATAACTTGCCATGTTCCATCTGTGGAGCTCTTAACTCAAACTGGCCAGCCCTCATGGCCATATTTTCATGATTTACCTATTCTATGGGGTCTTTTCCTCTCTCCACCATCTTCTTCCTCCTCATGGTTCCTGCCTCAGACCCCAAGCCTGGGAACTAAAACCTCATCTACTGCTCTTCTGTCCAGCTATAGGCTGTAGGCATCTTTATTCACCAATCAGGGATAATCAAGGTTACATAGTGTCAGTTGGTGTACAGAAGGATCTGTTCTTCCCTGAGGCAACAAGGGCCTAAGTATTACATTACATAGTGACAGAGGAAATCTCAACCCTTATAAATTAAGCTGCAAGGTTTGCACAACAAAGATTGGTAAACTCATAGACCTAAACCTAACATATAGAATTCAGCATTACAATACAAAGCAAAGAACCAAGCGTCTGCATGGGTCCCTCAGGCCATAGGCCAGTCGGAGGGCAAGCCAGAGATGGTGATGGGGATGCTCACACGTGAGGGATACACAAAGCTCCGGGTTCTCAATTTAAGATAACTCCCGACCATTGCAGGGTGCTTAGAAGCACCAAGTTCTCTCCTTGAGTTCGAATGGAGAACGTCCTTTGTAACGTTCTGAGTGGAAGCTTCAGCTGTCTTTGTATGGTACCCATAGAGGCCAGAAGGGCTGGATCTTTTAGAGCTAGTGCTATGGTTTTAAACCACATTATGTGGGTTCTGGGGACCCAACTTAGATTTTCTGCAAGAGCAGCGAGTGTTCTTAACCAGAGTCATCTTTCAATTCTTCAAAGAGGCCTGACTTTCTCATCCAGGACTTCCTCAACAGGAAAGTAACAGTTCCTATCCCAGGAAATTGCTGAGAACAAATATTTAAAAACTCAGCCAACCATGGTGACTCATGCCAGTAATATCAGCACTTTGGAAGCAGAGGCAGGACTGCCATGGGTTTCAGGCCAGCTTGGGCTACATAGAGAGACCCTGTGTCATACTACTACCACCATCAGCAACAACACCATCACCACCACCACCAATTCTAGGGATGCTCGTGGTAAGGAAGAAAGAACGAGGTAGTCTCAGCTACATAACAAGTTTGAGGTCAGCCTGGGCTATATGGGATCCTGTCTCAAACAAAAATAAAAACAAACAATAGCCCAAGAAATAAAGCAAAGTAAACAAATCCTTTAGAGTAGTGTCTAACACATACTTCTTTTATGGTGTAACAGGTTTTCTAAATTCCATTTTCATGATGGTGGCTGAGCCATTTGGTGTGTGTACCTTATAAATGTGGTTGGAGAGCTTAAGAACCCCCTTTCCTTCCTTCCAAGCCAGGGTCTCACTACGTAGCTCAGGCTAGCCTTGACCTAATCCCCTGCTTGGCTTCCTGAGCTCTGGGATTTCAGGCCTGCATCACTATGTCAGGCACTAGGAGTTTTTGTGTTTTTAATATTTTTGACTTATTTATTTATTGTATGTAACTACACTGTAGCTGTCTTTCGACACACCAGAAGATTTCAGATGGTTGTGAGCCACCATGTGGTTACTGGGATTTGAACTCAGGACCTCTGGAAGAGTAAACAGTGCTCCTAACCACTGAGCCATCTCTCCAGCCCAGGAGTTTCTTTATCAATCTGGACAAGGGCCTATGGTCTCTTCTCTATTCTCTTCCCTTACTGCCTGTGCCCCTAGGTGCACTCTCTTCCTAGGACCTTGGACTCAATTCATGACCTTCATTCTTAACAGTAGCTCTCCTCCCTTTGCAAATCCATTCCCTGGGTCACCAGACCTCAGGACAGTCCAAATCCCTCCATCCAACCTGCCACACTCCGTGTGCGATGCTGCTGACTACGTTCCCAGCTCCCCTTTGCTAGTTCTTTGAAAGATCTTTACTGTCTGCTCTCGTGGCACTGGCTTGCGTAACTTGCTCACTAGCATTTGTACCCGCGTCTTTTGCAGAAGCCAACACTGAGACCTGTCCTCTGAGCCCCATTATCATAACTCTGGCTACTCTGGGAGTCCTTGTCTGGAGGCACAGAGCCACTGGCTTCTGCTCAATACCAGGCAGGGGCAGAAGCTGCTCTCTCTTTTGCTGGAGGCCAACCGCTGAAGAGCTTAGTAGGGGACTTAAGGCATCTGGCTGTTTGAGATCAAGGAAACAGGAAAGCAAAGAGCAGGGTATGGCTGTGGTCTGTAAACAGGGTTGGGGGGCAGTGTGATGGAGACCCTACCTGTCCTTGTGCAGCTTCAGGAGCCTCTTCACATCATCTTTGCCTTTGGGGGCCGGGTCATCCTTCTCCAAGGCCTCCTTCAGGAACTGGCTGTTCTTCAGGCCATAGACAAGAGGAAGAACAGACTCTGCAGCAGAGGGTAGAGGGGGTGGGGGAGGGGGGAGGGGTGGAGGACCGGGTGGGGATGGAACAGAAGCCTGGAGACTACAAGGAGGGGATGATAAAGCTAAGTCAGGGGGATTTGGGGGTAAAGGAGGTACAATGTTGGTGTCTTGGGTCTCACAAATTATTGGGGGGATTGTGGGTTTTAGGGGGAAAGAGCATGGAGAAGTCATTTGGGGGTCTTCAGGAAGAGGATCCTCCCAAATCTCAAGGATGGAGATTTTCAGTTTTTAAAAGAACTGGACGAGAGATATTCAGGCCCGCACATTGAGATCTGTTAAAAAAAAAAAAAAATTAAAACCAGAGTCGAATTGCAGAATATGGTGCCTGGCCAGTTGGTCTGGAAGAACCTGGGTTAGTATTTAAAACAGTGGAAAGAGAAACTGGGCTAAATGAAGGATCCCGAACGGTGGGCTGTGCAATGGGGCTGGGGCTACATTAGGAGGGAAATTTTGTAAGCGTCTCATCTGCTGTAGCTGAGCTGGTTTTGGTCACTTCTGTAATAAGGAGGTTCAGATCTGTTGTGAGGTGTCTGAAGGATGTGACTTGCCTACCTCACATCGCGGGCCCGAGTCTGAGACCTTGTAGTTGAAGCAAGAGTCAAGAGGTTAAAAATAGACACGTGGGTGGGAAAACAGCCTAGTGGTGGACAGGGTCATGGAATCAGCCAGGAAGTATGAGAGTTGCAGGAGCTCAGCGATCAAAGGTCGACTAAGTTGGTCTGTACCGCTCCACTAGGGAATGGAATTTAGGAATTTAACAAGCGCGTCCCCGGGAGGAAATGGCGTAACCTTGCCAGCCTCCGTCAGTGCTTCCCCATCTCGCGAGTTAGAACTCCCAACCTGCACAACGCTCCTGGGTGGTCACGTGATACTGGCGGAAAAGGAAGAGGTGTGGCTTCCGAAAGGCAGTCTCGAAATGGCAGTAGAGCTCTAACCATGTTCCAATTGGCCAAAAGCTCATACTCGTCTCTGATTGGTCCGTTCCCGCTGGGCAAGGGGGCGGGGCTTATCGCTAAGGCGGGAACCCAAGTGTTCTTTTCCTGGGCAGGCACCGAGGCCGAGGAAGACTTATTCTGAACTTACCGAGTTTGCGAGCCGTGATTAGCTCTCGGAAGAGGGAAGCCGGAGCCAGGGAGGAGAGGAAGCTGTGTGTCTGTGCAGCGTAGCTTGGCGGGAGCGACTTCTCAGGTGGTGGGTTCTTGCGGGTGTAGACGCCGCGGCGGGGAAGCGGGTGGAGCACTTCGGGAGGCCTCTCCTTTTGAGAGACTAGGATGTCCCAAATTGGTCCCTAACTGGCTCTGACATCCGGGTTCTTTTTCCCTCCCGGGATGCCGTTCGCGTGCGTGGACTAATGGGAAGCTCTGCTCTGTGGGCTCCGTTTGCCGGGACTCGTAGAGCATTCTGGGATTTGTAGTTAACCTCTCTAGAGCTTCCTTAGCACGCGGGCTGGAGACGCGGAGTCCTATGGTGGCTTTGTTGCTAAGCTGTACCATCCTCCCCCAATTCCGGCCTTTCGGGTCCTCCTCTTGGAAGGAAGATCCCTGATCAGAGCTCATCAGACCTTTGGAACAAAGAATTTGGGAAACGTAGGACTAAAGTCGCTATTTCCTCTTTAAGCCGTACCTGAATGTCTCACACCATGGCAGTTCCCGAGACCCGTCCCAACCATACTATTTATATCAACAATCTCAATGAGAAGATCAAGAAAGATGGTGAGTTCTTGGGGTAGCCTGACTCAAGGTGATCTCACAAGAGTTGACTGATTTTCACCTCTAGCCTCCACATTTCTTTTTCTGCCTTCTCCCATCAGTCTGTTAAAAGTGAACTTTGGCCTTTGTACATACTGGTTCCTTGGTTTCAACACACGTTTTACACTCTACCCTTTAATTTGCGCTTTGTTAATGATCTTCAAGGTTTTATAGCTCACAGCTCCATTATTTCTGCAAAACATTCCAGGGTCGTTTTCTTCATCAGTCTGCTCTAATGAGACTGTTTCTGTCCACTGACCTCGGGGTGGGGGTCTCAGTGATTGGCTACAATGTGGATAACACACAGAAGGGATGGGCAGTGAATGACTCTGTAATGTGGTGGACATGTGCAGGGTTCTAAGTCTTGACTATTTTTAATTCTCACAAGCCTCTCAGATTAAGTAGTTGGAATTTGGGTGGTATAACTTGCCTGGGATCAAATAGCAAGAAAAATGAGACGGAAGTGTGGGATTCTAGTTAAGCAAATTCTTGGACTGGGCTGTTTGGCAGAAGGCTGTAATTCTGGAAGAAAGTCTGAAGCCATTTGTGACAACATGGTCAAATCAGGTAAACTACCAAAGACTAGTAGTTTCTTTTAAGATGAGGAGGTTACAGGGCTGTAATCGCAGGATGTAGGAGACTGAGGCAGGAGGATCTTGAGTTCCAGACCAGCCTGGGCTACATAGCAAGACTCTATCTCCAAAAGGATTGAGGAATGTAACTTGTGTAGATTTGCCTAGCATCAGTGAGGATCTGGGTTTACATCTCAGCAACTAAGAAAATCAACATGGCCTAGAGAGAAGGCTTCCTGGTTCAAGAATCGCTGCCTGGTTTTCCAGAGGATCTGGTTTTGATTCCTAGCACTCAAGGGAGATTCATAACAGTCTGTGACTCTGGAGTTCCAGGGGATACGACATCCTCTTCTGGCTTCTGCAGGCAAAATACACACAAATAAAAAAAAATGTTTTAAACAAAAATCCCCACAAATTAATTATGACCAACCAGAGAAAATTGTCTGGGGAGGACTAGAAAGGTGGTTCAGCGGCTACACATGCCTGCTGGTGAGCCTGACTTTCCCAGGTCCCACGGTGAGTGACTTCAGGTACCTGATGCTCCTGCCTCCAGCTCCCTGGTGTTAGGATTCCAGACTGGAACCATTGTGTCCAATTCTCAGGCTTGTAGCTGTTAGTGAGCGGTGGTCAGTTAGCGAACTTCTGCCATCAGCAGAAGACAGGGTAAGAAGGGGGACATATAGGCAGGTGCCGCAATGATGCCTAAGAAAAATCGGATTGCCGTCCATGAACTCCTTTTTAAGGAAGGAGTGATGGTTACCACAAAAGATGTCCACATGCCCAAACACCCTGAGCTGGCAGACAAGAATGTGCCCAACTTTCATGTCATGAAGGCCATGCAGTCTCTCAAGTCTCAAGGATATGTGGAGGAGCAGTTTGCCTGGAGACATTTCTACTAGTACCTTACGAACGAGGCCATCCAGTATCTCCGAGATTACCTGCCCCTACCTCTGGAGATCGTACCCGCCACCCTGCACCGCAGCCGTCCTGAGACTGGCAGGCCTCAGCCCAAAAGGTCCAGGGGGTGAGCGCTTTGCAAGATTCAAAAGAGGGGAGGCAGACAGAGACACCTACAGAAGGAATGCTGTTGCCCCCCCCCCCCCCCAAGCTGACAAGAAAGCTGAGACTGGCTCAGCAACCAAATTCCAGTTTAGAGGCAGCTTTGGTTGTGGATGTGGTCAGCCACCTCGGTGAAGTTGGAGATTGTGTTATATTGTGTAAACTTTAAAGAAGGGGGTTATGTAGACAGTGCAATTGGAGATGGCCTTCTGGAGGCCACAGATTGGTTCTGAGACTTGAGTGGCTAGAAGTGGCCAGTCGTGGAAGTGTCAGGAAAAGGACATTCCATGAAGAGGAAGGAGTACAGTGACTAGGAAGTCGTGCTTGTGATTCAGAGATCGAAGCAGGATTGCTCAGTTTTCAATGAGTGAGTGAATGAATGAATGAATGAATAAATGAATGGTGTGTCAGGGTTCAGTAAGGACTGGAAAGTTAGCTCAGCTGGAGTGAAAAGTGTTTATTTGAACAGCAGGTTTGTAGCAGGTATTATACCTATCCACATCTTGTAGGATGTGTAGACTTGTCCTTTGAGTGGTTCTTGGCTGTTTCTGTTACCATGGGTTCTTGATCTGTACCTTTTATGGATATTTGGTCAGTTGGCTGATGGCCCCCCATTTGGGCTGTTTTTTTTTTTTTCCTTCCTCCTCCCACCTCTAAGCCATGGGTTTCTTAGTGTGGCCAGCCCTGGCTGTTCTGGACTCAATTTGTAGACCAGGCTGGCCTCAGATTGTCAGAGATCTACCTGCTTTTTCGTCTCGAGTGCTGGGATAAAGGCACACCCCACCATGTCCAGTCAGGCTGTCCATTTCCTAGGGGTAGGGCAAGGGCAAGACACAGGCCCAGACCTTTGTCACAGTGTCTCGTCTTCTCTGAATGCAGAGCTCAAGAAGTCCCTGTATGCCATCTTCTCCCAGTTTGGCCAGATCTTGGATATCCTGGTGTCTCGGAGCCTGAAGATGAGGGGACAGGCCTTTGTCATCTTCAAGGAGGTCAGCAGCGCCACCAATGCCCTGCGTTCCATGCAGGGCTTCCCTTTCTATGACAAGCCCATGGTGAGTATCTCAAATATGAACTTTGTGTGTATGTGTAGATGTGTTTGTGGTGTGGGAGACTGGAAGGGTGTGCACCTTCTGTGGCCTGTAGTGTTCCCTAAGTATGCTGCTATGAACTTTGTGTGTGCGTGCAGATGTGTGTGGTGTGGGAGACTGGGAGGGTGTGCACCTTCTGTGGACTGCAGTGTTCTACAGTGTGCTGCTTTGTCTTGCTGGTTCTTTACATCCTGTGATCCTAATATGGGGGCTGTGGGACCACCCAGTGATCAAGTAGCTGAGTGTGGTAGCTTATGCCTACATGTAGGAGACTGAGGCAGGAGGATTGTCAAGAGTTGGAACCCAGTCTAAACTGCAGAGGTGGAGCCTGCCTAGGAACCAAAGTGAACAAAGGATTCTGAGCACCACCTTTCTTCTGTAGTCACAGGGACATTCTGCCACTGCATCCTCTGGCCTGAACTGCCTAGATCCACTGGGAGCCTTGTTCTAACCACTGCCTTGCTCGTAGCCCCACCCCCATGTGCTTCTCTATCCACCCAGCTTTGTCTCCACCACAGGTTCTCCTGAGAGCTCATGTCTCTCCTTACAACACTCTTTCAGCTTCCTAGAAAAGCAAAGAGTCCCCTTGTCCTTGTGACCTCACTGTAATCCCCAGTGTAGCAGGCAGAAGTGGTTCCTAGCATCCTTCCTCTCATGAGCAGCTAGGATCCCAGGTCCAGCTTTCTCCTTTAGCTTCCTGGTTGTTCCCTTGTATCCTCTTTCCTTTGTGTTTCTGCCTTTCCTGAACATTGTATCTGAAAAGCTTACTTTGTAATACTCTAGGGGCCAGGGCAGCCAGAGCTCCCTGATGAGACCCTCTCAAAGCATTTTGTATCTGAGCATGTGCTCTGGGTCCTTCCTGGGAGAGCTGGGAAGCTCCTCTTCTAGCTTACAGTTACAGCTGCTTCCAGGTACTTACTGATAGTTTCTATGATCATCCATATGCCAAGTGTAACATATACCCATTTTACAGATGAGGAAGTTGTCACCAAGCAGTTTCTAATTTTTCTTAGTAAGCTCCTTTCGATGTCTCATTTG
Organism: Micromys minutus; assembly: GCF_963924665.1. Lineage (NCBI taxonomy): Eukaryota > Metazoa > Chordata > Mammalia > Rodentia > Muridae > Micromys > Micromys minutus. Next base: position 17,147,958 of record NC_137967.1, read on the forward strand.
AACCCTGGCAGTTTTCTAATTTTCATACTCTTGACCTTTCTGCTCTAAATTGGTAGCGTATCCAGTACGCAAAGACTGACTCAGACATCATTGCTAAGATGAAGGGCACCTTTGTGGAGAGAGATCGCAAACGAGAGAAGAGGAAGCCCAAGAGTCAGGAGACACCTGCTGCCAAAAAGGCTGTTCAGGGCGGAGCAGCTGCCCCCGTGGTAGGCGCTGTCCAGCCTGTACCGGTAAGCCAGGGTGCAGGGGAGTGTTCCTTCCCTGCCAAGACTTCGGCCTCGTGGCTTTGTGTGTGGGTAGTGTGAGGGGATTGTCCCATTGGGTTGGATAAGCCATATGTGTGGAACGGGCCTCTGTTCACCTGCGTACACTTGATTGTTTTCGAAGGTCTATCTCCTAGTTTTCCTTGAGCTTGTTTTGTGTGTGTGTGTGTATCGTTACTTCAGTGTATACTGGAGTCTATTTGTGCATTCTTGTTTGTGCATGCTCATGCTAAGCCCGGGTATTTGTAGAAAATTCACCAGCCTACAGTTGGAAACAGGCAAATTTCATTTAGAGAGACTATTGGATTATAAACTAAAATGTGACGTAGCCTGTGGGAGACCGCACATCTAGTCCCCAGCACTATAAGCAGGAGTGAAAAATCCCTTGTATCTGTCTGCGGTAAGCAAAGCTATCACTGCAGAAGTGCAAAGGTCAAGCTGCCTTTGCCTGGTAGGAAGCTTCCTGTGGTGCCCTGATAGGAGGATGTCAAGTGCCTGCACATGAATTAAGACAGATTTGACCGCTGCTATCTCTGCTGAGAAAAGTGCTTGCCAAGGAAGCCAGGGGACCTGAGTTCAGTCCTTGGGTCCCATGGAAAGAGAAGGGAACCGACTCTGGAGGGTTGTCTCTAGCGCTGAAGACAGCTTCTGGAGTTCTAGCCTTCAAGATGATCTGCTGAAGGCCCGTGGTAGAGAGATGGCTAGTAAGGCATGACAGGCTAGCCTGGTAGGGAATCTTTGTACATCTGATGCGCGGCAGTTGGAACTACAGGAGAAAGTACAGCCCTGCCTAGGACGAGATGTGCCTACTTCGCATAAGGTTCTGGGTTCAACCCCCAGCACCTGAAATGAAAGAAGGGAAATTGACCTTGTACTGTACATCAGAATTTAAGCATGCTCTGGGGGTGGTAGAGCAACTGGGATGTTGAGGTTATTCTAGGCCTCATTTTGGGAACAGTAACTCAAGCTGACTCATGGACCCAAGTGACAGACAGCTGACAATAAGAAGTGGCGTGTCATTCTGTGATAGACACCAGAAGCACTGTGCATAAAAGAAAAGTTGGCTGAAATGTGCCGCCTCCTTCGTCTCTGTCTGATGGTTCACACCGTAGCTCGTGGTGGCAGCCGTGTGTCTGCCTTGTTCTGCTGGTCATGTTTATTTAATATACATGAGTACACTGTAGCTGTCCTCAGACACACCAGAAGAGGACATCAGATCCCATTACAGATGGTTGTGAGCCACCATGTGGTTGCTGGGAATTGAACTCAGGACCTCTGGAAGAGCAGCCAGTGTTCTTAACCGCTGAGCCATCTCTCCAGTCCTTATTTTCATTTTTAAGTTACATTTTTGCTTATTGTGTGTGCTTATGAGTATTCATACCCAATGGACATGAGGCGGTCAGAAAACAACTGTGGCCAATTCTCTCCTGATTGACTGGAACCTGAGAGTGACCTCAGGTTGTCGGTTCTGGAGGTAGGTGCCTTTGCCTGCTGAGCCGTCTCTTTTGTTTTTAGTTTACATTTTAAAATGTTTATTTTTAATATATGTATAATTTTAATAAATATAGATATGTGTACATGTGGGTCTTTTTGACTGCATGCATGTGTGTGTCTCTGATCCCCTGGTTCTAGGAGTAGAAACAGTTGTGATCTGTCCTGTGTTTTCTGGTCCTCTTATAGAAATCTGAACTGCTGAGCCACCTTTCTTGTCTTCTCTTTTTTTTTTTTTTTTTTTTTTGTTTGTTTGTTTAAAGATCTAATATTTGGGCCATGTGTGGTGTTGCACACCTTAAGTCCCAGCACAAGGTAGGCATATCCTTGTGGGTATGAGGCAGCCAGGCTACATGGTACGAACTTTTAAAATTTGTGGCTGTGTATGTGCACATGCGGTCCCTGTGGAGGCCAGAAGAAGGCACTGTCCAGAGCTGGAATCACGGGGTGCTGGGGACCATGCTGTGGACCCCTGAGCCGTGCTCAGCCTCCCTAGGTCCTTATGTACATCTGAACAGAGTCAGGCCATACTGCAGTTATACCTTTTTTCTTCAATAAGCTGTTTGTGGTTTAGTATTTGATCCTAAGCCTTCATTTTTTCCATCTTTGGGGATCAACTGGGTGTTGTTTTTCATCTTTCCAAGTGTGGTTCTCTCTGTCTTGTGTCAGTGGCTGTGTTGTGTTGTGGGCACTGTGACCTTGCCTTCCAGGACCTATAACCCTGTGACGTCACTCTTGCTCCTGTTCTCCGCAGGGCATGCCACCAATGACTCAGGCACCCCGCATCATGCATCACATGCCAGGACAGCCTCCCTACATGCCACCACCAGGCATGATCCCGCCACCAGGCCTTGCTCCTGGCCAGATCCCCCCTGGGGCCATGCCCCCACAGCAGCTCATGCCTGGACAGATGCCACCAGCCCAGCCTGTAAGTGACCCTACCCCACCACAGTGTCTCCTAAGCATAATCTGCAAGAAGTGCAGCAGTTAGATGGGGCTTTTAGGTCAGTGAGGGGTGGTGCTGGGCCTGAGCTCTGTGGTGACCCGCCCTGAGACAGAGGGCAGTTGGTTTGTGAGTTGGTCTGGGAGAGCAGGGTGAAGTTAGCCAAGGTTTGCATCCAGGTTAGTGCACGTACTAAGGCCCAGTACAGTAGTGCAAGAGCTGAAAGGTCTGTGCTGCTGTCTTGGGCCTTTGGTGTCTGGGGAGAGGAGGGTGAGAATGTGTGCATTGGGGGACGTCTGAGAAAGACGGAATGGGTGGTAAGCTGAGGGCAGTGGTGGAACCCCCCTCAGGGTACCTCTGACCACGGGCTCCCATCTCTTCCACAGCTCTCCGAGAATCCACCCAATCACATCCTGTTCCTCACCAACCTGCCTGAGGAGACCAATGAGCTGATGCTCTCCATGCTTTTCAACCAGTGAGTGGGGCTCCTGGGCAGCGGGGTGGGAAGGGAAGATGGTTGGTACGTGATGCTGTGGGCTTCCACATGCCGGTAGTTTGGGTTCCAGGCTGCCTTTCTCAGTCGGAGTCATTGGGAGGCGCAGAACAAGAGAAAAGTGAAAGAATGGCAGAATGTTGAGCCAGTTTAGACTGGCAAGGGCACTGGGGATAGGAGGAACGCGGTGCCCTGCCAGTATGATGGAGCCTGTAGGCCCTGAGTGAGGGACCTGCAGGGTAGAGAAGGGTTGTGTGGTTTCCAGCACACACCGCACAGAAATGCCTTGTCAAGCCTGGGCGTATAGTGTTGTGTGCATGTGGTCTCGGGACTGGAAGGCTGAGGCAGGAGGATTGAGTTGAGGGTCATTTTCTTCTCTGCAGCCTAGGCTCTGTGGGGCCCTTGGTGGGAGTGTTGTGTGTAACCATGTATGAGGCTTTCAGCCTTGTCTGGTATGGAGGGATAGTCAGCCCTGGAATGTGCAAAGTTTTATTTGTTTGTGACCTACCTCCCTGCCTTTTTAAAGATTTTCTTAGTTTTACTTTTAATTATGCGTTTGCCTGTGTGTGGGTATGTGCCAGAAATGTTGGCTATCCCTGAGCTCGATTTTAGGCTGTTTGGAGTTCTCTGACATTGGTGTTGGGAACCAGACTTGGGTCTTGCAAGATCAGTTCTTGATCTTAACTGCTGAGCCCTCTCTTCAGCCTCTCCCTTCTTGTTTAAGATAAACAGACAGTTTATTAGGCAAACATGGACGTAGTTTTCATATGGCCAGGAGCTGGTAATCCTGTCTCCACCTCCCATGGATTCTGACCTTCCATACCTGGCTTGGATGAGTCTTTGGAATTATGCTGAAGGAAAAATTGAGAGACCAAATAAAGCTGGAAGCAGCCCAGCTCATGTGCCGTCTCCACGGAGCAGTGCGTGTTTGTGAGACGGCTCGGGGGAACAGCTGCCCACTGACCTGGAGGAAATGAGGGAAGTTAACAGCCACAATGGCATCTTGTAGTCCCAGTGCTCAGGCTGAGGACCTAAGGTCCAGCCTGAGATAGGGACCCTGTCTCAAAGCAAAAACCAGAGACTTGGGAGTAGGGATTGTGACAGTTTATGGGACCATGAGTGGCCTTTGGGGAATGAAGCTGTTCCAGTGCTGTTTGGTCCACATTGTGATTGTTACGGTTTTTCATCTGGTGGTGTTTACAGTGGGGCTCTGCATGTATTTTGTCCAGGTCGTTTCTTCTTATGGGGTCAGTGTTGTGCATTATGGGAAGCTTAGCCTCCCTGGCCTCTGTCACTTTCTTGCCAAAATATTACAGAAAAGCTGAGGTGGGACTCTGAGGTTTGCCATTCTCTCCTCCCAGGTTCCCTGGCTTCAAGGAGGTGCGTCTGGTCCCTGGGCGCCATGACATCGCCTTCGTGGAATTTGACAATGAAGTGCAGGCAGGGGCAGCAAGAGATGCCCTGCAAGGCTTTAAGATCACACAGAACAATGCTATGAAGATCTCTTTTGCCAAGAAATAGCGCCTTCCCCTCCAGAGTGCCCCAGTCCCCATTCTGGGGCTGCCCCTTTCCCCTTCCCTTGGTTCAGTCCCTGAAGGTAAGTCCCCCTTGGGGGCCTTCTCAGAGCTGTGTGTGAGTGTGTGGTTGCCACAGCATTGTACCCAGAGTCTGTCCACAGACATTGCACCTGGCGCTGTTAGGTTGTGATTAAAGTGAGTTTTTGAGGTTTGGTTTTTCACCAGTATTGTCTGCTTTATTTCTTGCCTTCCTTGGTTCCCTCCATATCAAGAGTTTGGATCTTGTGGCTTCTGTGGGTGGGCTCACAATCCAAGAAAACACTGAGTGTGACAGTATTAACCACATCTAAGGTCCACTGACAGCTTTGGCAATTTTTCCCCCCTCAAATCATTGTGCAATAACAAGACCACCATCCACCGTGTACTATTGGGAGGGCTGTGTACCACAGGGGGATGCTCCTTCAAGCACATCCTAAGGCTGCCTCTGCCCCTGCTTTTGCACTCTGCAGTAAGGAGGAGTGGCACAGTGAAGACTGTCCCTGAGGCATTTGAATGAGGAGGACAAAGCTGCTGCTTGCATCATTAAGGGACTCTTGTTCTTGCAGCCAGGGGAGAGAGGAAGCCTCTCTCCACACTGGTCTGGTGGCTGTGTCACATGGATGCTGTGGTCAGCCCCTTCAGGTTTGCAGTTTGGGATGTCTTTAGCTGTCATCCAGTGGGCATTTAGTGTCCCCAATGTGAGCTTTATTATCTTCCTGTGTGAAAAAGGAAGATTAGTTAATACCCTATTAATACCTCAATTTATGTTCCCACTGTCTCCACAAACACCTCCCAGGCACTTAGCACTCAGTAGATTCAGTTCATACTGATAAAACTGGGAAGTGAAAGTCACACGGGGATTCCCTGGCAGCCTGAGCTGCTGTGGTGGGTGCTGAGGAGCCAGGAGCAGTTAGGGAGATGAAGGTAAAGCAATGAGGTGTCCTAGGGTGGAGCGCTTCTGGTGCGGGGTGCTGAATAGTTGAGTTTTGTCTTCACCCCTAACTCTAACACTGATCAGTGACCTGGCCAGCTCTGAGGTCGGGGTACCTATCCTAAGTCACCTGCTGTGACCTTGTCAAGTGACTGAACTCTGGAACCAGTTTTCTCTTGAGCAAGGCCGAAAATGAGTCAAAGCTCAGCAGCGTAGAGTAGCCAGGAGTCCAGCGCTGCTGCTACAGTAGCTGCCGTGTTCTAATGGAGGCAGTGCAAAAGTCCTGAGGTGGGAGAGCTTCGGGGCTTGAGCACAAGGGGTTCTACCGTACCAGGTAGCTTTGTGCTCTGGTGAGATGGTGGTCACAGGAATCTTGAGTGAGGTTTGTATGTGCATAGTAACCTGTCCTGTAGCGTGTTGTGGGGTATGTGTGTGTGTTGGGCAGGGTTGGGGAATGCATACACACACAGCTTCTCTTGGCTGTCCTGGAACTTGCTCTAGAAACTACTGGCCCCTCAAACTCAGATCCACCTTGCCCCTGACTCCCAAGTGCTGGGATTAAAAGTGTGTGCCACCACCATCCAGCTTGTTGATGACTTTAAGTCCCCTTGTGTTTGAACTGGTGACCCACTTGAGAAACTGCCCAACCCCCGGCAGAGCATTTCTGACTGAATCTAGAGCTCAGGAACCTACAGTACTTCCCATCTTCATTTTTTTTTTTTTTGAGGTGGGGGTCTTAGGCTGTTCACCTAGCCCCCACCTCACTGTAGCCTGAACTGACCCCCCCTTGACTGGAGATGTTTATAAGCATCTGCCGTCATACCCAGCTCTTCTGTCTCAACTAGCCATTCATCACATTAATGACTTTGGCAGTTGGAGGTGTGATAGTAAAGCTAGCAACTTTCTTTTTACAATTAAAGTCTTATCCCCCTCATTCTTTGCAGAAAGCACAAAACCTCTTGGCTAATGTACTGCCCTGCCCCTTCCCAGGGTGGGGTAGAGAACGAAGAGTTCACTTGCTCTTTCTGAGGTCCCAAGTTTGTTCCCGGTGCCTACAACTCCAGGTGTTGGGGGTGGGGGGAGATCTGTTGCCCTCTTCTGACCACCACAGGCAACTGCACTCACATGCACATATACCCATCCCCTACCTGCCTACACAGAAGTAAACTCTTAAAAACATTTTCTCCCCCTGATGTGGTCTGCATTCTAGGCTGACTTAAATTCACAGTCCTGCTGCAGACTCCCAGATGCTGGGACTATAGGGATATGCCAGCACCCTTGGTTCTTCCACATTCAAGACGGGGCTGGAGAGCTGGCTCAGTGGTTAGAGAACTCACTGTTCTTCCAGAGGTCCTGAGTTCAATTCCCAGCAACCACATGGTGGCTCACAACCATCTGTAACAGGAATCCTATGCCTTCTGGTGTGTCTGAAGACAGCTACAGTGTCCTCACATACATTAAATAAATAAATCTTTTTTAAAAAATGTTCAAGAAGGGTGACTTGGGCACAGCAGTGAGAGCATCTTGGTCTGCTTACATGGTTGGTTGACACACAAAGTGGGTCCACTGGACAAAACTTTGCTGGAATGGAAGTGGGTAAGATTTCAGTGCAGTGTTCAAAATAACATGTAGTTTATAATTAAAATACACCTAGAAGGTTTCACTTAACATTTCCAGACTAGAGGGTATCTAACGATAGTAAGTTGAAGGGTGAATAAGCACAGAGAAGGGTCTCTGGATGGTAAACGAGATGTTAATGTGCATTATTAAAGACAAAAGGCTGCCTTTTGTTGGCTTTGGGGCATCGCAAGATGCAGGGGCAGGGGAATGACTCCTTTAAGAACACTGGCTGCTTTTCAGAAGATTCACACTTACATGTCAGTTCACTTGTTTCTGCACTCCGCGGGCATTCAGACAAAACCCACATACATAGACCATGTATACACACGCACACAAAAACACAAAGTAGGCTGGGGTGCTGGAGAGATGGCTCAGTGGCTAGAGCACTGGCTGCTCTTCCAGAGGTTCTGAGTTCAACTCCCAGCAACCACATGGTGGCTCACAACCATCTGCAATGGGATCTGGTGCCCTCTTGACCTGCTAGGATACATGAAGGCAGAACAATATACATAATAAGTAAATAAACCTTAGAAAAGAAGGCTGGGGAAAGACCCCTGAGTCACCTCTCCCCATAGTCCCGACAGTCAGTGCAGACATCTATCCACAGTCCGATTTCTATAAGCAATTGGGTGCTTCAGCGTTTACTGGGGCTTCGAGCAGACCTTCCTCAAGTCCAGTCATCAGATGAAAGTTCCACATTGTGAAGCATGTTGATAGCCTCAGACATCAAGTCAGATAAACTTGATTTCTCCAAGATTTCCGACCCACCAGAAACCTAATAGTAACTTTTTTTTTGCTGTTACGGGCACCAAACTTAAGCCCTCAGGTGTCGGGTAAGTATTTCAGCACCAAGTACATTGGAAGCAGAGTGGGTTTTAAGTAAATGAGTTTTGAGAAATAGAGGCATTTCTACAGTGAGACAGTATGGTGACTGTGCCTTCTAAATAACCTGCCTGTTTATTTTGTCCAGGCCTGATTCCTCATGCTTATGCAGACGACATATTCTTTGTATCTCTGAATTGCTTTCATGCTGAGCATCACGGTTCCCTATATTGGAAGCTTGCTTTTTAACTTTAGATTTATCTGCATGAGTATTTTGCTTTCACGGAAGTGTATACACCATGTGTAAACTCACAGAGGTCAGAAGAGCATCAGAATCCTTAGAGCAGTCGTGAGTCTCCACCATATTGGGTTAGGAACTTAATCTGCGTCCTCTGCAAGAGCAGCACATGTTAACCACTGAGCCATCTCTCCAGCCCCCGGAGTTTTATTTGCTTTTGTTTCGAGACAAGCCTCTGATTTTGAAGTCACTGTGTAACTGAATGTGACTTAGAGCTTCTGTCCTCTTACCCTGCATCAACGGTTCTGGGATGGTAAGTGGTACACTGCTGTGCACAGGTTACTTAGTGCTGTGGGTGGACCCCAGGGCCCGGTGGTTGCTAGGCCAAGGAGTCTACGAGTTGAGCTACGTCCTCAGTCCCTCTTTTTACTGGTTAGTCGTCTCTCAGAGGCCTTCAGATCTTCATTCCTTGATGAATCTTCACAGTCCCAAGACTTGAAACTAGTATTCACAGTGAAACACCTACTGCCTGGAGAAACACTTGGAAGTATTCTAAACTGGGGAATTCGCACATGAGGGCAGCATGCCATCTCAAGCTCTCTGCTACCAGCTTCATTTATTTACCAGCGTATGGCCAGAACTTTTCAAGGAAATCTCCACATCCTATGCTCTTATTTTACAATGGTCTTAACTTTGAATTTTTGTGGCACTGGGCATTGAACCCAGGGCTTTGTGCGTACTAGACAAGCTCCATCCTGGATCCCTTGTCATATATTTTAGTTATAGATTACCATACATTATTTTTCTGTCTTGAGAATCGAACTGAAGACTTAATCAGGCATTCAACCACCATATTCCTGTTCTGTTGCTGTGAAGAGACACCAGAACTGAAGTAACGTAAAAGGAACACGTTGACTTGAGGTCTTGCTTATATTTTAAGAAGATTATTAGTTCATGGTGGTTATGGCAGTAGGCAGCATGATGCTAAAGGAATAGCTGAGAGCTTACGTCTGATACGATGAGGCAGAGAGAGAAAGAGAGAGAGAGTCTGTATCTGAGCCTGGCTTGACCCTCACACCCAGTGACACAACTCCACAAACAAGGCCACACCTCTCAATCCTTCCCAAACAGTTCCACTAATTGGGGACCAAATACTCTATTAGCCTATTGGATCACTCTCATTCAAACTACCACAACCATTAAGCAATCGTTTCAGCCTCAGTCTGTTGATTGCACCTTGTGAGGTCACTAAACATGCTCTCCCTTCTGAGAGCCATGTCAAGTCAGGTAACTGATACTAAGAAACCCTGAGATAAATCTTGTTCCTCTTCCTGGTTCAGTTACCATAGACATACATTCTTTAGCTAAATTTCTTTGTGGGCTGGGCTTGTCAGGCCCACTCCTAAAGCAACGCAGACCATCCCTGATACATTATATATACATATGATTGTGTATATATATATATTTTAATTTTATACACATAAAATTTAATTTTATACATATATAAAATATATAAAATATATATTTTTTAATTTTTATACATACACACACATAAACACATATATGTATGATTTGCTGGTGCATGCCTTACCCAGGACTGAGAAGGCAGAGGCAAGTCGATCTCTTATGAGTTTGAGGCCAGCCTGGTCTTTATAGGGAGTTCCAGGCCAGCCAGGACTATGCAATAGAACCCTGTCTCAAGAAAAGAGTGGGCTGGAAAGACAGCTCAGCAGTTAAGAGCAGATTGCACTGGTGGGTCTTCCAGATGACTTCCAGGTTTGATGTCTAGCACACAGTTCTGTAGCTCTGGTTCCGAAAGACCCAATGTCCTCTTCTGGCCTTCAAAAATACCAGGCACACATGCAGCAGAAGAATCAAAACAAAACGACCAGAAAAGTCCCACCAATTGCAGCACTTAATATATTTTTTGTTTTCATTGCTTTCTTTGTGGATGAGGTAGTTGAAGCTCAGCTGCTAGAATAGCTTAGCTTCCAGTGAGGACGGAGCCTGCTAATGTGCACAATGGGCCAGATGGGACAGTGCCTAGCCTGAGGCCAGACACTAAGTGTTTGCTCAGTACCTGAGAACCATAGCTGTGGCTGCTAATCAAAGAACTGCCTTGTTCTCAAACCTCAGCACAGGAAATTCCAGGGTGGTTTTCTATACTGGCTTCTCTAGCTCGGTCTCTGGAGGGTCCAGGCACCTAAAATGACTTGAAAGTGGAATCAGATAGTCTAGCTTGCCTATCTGGGTCTCTGATTATTCAGGGGGTGGCTGCTAGTTGGAGTCACCTGGATTGCTTTGGGCTCAAGTGGGCATTTTCTTTGGCCCATAGCCCTTACCCTCTCTCTGAAATGGTAGGGGCTAGAGAACAACCTTGGGGAATGAGTGGGGGTGAAATTTGGTTTGGGGCGGAGACAGGATGGAGAACACTGGTCTCCTTGATATTCAGCCCAGAGGGAGGGCAGGAAGAGCCCGGAGACCTCGTTCCTCACTTGGTCATTCTCCATCCACGATGGTGTGGTCCCCAGTGCTCCTTGGCATCATCCTCTTGTCTATTTCTTCAGGGCCTAGCAGGGCTGATCGAGCTATGCCCAAGCTAGCTGACCGGAAGCTGTGTGCGGATGAAGAATGCAGCCGTAAGAGACAGGGAACAAGGGAAGGGGGCTGAAGGCTTGGACTGCTTGTCTGTTTCGAAGTTGCTGTCATTCCCTTGTCCCTCCCCAGATCCCATCTCCATGGCTGTAGCCCTTCAGGACTACGTGGCCCCTGATTGCCGCTTCTTGACTATATACAGAGGCCAAGTGGTGTATGTCTTCTCCAAGCTGAAAGGCCGCGGGCGGCTTTTCTGGGGAGGCAGTGTGAGTCTTCAGAGAGTGATAATGGGAAAGGGTATGGTATTGGATTGGATGTAAAGCCTGTTTTCCATCTGAAGAGAAAATTTGGGGAGAGAGGAAAACAAGATTTGGGGGAGGAAGGACATTGTATCACTTCCTGCATTTTTGCTTTGGAAATTACAGGGAAGCTTGGTGCCAAAGCTCTTTCTCAGACCTGAGCTACAACAGTGGATAATTCTAACGGGTAAAGGCAGGCAACCAGCAAGCCGCAGGAAAGTCCCAGCAAACAAGGCGTTGTGAGGATTAGTTAGGGTGGTTACATTGTATCCATGAGCAAAAGCATTTAAGCTGAGAATATTGCGCACAGGTGTTCAGCAGACATAAGTGCCTTTTCCCCAGACGGACTTTTAACTTCTCCTCCAGGTTCAGGGAGATTACTATGGAGACCTGGCAGCCCGCCTGGGCTATTTCCCCAGCAGCATTGTCCGGGAGGACCTGACTCTGAAGCCTGGCCGAATTGATTTGAAGACTGATGTGAGTGTCTTGGGGTAGGGGTGGGGGGAGGGGTAGGAGGAAGATGGCTCCTTCATTTTCTTACCTGTCTGTGAGAAGTAATTTTTTTTGATATTGTTATCAGTAATATATATATTTTTTTCTTGAGACAGACTATGTACCCAAACTGGGCTCAAAATCACTAGCCTCCAGTTTCAGCCTCTTGAGGGCTGCAGGGTTTACAGGCCTTGCTCGTTGCCGAGTGATTTCTAATTGGGAAATGGCAGAGTGTACAGGACTCGAAGCTAATTTGTTCGTTTTTGGGCGGTCACAAACCTAGTCCTTGCAGCTATAACTTTTGTTAGAACCACTAGATGCGTTGCAATGTGATCACTGGTTGGTTTTCTATCTACTCTTTTTCAGAAATGGGATTTCTACTGCCAGTGAGCTCAGCCTACCGTTATCCCTGCAGTTACCCTTCTGGCCCTATGCAAATACAGCAGCCAACTGCAAAATGTTTTGCCTTTTTGGTTTTTGGGGTTGGGTGGGCATGTACAAAAGAATGCTTCACCAGTTTCTGAATCTAGCCAATTAATGACCTGAATGTTGTAACGTCAGTGGTTACTAAGCAGAGTTTCACTTTACAAGTTCTTTGTTCCAAGGTAAGGTTTTGGACCCTCAAGCAAGGGAATAAACATTTCAATATAGGTACACTTTCCTCCCTTTAGAAGGCATTTGAACTATTGGTATGGGCAATTAGATCCTGAGAAGCGCATAGGTCACACAGACCTTTTTCCTTTCTTTCTTTTTTTCCTTCCTTTCTTTCTTCCTTCCTTCCTTCCTTCCTTCCTTCCTTCCTTCCTTCCTTTCTTTCTTTCTTTCTTTCTTTCTTTCCTTTCTTTCTTTTTGGAGACAGGGTTTCTCTATTGAAGCCCCTGACTGTTCTTAAACTCACTATATAGACCAGGCTGGCCTCGAACTCTGCGATGCATCTGCCTCTGCCTCCAAAACCCTGAGTACTGGGGTTGAAAGCATGCATCACCATGCCTGACCAGCAGAGGTTTTCTAGCAGATTGGGGATCAATGTGCGTGTGTCCTCTTAGATTTCCTCTTTGCGGCCTGTGGGGTTAGAAATTACACTCAATAGCTTGAGATCCGTTCTTCCAACTCTGTCCATCCTGCCCTTGCCTCTTCTTGGCATTCGTGTCCCCGCCCCCATGCCTACGTCTAACCAATCCAGAGTCTTGCCCCTGCTCCCCGATTTTTGACCAAATCCGTTCCCCCGTCGGGTGCAGTATCTCTTCCTCCTCCCTCTCCCACTTGCTCTACCAATCGCTCTTCTAAGTCACGCCCCTTTGACTCGGCCCCTCTCGTGCTGCCAATCCGCGCTCCTAGTCCCGCCCACTGCCTCCTGAATCCACCAATCCCTGCGTTGGGCAAGCGTGGCCTGGTATCCGCAGCTCCAGAGGCTCGCGCGCGAGTGTGGGGGGGGTGAAGGCGGAAGTGGCGGCGCCGGGTCCGGGAGTGGAAAGGAGCTGAGGCTGCAGCCCGAGAGGAGCGGCTGCCAGCCGAGGAACAGGCGCGGCCGCGGCGCCATATTGCGGCCCTCAGCGGTCGCCACCGAGCCATGGCCGAGACCTACGGTGAGGCTGGTGGGCCGAAGCGGGGGGGCTGGGCCCCTAGTGGATGTGGAAGTGGGGCGGGGCTTTCTGTTCAGGTGGGCGGGGTCTGCCGGGATACGGGGCAGGGCTAAGTGGGTCTGAGGCTGAGCTTAATCGATTTGGGTGGAGTTTGAAGAGACCGCTTTGCGGGGTTAAAAAGATCTAGGCGGGATTTGAGGGACCTAGTCGCGGTAGATTAGGGTAGGGGGTAGGCCTTGAAGAGGGAAGCAAGCCTTTCTGGGCGGAGCCTGAGTGGATAGGGCGGGGCTGACGGTAACTAGCTAGGGTCAGGTTTTATGGACTCCAGAGAGAGATGCTGTGGACCCTGGACACCCTGTGGGGCTGATCTGGCTTGAGAGGGCTGGAGTGATGTTTTTTGAGTTATAGATTTGAAGCTTAGCGCCAAAGGATGCGGCTTAAGTTTAAGGATAGAGGCCAGGTGTTATGGACAGAGGATGGGGACAAGAGGTTCAGAGTTAGGTAGTCAGTATGGATGTACAGTATCAGGTGGGTAGAGGGAGGTTGGAGGGCAGTAGAAAGCTCGGACAACAATCAGAGAGAGCTCCATTCATTCAACACTCATAGAGAAGCCAAATCGGTGCACAGTTACCTGAGGAGGTAGCCAGTTAAGGAAAGAGGCCTTGACAGCAAGTGAGTGGATGGAGGTGAAGTGAAGAGGAATGGAGGCCAGGTTTTAATTCTTGTTGAGATGGCTTTTGAAATGCACTAGCTAAGGTCTTGTATTGACCTTTAGTTTGGGTTTGTATCTGAGCTGTACCTACCTGTGTGGTCTTGGGTAGGTCAGTTAACCTCTCTGGCCTCATTTCCCTAGTCTGGAAAGTAGAAGAACTTAGTATACTCCCCCCCCCCAAAGTATTTATTTAACGTATATGAGCACACTGTAGCTATCCTCAGACACACCAGAAGAGGGCATCAGATCTCATTACAGATGGTTGTGAGCCACTATGTGGTTGCTGGGAATTGAACTCAGGACCTCTGGAAGAGCAGCCAGTGCTCTTAACCACTGAGCCATCCCTCCAGCCCCTGAGTGTGCTGGCACACCCTGTAATCCCAGCAGTGGGGAGGCTGAGGTAGGAGGATTAGAGTTCAAGAACAGGGAGTGCTACACAGTGAGTACCTGAGTGGGAAAAGGAAGAAATACAGGGGACACAGCAGTAGAGGCTGAGGCAGAGGGATGCTTGGAGTTTGAGGACAGCTAGGTCAGTCTGGAACACATAGTGAAACTTTGTTTCAAACATCAGTAATAATAATAAAGATAATAATAAAGAAGGAAAGAGTCATCTTGAGCCCAGTCTTGCACACCTTTAATTGTATTGCAGCACTCCAGTAGGTGGGAGAGGCAGGGGAATCTTTGAGTTTCAGGCCGGTCTGGTCTGCAGAGTGAGTTTCAGGACAGACAGGGCTAGACAGAGAAACCCTGTCTGAAAAAAAAAATCATCTCCAGTTACGTTGGCTAGCACGCACGGTGTCCCGAGTTTTATCCACAGCACTGTAGACTTAAAAACGTTTTCTTGTTTTTGTTGTCGTTGTTTTAAATGCATGGCTGTAACTCTACTTTTGTGTGCATCTTTCCTTCCAACTTTCTGTTTCTTCTCTTATTCCCTTTGTGTTTCTCTCCCCCCTGGATATCTTTGGCACCGTCCGCTCAGACTTCCTCTTCAAATTCCTGGTGATTGGCAGCGCCGGAACTGGCAAATCATGTCTCCTCCATCAGTTTATTGAGAATAAGTGTGAGTTTCTGGCAAGACCCTAGGCCAGTGGGCAGCAGGTGGGGTAGGTAGCAGGTACCACTGGATAAAGTCAGTACTATAGGTTTGCCTCTAGCTTTGGTGGATGGTCTTTGCTAAGATCTCTGCTAACTCAGCAGTAAGAATTGGGGTACAAAAATGGAGGCGGAGGTCTGCATGGTGGGGGGATTCGAGGAGCCCCTGCACTGCCTCCCGTTTCCCTCCTACTCTCAGTCAAACAGGACTCCAACCACACCATCGGCGTGGAGTTTGGATCCAGGGTGGTCAACGTTGGGGGGAAGACTGTGAAACTACAGATTTGGGACACTGCTGGTCAGGAGCGGTTTCGGTAGGTAGCCTGGGTTCCCAAGGAGGGAAGAGGGAGGGAGGGAGAGAGGGAAAGGTGTGTAGAGTCTCTCAGAGATGCTTAGCAGGGCAGGCACGTGGAGAGAGATGGAACGGAGGGAGTGGGGGGCAGAGAGACCTTTCACAGGGTATATCTGAGGAGAGAGGAAGCCCTGGAGAGAAAAGGCTGAATGTGGTGGTTTATAAGCCTAAATACACAGGCAGCTGAAGCAGGAGTACTACTGTGAGTTGGAGGTGACAGTGAAAATGAAAGAAACGTTGGAGTTGTAGCTTAGGGGGAGAGTACTAGTCTAACTAGTGTAAGGTACACACACACACATACACAACACACACACACACAGAGAGAGAGAGAGAGAGAGAGAGAGAGAGAAAGAGAGAGAGGACAGAAGGGAAGCTTGGTATATGGTAGTGCTCAGACCTAGCTCCCATGTCTAGAATCCCCCAGGGAGGGGCTGGGGGTGTGGCTCAGTGGTAGAGCCCCTACCTAACTTGTGCAAGACCCTTTATGCCTCTTCTAGGCCTAGAAAGAAGAAGGGCTTAAGGGTGTGAGGAGTAGAGTTTTATTTATTTATTTATTTATTTATTTATTTATTTATTTATTTTTAAGATTTATTTATTTATTATATATGTGAGTACACTGTAGCTGTCTTCAGACACACCAGAAGAGGGCATCAGATCCCATTGCAGATGGTTGTGAGCCACCATGTGGTTGCTGGGATTTGAACTCAGGACCTCTGGAAGAGCAGTCAGTGCTCTTCACTGCTGAGCCATCTCTCCAGCCCCGGAGTTTTATTTTTTAATTGCTTAATTAATTGTCTATGTGTTTATGCCTAAGTATATGTATGTGTACCATATATGTGCAGGAGCCCCCAGAGATTAGAATAGAGTATCGGATACCCTGGGACTGGAATTACAGGTACTTGTGAACTGCCATTTTGGTGCTGAGTAACAGAGCCCATGTCCTCTCCAAGAGCAGTTACCATTATTAACCAGCCACTGGGCCATCTCTCCAGCCCCAAGGAGTAGCATTTGACGAGGGATCTTAAAACAGACGGTCACTGAAGCCTCAAGGAGCTACAGCCTCAGAGGGAGTGAGATAGACAGAGATGCAGATGACACGGGGATTAAGGGGAATGGGCGCAGAAGGAGCAGGTCAGAAGCAGGGCAGGGCTGGGAAGGGATGGCCCCGTATAGCTGAGGAGGACAGGGTAGTGTATAGGGTAGTATATCGTGTAGTGGAAAATGTTTAAGCTAGGGCACCTAGTAGGTCTGCAGAAACAGAAAGCCTGAGGGTGAGAAACAGAGCAGGAAGGAGGGAATTAGAGGGAAAGAGGGAGAAGGGGAAAGAGAGAGATAAACAGAGAGACAGTGAGAGACAGGCAGGCAGACAGACAGACAGACAGACAGACAGAAGATGAGAATGAGACTATTCAGCCCATGGAGAATCTACTCTCAGCACATAGAGGCTATTGATTAAGTCACAGGCAGACTGACTATGTGAGGTATGTAGAACCCAGAGGCAGAGAGAGGGCGAAGGAGACAGGTGTGTGACAAGGCCTACGTTCACAGTAACTGTGTACATCTCATAGGGATCCACATTGGTGACAAAGGGAGTTGGCCACACAGGAAAGGCGGCCTGCATCAGACAGCAGGGAGGGACAAGTAGAGGTTGCATAGCACTTGGTCAGGACAGGCAGATGGGAGATAATCAGAAAATGTTCACTGAGTAAATGAATGAATGAAGGAGGGAAGGCAAAGGCGAGCATGAGGGAGGCACAGGGAGACTGACAGGAAAAGAGAGTATGGGCAGTGAAGCTGGCATGGTGGTAGATGCCGTCTCAGTTCCTTGAAAGGCTAAGGAAGAAGGTTGGGAAGTTTTTGACAGTCTTGCAAGATGGCTCAGTAGGTAAAAGTGCTTGCTGCTATCCCGAGAACCTAAGTTTGAACTCCTGAGCCCACGTGGGGAAAGGAGAGAAGCAGTTCCTATGCGTCCTGTGACCTCCACACACACACTGTGGAGCGTGTATACTCCCCACACCTACATAAAAGGAACAAATGAAGTGCCAGGCTCGCCTAGGATACTGGACTGGAGTCAGCCTGGGTAAGAAAGCAATGACCTTGAATTTAACCAAGATAAAGGGCTGGAGTGTAGCTCTGTGTGGAGCACTAACTCAGCATGTGCCAGGCCTTTGGCTCCCATCCTAAGCACCCCTGGGTGTGGTGGCTGAGGCAGGGGAGGTGCCTCAATCATGAGGCCAGGTGGGCTACTTAATTTCAGGCCAGCTTGGACTATAGAGTCAGACTCTCAAAAAGCCAACCCAGATAATAATCATTTGAGAAAGACTCTGAGGCTAATAAATCATATCTCAAGAAGATGGAGGCCAGGTTTTAGGGAACGGGCCAACAGTAAAGGGGGGCCTCCAAACCACTAGCCTCTCTCCACAGAGGGGGGCAATCCCAGGGCAAATCCCAGCCTTGGGGGTGACCAGGTCTCCCTGGCCTCACAGGTCGGTGACACGGAGTTATTACCGAGGGGCAGCTGGAGCCCTGCTGGTGTACGACATCACCAGGTGGGTGCAGGGCCTGGGTGGCGTGGGAGAGGCTGGGCATGGATGGTCCCACTCCTAGGCTGCCTCCCTCTTCTGTCCAACCTTCACAGCCGGGAGACATACAACTCGCTAGCTGCTTGGCTGACAGACGCACGGACACTGGCCAGCCCCAACATCGTGGTCATCCTCTGTGGCAACAAGAAGGACCTGGATCCTGAGCGTGAGGTCACTTTCCTAGAGGCTTCCCGCTTTGCTCAGGAGAATGGTGAGGGCTGTGCTGTGGGTCAGAGGATGGATGGAGGGATGGCCAGTCCATTGTGGCCCATGTGCCTCTTAGCTTTCGCTGGATAATTGTACCTTAAACACGGAGGCTTCAGCGGGCCTGCTTTGACTCTAAGTGCTGGGTCATGTGACTGCTGTGGTCTTCAGGGTCAGCCGGAAGGGGAATGAACAGTCTGCTAGCCTAGGGGTCTGCTCTTCCTACCCTCAGCTCTTCCTGGTACAGAGTAGCTGCTGATAGATTTGCACCACAGTGGGGAGGCAGCATAGAGAAGCTGTTTGTGTACCGAAAACTCAGGTGGCCATCAAGATAGATACCTTTGAAAATAAAGGAGATGAACCAGGTTGGGACCCAAGGGTACAGGCCCTGAAGAGAGGACGGAAACTGACCTGCTCCGCCAGAAGTTTTGCAAGCCCGGCTGGGGATGTGATCTGTAGTAGATCACTTTCTTAGAATCCACCAGTGAAGGAATGGGAGGTGTCACTCAGCCTAGCATGGCCGAGGCTCTCTGTTTTCAGTCCCTAGCACCGGGATGCTGGAAGAAAAGGTTATTTATAAACCCATTTGAGAACATGGGCTGTCTAGACTGCTCAGATCTGCTGACTTGGGATCTGTCTTTGTCCCATTTTTCTTTCCTTCTCTCTTATTTTTAAGTTTAGCTGTCGGTCATCTTTGAGCTGGAGCTCTGTGTAGCCTAGGTTTGCCTCAAGCTCTCTATACCTGAGGATGACCTTGAATTCCTAATTCTCCCATCTCTCTAGTGCTGGGATTGTAGGATGAACTACCATGCCAGGGTTTTACGGTATTATGAGTCAACTAGGTCCGTCTGCAGCTCTTTTTAAAAGTTTAGTATTCATCTAGTTATTTATGAGGCTAGCTTAAGACTCACTACGTTGCCCAGGCTGACCCAGTACTCCTGACCATCTGTGTTGTGTCTCTGCCTCCTTTAGGATTGTAGAGGGTGCACAAGCATACCCTACTCATGCCCTCCTGGTTTTCAGACCCCAAGTTTAAGAGAGGTTTCGCTGCCAGGCAGATGTTCGAATCCTGAGTACAGCTTGCCCAGTGGGAGGCCTGTCATGTGACCTCTGGTGGGCTTGAGGCTGTATGGGGACCCTGAGTGACTCCTGAGGCTCACAGTGCTGTGCTAGAAGCAGGGAGGCAAACCCATTTGCTGACAGTGACATCAGAGAGAAGTGTCTGTTAAGACAGGGGAGACACAGGAGGCTGGCAGAGCCCAGAGGGAGCTCCTGACTCAGGTTGGGTCCTCAGTGGGGTGTTTCTGGGGAAGGGCCTTGGGAACAGAGTCTCAGAGGAAGAGCTGGGTGAGTGTGAGGTAGGGAGACAGCATTCCCTGGAGGGGAGTCTAGTGTCCTGGCCTGAGGGGAAGGCAAGCATGAAGGGAACTTTCAAAGGGCCCAGAGTTGGAGTGGATGTCGGGAACTGATAGACGCCCTTCCCCTCCAGAGCTCATGTTCCTGGAGACCAGCGCTCTCACGGGTGAGAATGTGGAGGAAGCTTTCCTGAAGTGTGCGCGCACCATCCTCAACAAGATCGACTCAGGTGAGGCCTACCTGCTCCATGTGAGAGATGGGGGAGTGGGGTGAAAGTTGGGGCCCCATAGGCTCCGAGGAACACGCCTGACCTCTCCCCCTCCGACAGGTGAACTAGACCCGGAGAGGATGGGCTCAGGCATTCAGTATGGTGACATATCCCTTCGCCAGCTGCGGCAGCCTCGCAGTGCCCAGGCCGTGGCCCCTCAGCCCTGTGGCTGCTGAGACCTGCAAATCCAGGTGGGATGCTAGGGGCTCCAGAGGCAAGCAGGCTTCCTGTATTGGGTGGGGTGGGACATAGGACAGCCACCAAAACTTGGAAAATATTACAAGAGAAACTGACAAAGACACAAAAACCCACGAACCAAAGGAGCCATCTTCCCAGTCCCGGGGAACCCTTGGGCCCTGTGCACCCCAGACTTCTACCAGGCTCAGTCTGCACCTGACCCCTGTATTCATGGTTCTTACTGCTGCCACGAACCTCTGTTATGTGCCGAGCCGAGCCCCGAAGCTCTGGGGAGACAGCAGTGGGTAAAACAGACCAAAACCAACCAAACAAAAATTCCTGTTTGCTCGGTACCTACATTGTCTTGGGAGAAGACAGACCGTAGACGAAATACTTATATAAATGATACAGTAGTTGGGGGAGAAGGAGCTGTGGAGAAAAACAGTCTGAGAAGGATAGGATAAGGAGTGCCCTTTCCAACAGGGCACCGGAGAAGGTGACATTTGAGCAGACACTTAGAGCAGGGGAGTCAGAGAGCAGGTGAAAACTGTGAGTGCAGAGACCCCGGCAGAGGGTCCTGCACAGTGTGGTCAGAGAGTGTGCACTAGGGTACAGCATGGTGTGTGTGTGTGGGAGGGGGGACTGAGCAGTAAGTACTCACAGCCCGAGGCAGTCTCTCACTTACACTTGTGTAGTGGTCACAGGGAGCTACTGAGCGGAAGAGGATCAGTGCATCACAGGGTTCCTGTGCCTGCATAGAAGGAGGAGACTGGAGAGCAGGGGGTTGCTGGGCGCCAGTGAAGGAGCTGCTGGGGGGGTAGGGATGGAGCACACGCTCCCATACTGAGCACTGGGTAGACCGGTGGTGATGGTGGTAGTGTGAATCCAGGGGCAGGTAGAGGTGGGTGCTGAGAAGCGACTGGTTTGTCTCTTCCCTTATCTCTCTCTCCAGGCTTGCTCCCTTTAGTGGCAGTCAGTGGCTCTGTCTAAGGCTCAGATCTGACCATGGCTCGTGGGGTCTGTGGGACTGTGCTGAAGCTGCTGCCCCTCTGCAGGGCCTGGGTCCTGTCACCCTGCCCCCCAGGGACCCTTACATTATTCCCTATTCCTTTGACTGTTCCAGTCACAGAAAGTTTTTTTTCTGTTTCCTTGGCTTTTTTTTTTTTTTTTTTTTTTTTTTCTTTTTCTGGAGGCCATATTTTTTTCCCCTTTGCCCTGGTAACCCCCAGAATCTTTGTTGGCTTTTCCATGCATGGTCCAGACCCCAGGACAGACCTGCAGGACCCTGCAGGGTTTGGTCCCGTCCTCCCCTCTTGTGACTGTAGGTGTCCTTGCTAATTCCCCCCTCCCCACCCCCAGCTACTGGCATGTCTCAGGTGGCTGGGGGCAGGAAAGTCCTTAGGCTTGGATTCGTCAGCATGGTTCTTGAGGGAATGCCTGTAAGATCTGGATGTGAGAAAAGGCCAGGGTGAGCTCTTTAGCCAGTGGTCTTCCTTCCTGGCCTCTGCACTTGCTGGTCTGAACCTATTTCCTCCTCTGTAGAATGGGTTCGGTGGTGGTCCCTGATGAGTGTGGAGGAGTGCAAATGAAGGAGCTCTAGAGTACGGAGAGGGAAGCCTAACATTTGCTGGAAGTTCCACTAGGGTGCTGCCCACTGCTTTCCTTCCTGCCCATCTTAGAGACCCTGGGGCATTACGTGTGCTACTCTGAAGCTTTATGTAGTAGGCTGTTTGCTCCACATGCTGGTGGCCTTCTTAGGTTACCACAGGATACCAAACCAAAGCAGAAGGAACATTTGGCTGTGTGGGAGAGACAGGTGTGCACCTTGGAGCTTATCGTAGAGTTTTTCCAGAGTTTGCTCTCAATGGGTCTTGTGCGACCAGTGCTTGTCCAGACGCATTAACCACTGTCATGTATTATCTAGTATAGTCATGCCTATAGAGAAAACCTTTGTTTTTTACTTTTTAAAAACTATTTTTTTGGGGGGTGCCTGGCTGTGTAGCTCAGGCTAGTACAGAACATGCTGTATAGCCTCAGACTTGTACCATCCTCTTGCCTTAACCTAAGTGCTGAGATTATAAGTGTTTACCACGACACCTGCTTACCAACCAGTCTTTTATTATTATTATTATTATTATTACTATTATTGAGACAGGTTCTCTCTACATAGCCTTGGCTGTCTGGAACTTGCTCTGTAGACCAGGCTGGCCTTGAACTTGCAGAGACCCAACTGCCTCTGCCTCCCCAGTGCAGGGATGGAAGGTGTGTGATCAATCCAGCCTGATAATTTCTTTTATTCTAAAACTTTTATGAGAATATCACCTCCTCTGCCTTTTTCTTTCTGTTTTTTCTTTTTTTCCCAGACTGGCCTCAGACTTACTGTGTAGTCAGAAGTGACCTTGGATTTCAGATTCTCTATCTCCTCCCTAGTATTGGAATTATAGAACTACCCCCAATGCATGCATTTATGGGGTGCTGAGGATGGAACCCAAGGCTCATGCAGGCCAAGCAAGAAGGATCAACTGACCTACTATTTCCTTTTTTTTTTTTAAGATTTATTTATTTATTATATACAAGTACACTGTAGCTATCCTCAGACACACCAGAAGAGGGCATCAGATCCCATTACAGATGGTTGTGAGCCACCATGTGGTTGCTGGGATTTGAACTCAGGACCTCTGGAAGAGCAGTCAGGGCTCTAAACCCTGAGCCATCTCTCCAGCCCTCCTTCCCTTTTCTTTCTTTTCCTTTCTTTCTTCCTTTCTTTCCCCCTAGACTATATAGCATAGGTTTATAACTTGAGGCCTCTAATTTACAAGTGTTGGGATTACAGGCATGAACCACCACACCCTCTGATTTGCCTTCACTTGGACAAAAAGTTAGGGCCTAACAACACTTCCCTCTTTCGAAATAGTGCCCATTAGAGTAAGTCGGGAAGCTTTGCAACATACTGATGCCCAGGATTAACCTTTGGTAATGAATGTCTAGAAACATCTGGGTGATGCTGTGAGCAGTCCAAGCAGTGACAGCTATTCTGTTCTATCTCCTGTTTGAAAAGCTCTGGAACGAGGCCTAGCCCGGACCACTGGGTAAAAAGGGACACAGAAATTTAGAAACATGTATTTAGTTACCTTTATTTGTTTGTTTATTTATTTCATGTTATGTGCGTTCAGGACAGGATCTCACTTTGTAGCTCAGGCTGGCCTTAAACTCACCACCCTCTTGCCTGTACCTCTCCAGTCCTGGAATATCATGTGTGAGTCACCACCTGGCAAGGGTCATGGTAGTTAGGTACTGAAATGCTCCTTTACAGATGCAGACTGATAGGAATATAATCAGAGAATGAGTCCCCCACATAACGGGCAGAGGGGTAACAAAGTCAGACAGGGCACAGGCTGGAAAAACAGGGTCCAGGCAGATACAGGTCATGAATATACCTAGTAATGAGATGAACTTCTTACTTCAGGACTGGACCCCTCCAGGTCATAATACCCTTCTCTTTCAGCTTACCTGTTCTTCTGGACCAGCCCTGCCCGAAGGCTGGGGCTCAGAACCAGGCCCCAAGAGGCCAGGCCCCAATCTGCCCCAGTCCCAGAGAAGTTACTCCATCACCCATCTCCCTTCCCTGGCCTGGTGGGGCCTGGCTTTGGGGCAAGATTGAGCCACAGGGGAAAGGGGACCCCATACCTGCTGCTGCTTCCTCTGTCTTGGCTAACTCTAGTACCCCTGAGCCCCTAACCACACCTGAAGAACTCCCAAAGCTTGAAACCAGGGCCATTTGGCCCCAACTTCCTGCCTGGCCCTGCTGTTGCAAGTCTGTGTTATTTATTACCTGGAGGCCTGTTCCATCCCGTCCCGGTCCTCCATAAAGCATTGTTTACACCTGTGTTTCGGCCTCTGTCATTCTGAGATGAAACAGAAGCGCCGTCTCTAATGGAAGTTATGGGCCTTTGCGTGAGGGCCATGTTTCTGGGTGGGACTTGGTTTGTGGATATATCGGGGTACATCCTGTCTTACATACTCACTGAGGACAGAGTTTGTCTTTGGTTTTTCCTACACCCTCTCCCCCTTTATTGACACAGGGCTTTGTTCTATCTAGCCTAGACTAACCTGGAATATGAGGTCTCCCCGCCTCAGCCTCCTATGGGCTGGGATTACAAGTGTGCCCATGCCTAATTTGTATACATATTTCATGGCAGAGTGTGACCCATCAAAGCTGGTGTGTGCAGCAATGACACTCTGTGTGTGACATGTATGAGTCTTTCCAAGACTTGTGTATGGGGCAGTGTCGGTACGAACATGTGATGCTGTGGCATGTGAGTAGCCTCTGGCCTGGTGACTGTGTTGGTGAGGCTGCTGTTGTGTGAAAATCAAGACCAAGGAATTGGGAATCTAAGGGGGCCTTGATGCCGTGCCTGGTTTGACTTAGTGTATGCCTCATGTGTGCAAACTAGGACGGTGGCTCACTGTGTGTTCCTAAGAACACATGCTCCTGAGCTTTGTTTGCTTGTGTGTGTCTGTGTGCCCGTGAACATGAACATTCTTCTCCACGTACTACTGTAGTTCGATGTTTATCTCCTTGTACCCTGATGTCTTTATATGGCCTTCTGGAGACAGGTGCAGCCCCCTCAGGACAGCTGCTCTCACGGAATGTCAGCGAGTAGCCAACCCCAGTGATTGCCCACTTGGTAGGCCCAGGAGTTGGTGGGAAGGGTGGGGCATTCAAATAGCCCTAACCACACAGCCCTCCCAGGATGGATGTCAGGAGTAGCTTAGAGGTAGAGCGCTTGCATCGAGCGTAGGAACCTCTGAATTCAGTCCCCAGCACTACATAAGCAAAAAATCCGCCTGGGCTAGAAGGAGCTGGGTTCTGCAAATGTCTTCTCTGTGAGTCTGTCCCAGGTTGCTTTAATCTGATTTCCCACAGTTGCCCTGAGGGAGCGTCGAGGAGCGGGTCATGTAAATAGTACACCTTTGCTCATTTGTTCTGCCGGGTTTCACTTCTCTAGGGACATCCCGTACTCACCGTTATTTTTTTTTTTTTTTAAGTGCTTATGTAAAGTACTGACGTAGGAATTTACATACACTTTCTCACTAACTGGGTCATTTCTCAATATCCTCTTGGGTTGAGTGCTGGAGCGGCCCATGTAAATGAGATATTTGCATGGCAAATGCCAAGAACCCAGCTGCTAGCCATTCACTGACACTTTTGGCCCTGAGGGGTGGGCCTTTCTGTGTGAAACTGCTCATTTGTGACCCCCCTCCAAGGGGCCGTCATAAGAACGCACAGAACGCCTTTCCCTGACCCCGACGGTTACCTTTCAAGTGGAAGGGGCGGGGCACGGAATGCAAATGAGCCTCGCGTCCCGGACCAGCTTACTCTTTCCTGTCGGTGTGCGGTTCGCGCACGCGCAGTCTCCTCGGGCCCGGCCGTGGTCACGTGCCCGCCGGGCGAGGCGGGGGCGGGGCGTCGCGGGCGGTGGGGGGCGGGGTATGGCGCGCTGCGAAGCGCAGGGCGGCTGGCATAAACGGCGGCGCCGAGGCCGGAGGAAAAAGCTTGGTGAGGAGGTCGCGCGAAGGGGAAGACCTGGGGAGGAGAAGGAGCCCGAGGCCCGGTGGCCGGGCGCGGGCGACGCGGCTGGAGGCAGGAGGCCGGAGTGCGCGCGCGCGCGCGCGGGCGGCAGCGACCCGGCGCTAGGGGGCTGGGGGTGGGGAGGGAGGCGCGCGCCCGGCGAGGCGGGGCGGACCTTGGGGGCGGCGGGAGCGCGCAGCAGCCACCGAGGGGGAGGGGCCGGGCGGACGCGGCCCCGCCTCAGTCCCGTGGGTCGCCCTAGAGGGGGCTGGGGGAAGGTAGTCCGGTCGGACCCTCCTCTCGGGTTCCCTTCCGTCAGTCCGTCCGTCTGGCAGGACCTCCCTTCCGGCTGGGTGTGTGTCGGGCCCCAGTTGGCTTCCTCCCGTAGGGCGCAGGTCGACCCCCCCACTCCTGCTCCCCTGCCGTCTTGTTTTTTTCCCTGTTCTCTTTGTCCCTGGACTCCCGGTTTTCCCCGCCTGCCCTGGCTCGTGGCCTAACACCCAGGCGACTTGGTTCCCGCGAATGTCCCGCGGTGGCATTGCCCGCTGGTTCCCCACAACCCCGACTTTACCCTAGATTCCACATTCGAGTTTTCTGTGTCATCCTCCCTCCTTATCTCTCTGAGTGTCTAAAGAAACCTCAGGCAGGTACCTCATATTTCCCACTTCTATCGTTTCTTCCTCAGATTTCTCCGTCTTCCTTTTGCCTTCCTTTGGGCCATCCATGCAGCGTTCTCTGCACTTTTCCCCTCTATTACTCTATTACTCTATTAATGCCAGACATTCCCTCTCAACCCTCTCAAATTCCCAAGATATATATGCCCCATCTTGACTAGGCGCGTGTGCGTGTGCGTGTGTGTGTGTGTGTGTGTGTTTGCCGTGGCCCTGTCAGTCTGTTATCTACACTGCTGGTACCAGTCTCACCCCTTCTACCTGCTTGTCTCTGACTCCTCTTAAGTTCTTCCTTTTCTCTCTTCCAGCCAACCCCATCAGCCCCTTCTCAAGCTCCTAGGGACAGCTGTGGACTTGGGGACCAGCCAGCACCCCCAGAACACTAGAGGAGCCCCTGCTGCCTGCCCTGCCTCTCCCTGCCCTACCCGAGGTCCAGCGGCCCCGGGCTGCATCAAGTGGAGGAGGAGGAGGAGGAGGAGGGTGGCACCATGGGCCAGGGTCGTGCCCTCCATACCCGGGGGATGAAGACACTGCTGCCATGGACAGCCCGTGCCAGCCGCAGGCCCTGAATCAAGCTGTCCCTCAGTTGCCAGGGTCTGTGTCAGAATCCTTGGAGCCTAGCCGAGCCAGAATGGGGGTGGAGAGTTACCTGCCCTGCCCTCTGCTCCCCTCCTACCACCGTCCAGGAGCATCTGGGGAGGCCTCGGCTGGCAACGGGACCCCCAGAACCACAACCACTGCTACTACCACCACTGCCAGCCCCCTGCGGGAGGGCTTTGGTGGGCAGGATGGTGGTGAGCTGTGGCCCCTGCAGAGTGAAGGCGCTGCTGCGCTGGTCACCAAGGAGTGCCAGCGACTGGCGGCCCAGGGTGCCCGACCTGAGGCCCCCAAACGGAAGTGGGCCAAGGATGGTGGGGATGTCCCTTCACCCAGCAAGCGACCGTGGGCCAGGCAAGAGAACCGGGAGGCCAAGGGGGAAAGTGGTGTGGGCTGTGACAGCGGCAGCAGCAGCAGCACTACCAGTGGCAATGAGGAGTCAAGCCCTAGGCGGAGGGAGGAAGCCCAGCCCTCTGCTCCTGAGCGCCTGGCCCTGGACTATATTGTGCCTTGCATGCGGTACTATGGTATCTGCGTCAAGGACAACTTCCTGGGGGCAGCACTGGGTGGCCGCGTGCTGGCTGAGGTGGAAGCCTTGAAGTGGGGCGGGCGTCTACGTGATGGGCAACTAGTGAGCCAGCGGGCCATCCCACCGCGCAGCATTCGTGGGGACCAGATTGCCTGGGTAGAAGGCCACGAGCCAGGCTGCCGGAGCATCGGTGCCCTCATGGCTCATGTGGACACAGTTATCCGCCACTGTGCAGGGCGGCTGGGCAACTATGTCATCAATGGGCGCACCAAGGTAAGGCACTTTTCCGGTGAGTACCCTATGCTTTGGCATGTGGGTTTGGAGACAAGCTTCTGGGGTTATGTAGTAGGGTGTAGGCAGCTCCACCAGAGGGGCTACATTACCTCCCTCTAGGCTTCGATTTTTGTACTTGAATGGTTCTTGACCTTGGAAGACCAAGAGCTCCTGACTGTGTTAACCCTCCTTAGATCAAGGGTAATTAAGCTGGCCTGTAGATGGCGGAGCAGAAGGTGGAGGGAGGCTGGCAGTGTCGAGATAGCCTAGGCTGAGGATGGGGTGCCGCCTGTCTAGTTGAGCACCTGGCCTGGCCTCCGTTCTGTCCTGTAAGCCTACTCTTGGCATCTGCACCAAGAGCAGCTTCCCAGCGGTGACACTGGGTGACAGTGTGCTGGCCCAGGTAGAGCATTTGTCAGCATCTTCCCCACTCCTCCCTGCCCCAGTCCCTGTCCTTCGTCCCCCGACCATTTGCCACTTCCTGCCTGCTTTTCCATGATCTCTTTCCTTGACCCTCTGCCTTTATATTTTTCTTTTCCATTCCTCCTTGTCGCAGAACAGTAGTTCTTAATGTTCTGAAGTCAAGGTTCTTTGGATAAATCTGCTGAAACCCAGACTTCTCGGGAAAGGCATACATTTGGTTGGAGTTTGTGGACAGTTGTCAGGAGCCCTGACTGGACAGTGACCTCCATGCCTTTTCGGTCTGTTGACATGTCCGTTTCTTCACTGAAGAGTATGTGAGTCTGAGGCTCGGTGTCATTTGAATGCAGTCTGTTGAGAGTACCTGCTGCTGGCCAGCAGTGCTTCCTGGCTGGTGATCTTAACAGGATGTGTTCCTAATGGTGCCCTCCCTCGTCTGTGGGGTCCTGTCATGGGTTCCGCCTCAGTACAGCTTTCTTTTCAGGCTGGAACTGACTCGGGGACCATGGTCCCTGCCCCGCCACCCCCAGGCCCAAGCCTATTTCCTCCCCACCCCAGCTGGAACGTGTCCTACTTCCATCTCCCTCCTGTTACTTGATAGCTGAAGAGCCAGAGCTGGCCCCTCCCTGGGGTTGGCTTCTGTTCAGGCAAGATCGGCAGCTGTGCAGGGGGGAGTCAGGAGGAGCACCAAGAGAGCTGAGCACCCAGGCTTGGGACATAGCTCTGTGACCTCAGGATGGGAAAGCAATGTAAGGGACTAGGTTGTTTCCCCTGGGCCTCCTCCCACCTGTGTTAGTGACAGGACCTGAGCTAGGACTGCACTCTACATGGCAAAGGAAGAGCCACACGTAACCTTCCTGTGCTCTAGACTGAGACTGTGCGGTATCGAGGTGATCTGAGGCAGTGGCAGTGAGGACAGCGGCCAGAAGTGTGGCCTTGACCAGCAGTAACCTAGCCTCAGTCATTCCTGAGCAGGGCTCTGCCTCTGCCATTCCCTTCCCTTTTGTCCCTGTCTCTTCTCTGTGGACTTGTAGCTGGAGGAGTTGACTCTGGTACCAAGGATGAGCAGAGGGACCCCCAGGGAGGGTCCAGCTGGTTTGGTTTGCCCTCTGAGAGCAGCTTGGAGGCTGGGCCTGCTGTCTCGCTGAGTCACTGGTTTCTGATATGGCGTGTGTGTGGCATGATAGGGTCCTTGGCACATTATTACAATAGTGGTGATTCCAGCAACCTGGAGAGGAAGCTCCTTTGTCACTCTACTGCTTTCCCTCAAGGGGGTGCTGTTCAGGGTGTGCTTGGATTTATATTGCAGGCTTGGACAGCCACCTAGATGCTTGAGTCTTGAGCAGTAGTGTTGTTAGGTAACCCCACCAGAGACCATCACATGGGTATTCTTTTTATTCTTATTTTTTAAAGATTTGTTTCTTTTTCTTTTTTTCTTCTTTTTTAAACTTATCTTATGTATATGAGTACGTTGTTGCTGTCTTCAGACACACCAGGAGAGGGCGTTGGATCCCATTACAGATGGTTGTGAGCCACCATGTGGTTGCTGGGAATTGAACTCAGGACCTCTGGAAGGGCAGTCAGTGCTCTAACCACTCTCTCCAGCCCCACATGGACACTCTTAAAGCCAGGAAGGAAGTATTGCTGGCTGTCGGCTGCATGGAGAACTTGCCCAGATCATGCAGTCCTGAGCTTTATAGTTTTTTATCTTTTATGCATAAAAAAGCATATTCTGGTTGGCACATTTCAGTTACCAAGAAGCAGAACTACAGAAGAGCAAGGTTGGTTCAGTTAGGGACTTCTGGAACTATAGACTACATCTTTGTTCCCGCTTTGACAGGTATGGGGCCATATATGTTCGGTTTTAAGCTTAGGACAGCGCCTCTAACATGGGGCAGCTGTGCCAAAGTCTGGGGACCTGTTAAAATAACACAGGCAGGGTTGCAGGCTGTGAGGTGGGGAGAAGGTAAGTGTGTTGAGGCTTGGAGCAGGGGAGGTTCAGGACTTGCAGGTTGGTGGTCTTGGCGCCTGGGTGTGTAGTGCTGTGTGTTGATTGGCTAGAGGCAGTAAGCACTGCCTGCTGTCCCCCTCAGCTCCAAGAACCTGCTTGAGCCCTGATTGGATTTCCAGCTCAGGAGAACTTGCCCATCTCTAACCAGTGACTCATTGATTCCAAGCCACCAGGCCACAGCCACATGCTTTCCTCCCAGTGAGTGGTTGCTTAGCGTGCCATCTCATCTGCAGAAGCCATGCAGAGAAGACCTTTCCTCCTGAGTTCAGAGGCCAGATTTTCCCTGGCGGCCTTCTCCCTGTGCCCTGGTGCTGACGCTCATTGTTGCTGTGCAGCCTTAACGAAGGCTCTTGCCCGAAGTTGGGTCTGTGCTGGGTCAGGTGTATAGATGGGATGCAGAGGACTTAGATATCCAGTGGGGTGAACCCTGGGCTTAGTGGGTAGAGACAGGCCTTGAGAGGAGGATATAGGGCTGAATTAACCTTCATGGAGTGCTGGGTAAGCCTCCTGTTTCAGCAGTAGACATTGCTGTGTCTGATTCTGACTGTTTTTCTATGGCTGTCTTGCTGGGCTAGTCTGGACCCAAAAGTATAGCTGAACATTGTCAGGGAGCCCCAGCTTGCAGAGTACCTGAGAGGCAGGGTCAAGACAGAGGTTGCTGACTGGGCAAAAGCCAAAGGGTTCTCATGCCAACTCCATCTTGCTTACTATGAACTCTCCCAGCGGAGTTGCGCAGGGGTGACCGACTTTGGTAACGTGTCAGCCTGTGCTAGGGTTCTCTGTCCTGTAGCAGCGGGCACTGTGTCCTGACAGATGCTCATAATCTCACCTAGTTCTCAGCATCCTGTGAAGTAGTATTACCACAGCTCAGTCGTCTCCAGAGACTTGACCCTATAGATTGGGTCTGCAGAGGTGGCTGGACCTTGTCCTGTTAGCTCCCTGGTAACAAATGTCCTCAGGCCCTGGCTGTCTGGTTGAGAGACAGGGAGATCTGAAATCCTAGACAGCCCTGTGCCCACAGAGATGAAGCCCAGTGGAGGCCTGCCTCTGAGATGTCCCAGGAGTTAATGGAAGGTGTTTATCAAGCCCATTTTACAGTAGTTGAGGCCTCTTGGGGCATCGGGCTGCCAGCAGGGGGCAGCATGCTTGGAGCTGAAATTCTAGGTCAGTTCCTAGCCTGTGTACATGGGACAGGTCATACAGCTGGAGACTCTGTAGTCAGCTGTGGGCAGATCAGCTCCACTTCACATTAGAATTACCTGAGGGAACCTTGAAAAACAATCTAGGCTGTACCTTCTAAGAACCCTAACAGAACTTCTAACTCGAAGAGGGCTGCAGACTCAAGGAATCTCTGTATCTCAAAAGTTATTAGAGACTGTGCTCTCAACTGAGTACTTGATGCCGGTGTGTTTAGTGCTGGAGCACATATGGCTAACGTCAGGATCTCTCTAAAGCGCACAAGCCATCATTTACACTGGAGTCAGTCCCTCTGGCTCTGGGGTGGGGATGGAGGTGGGAGTGTGGATTGTTGAGGCTAAAGAGCATAGGTTTCTGTGGACTTGAGGATGGAATCTTGGGCTGGAACTCCCATAACCTAAGATGAAGGACAGACCTGGGGCAGGAACGGTTAGCCTGCTTCCTCAGGGCGTCCTGCCTGGTCTCAGTAAACCACCTTCCTCCGTTTCTACCAGGCCATGGTGGCGTGTTACCCAGGCAACGGGCTCGGGTACGTGAGGCATGTTGACAATCCCCACGGCGATGGGCGCTGCATCACCTGTATCTATTACCTGAATCAGAACTGGGATGTCAAGGTAGGGTGTCGGGGTTGGGATGGTCTGCCTACGTTCCAGCCGGGATCCTGTCCTCCACTCCTCTCCGCTCACCGGGCACTGAGACCTGCAGGCTCCGCTTTAGCTGACTGGGGGCCCTCCCTCTTTTCCGGGAATGGTGCCATCTGCTTAGCCCCACCCAGACGTGTACATTCTCCCCCTTTTCCTGTCTTTAGTAGCTTCCTGCCCATCTCCATGGCAATGTAGACTCTGGGCTGTCAATCATTTTAAGTGCCTGAGTGGTGGGAGGGAGGGATGTGTGCTGGCGCTGCGCCCCCTGGTGGGCACATGGGTGCAGTATGACAGGCAACAGGCTTCACCAGCAGCCTCATCTGGCCTGCCCCCAGGTGCATGGTGGCCTGCTGCAAATCTTCCCTGAGGGTCGGCCAGTGGTAGCCAACATCGAGC
This sequence comes from Micromys minutus, assembly GCF_963924665.1. NCBI lineage: Eukaryota > Metazoa > Chordata > Mammalia > Rodentia > Muridae > Micromys > Micromys minutus. The sequence goes on from NC_137967.1 coordinate 17,180,340, forward strand.
CACTCTTTGACCGGTTGCTCGTTTTCTGGTCTGACCGACGGAATCCACATGAGGTGAAGCCGGCCTATGCCACCAGGTATGACCTGTACTTTAGGGAAGTGCCCAGCTGCTTCCCCTGTGCCCAAATAGTTTTTAGATTGCCCCCAGTCCCCAGGGTTGACGGGAGTGATGAGATGTTGAGAGGGCCTAAGTGGGACCTGCAAGGGTGGAGGTGTGTCACCAGCGGTGGCTGTAGAAGCGCAGAAAACTCATTCTGACTGTCCAATCTCCCAGGTACGCCATCACTGTCTGGTATTTTGATGCCAAGGAGCGGGCAGCAGCCAGAGACAAGTATCAGCTAGGTACCTGCCTTCTTCCTTTGTTCTTCCTAGTCCTGTGTGCTGCCAGGGCCTTTGCCACACCAGGCCAGCACTGCGGCCAGCCCACTCCACCGGCCTCCCTGCAGTCCCTTAGACCCAGTTCTTGCCTACTTTCCTGGTGATTCACAGTTTCTCATCTTCCTCCCATCCTCAGCATCGGGACAGAAGAAAGGTGTGCAAGTACCTGTGTCACAGCCGACTACACCCACCTAGTGGCCGGCCCCAGAGCTGCATGGACCAGCAGCTCCCTGCCACAGTGCCCGCTCCTTCCCTGCCACTGCTGCTGCTTCTGGCTTGCCTCAGTACTGTGTGGTGTGGAGGGCACCAAGAGTCACCGAGGAGCAACCAGGAGAGACCCCTGCTGCCCTGCGAGCGGTGCGGGGTCTGACCTAGGCAGTGGCCAGTATGGCTGGTGGCCTCTGTCCTGCCATGTCTGGTCCATTGCGTGTTGAGCTGAGAGGAGGCAGGATTTGGGGTTGAGGTGAGTCATGGCCTCTTGCTGGCAAAGGTCTGTTGGGGAGGGGTGTCATTTCACCCCTTTCCCACTCCTCCAGCCTGGAATGTGAAGTGACTCCCCAACCCCTTTGCCTGTGGCACTTTATGAGCTGGGCTGCCGCTGTTTGGGCAGAGTAGGGTGCCATGGGGAGCGTGGGTATGGAGGTCCTGCCAGCCAAGAAATAAAGTTTACCTCAGAGCTGCACACACCTGTATTCCTCTCTGTGAAGAGATCTACACATGCAGTTAGGGCCGGCAAGGCTATCCGGACCCCTGGGATCAGTCTCAGCGGGCCACTAAGCGGAGCTGGAAGGCTGGGGGCACGTTGCCCAGACCAGTGCACTGTGGAGTAAGGTTGATGTTGGCAGGGCTTCCCACAGGGAGCAGGGAGAACTTCTGCAGGATAGCCGTCATGAAGAGGAAGATCTCCGAGCGGGCCAGGCCAGCACCCAGGCACATCCGTTTTCCTGTGGATATGGGTGGGTGTGGCATGAGCAAGAACCTCCTGCCAGCTCCCCAGTGCCCACCACTCAGGTCTCCTCCCTCCTAACCCAGACCTGGGGCAAAGGGCATGAAGGCATCGTTGTTCTTGAACTCGCCATGGTCATCCAGGAAATTGGTGGGATTGAAATGGTCAGGGTCCTTGAATTGGGTGGGGTCCCGGTGTGCAGACACAAGCAGGGGAATCACGAATGTGCCCTGGAGGACACAGACTGAGCGTTAGCACCTCGCCCAGACCCTTTCTGTTGGGCAAGTGCTCTCACATAGCTATGCCCCAGCCCCTAAGGAGCTAGTAAGAGCCTGGGAGGGGAGCCCCCCAGGTACTGATTGTGTTAGCCCTCACTGAACCTAGTGTCTGAATTGTCCCCTTCCCCCCAGTTGAGAATTCCCAGGCTCCCTGTGTACCTTATGCAGGAAGTGGCTCCTGAGGGTTACATCTTTGGTGAGGGCCCGAGGCAGTCCCAGCGGCAGCACGCTGATAAAGCGCTGGATCTCATGCAGCACTGCGTTGGTATAGGGCAGGCGAACTCGGTCCTCTAGTCTCGGGGCACGGGCCCGACCTACAGTGGCGTCCAGCTCCTCCTGCACCTTGGCTGAGGTCATTAGACTGTAAGTGTGCTTCACTGAGGTCCCGCCCCAGCCACCCTCTTCACTTAGGGGTGGGGTAGGGAAGGGGTGGCCCAGTTCTCAAACCTGCCACCTCAGGGTACTTGAGCATAATGAGGAGCCCGTAACGTAGAGTGGTGCTTGTGGTCTCAGTGCCACCAAAGAAAAGATTGTGAGTAGTCATCACCAGGGTTTCATCCTGGAAGTGACTTTCCAGGTCCCGCTGTTCCTGGGGACAGACAGGTGCTCTGATGCCTGCTGGTGGGCAGGGTGGGTATGATCAAGGGCAGCAGGGACTGATACCTTATCCATTTGGTCAAGGAAACGATCAATGAAATCACGGGGTTCCCCAATCTGTCGTGACTGCCGGTGCCACTGTATTTGCTCAGAGATGAAGAGTCGAAGCTCTTGGAAATTTCTGAAGATTCGGTGGTGGGGACCAGGGATCCAGTCCATGAAGGATGGGAACATATTGTATGTCTAGAGAGACAGGGTTTCTTTCTTTCCTTCCTTCCTTCCTTCCTTCCTTCCTTTCTTTTCTTCATTTCCTTCCTTCCTTCCTTCCTTTACTTCCTTCCTTCCTTCCTTTTTTCCTTTTATCCTTGGCTAACCTGGAACTCTATGTAGACCAAGCTGGCCTCAAATTAGAGCTCTTCCTGCCTCTGCCTTCCCAGTCCTGGGATCAAAGGCGTGTGCTGCCAAACCCCTCTGAAATAGTCTTAATAGGGCCCTGGACAAGGCCATGGTTTCTCAGTGGGGAAATTAAATCAGGATTTTGTGGGTTGTAGAATGTTGTTAAATCCACAGCCACTGTAGGTAGGACTATGCCCTTGGAATTTGGCACAAGGCTGCATGTAAAATGGAGAAATTGGAGCCCATCTTACCTCGCCCCATCGGGAACTCATGATACGGAAATTGTCACTGAAGAGGTCCAGTAGCCTCAGGAACTCTGGGTCCCAATAGTTATAGCGCTTTCCGAAGACCACAGTACAAATGACATTGGACACAGCGTTATCCAGTAGCTGCCGGGGGTCAAATGGAGCTCCTGGGGGTGAGAACAGCTCTGAGTAATAAAGCTGTGGTCCTCTCAAAGTGACCCTCACCCTCAAGCCTCTGAATAAGATGGTTTGGCACCCTCACACAGAAGCTATGGTCCCTCCACATAGTTCCCTTGGATTTGCGTTGTACTCAAAGCATTTTGGCAGTCCATCAGTTATCCCCAAAACCAGGTGCTCACGCTTTCCCTGCCAGACCGCACCCTTGGTGGCTTGAAATTCTTCCAACACACATGCCGCCTCCTCCATGATGCGATCCTCAATGGTACTTGTACCCATGCCAAGCTCCCTCAGCGCTCCAAGTGCAAAGTTGCGAAGTGTGCGCCAGCGCGGCCCGTTAGAAAATGCTATGCCTGCGGTGGGAACCAAAACTCATGAATTGGCCACGCTGGGTCAAGTCGCTTCCTTACCACTCTAAGGATGGCTTCTTATTGCTTGTGCTTCCCAGACCATGTGCCAACCGTCTCAGCCAAGATCTTTGATGAGGTCAGGTAGGATCCCTGACCAGCTCTTAGGGCTCAGGAACTTAGGCTGCTATTGGTTGCCTTGTGAACCCCTAGTTCGTCCTCATTGGCACCATTCTTTATTAGGCCCCGCCCATTTTACTAGGCTCCACCAGTCCTTAGATCAAATTGAGTGGTCTAGTACTCATTTCCACCCACCCTGGGCCTCACCGTTTCCGTGGGTGAAGCGTTCGAAGACTGCCACGGACCCGCGTCCGGAGAATGCATCCGCCTGCAGTACTAAGGCATCCCGCAGCGCCGCATAGCCGCACAGCACCACTGCAGGGCGCGGGCCCAGCCACACGGTGAACACTGGGCCCCAGTGGCTGGAGAGCTATGGGATATGCCATATGGGAAGAAACCTCAGCGCTCTCATCTTCCTCAGACCCAAAATTTTCCATCTCACCCCCTCATTCCACAGGTCCAGGAGTTCTAAACTCCCTTATCAGACCCACCCTGGCGTCTAGGCACCAATCTCTTAGACACAGGGGTCCAGACTCTAGCCTTCCTTCCCCAGACACGGATCCAGGCTCCCAATCCCATCTCTTCAGTGAACTAGGATTTCTACCCTCTTCTGGGCACAACAGCACCTTCACAAATCCAGAGTTCTGCTGTCCCAAACCACCGTAGGAGCTACCTCCATGAGCACACGGTCCAGGTGTCCAGACTGTAACTGCAGCAAGTTCCCCAGCAACGGGAGTGGTGCAGGCCCAGGGGGTAAGTCCTTCTGCATCTGAGCTCGGTGGACCAACCAGCCCCGCCACATAAGCATCAGCATTAGAATCAGCAGTAGCAGCGTTGCCACACAGACCATCCTGTCTGAGATCGTCAATGTGTGCCACCGGTTTCGTTGGCAGGGAATTTTAAGGGGGAGAAAAGCGGGGCGGAGACTTTTGTGGGAGGCGCAGGAGTTTGGGGCTTCCCTGTTCCTTGAATGCTTAACCCCACATCCTTACTCAGCTTCTAGCTCTCCTCATGTCTATTCTCCCTGAGTGTGTGTGTGTGTGTGTGTGTGTGTGTGTACACGTGTGCACACACATGTTCAAACGCTGATCCCCCTAAGAACTCTGTACCTGTAGACCTGTTCTCAGTTCCCCAGCTGTTTCTGGGGGACTGTTCTGGACAGCACTTTCAAATACCAGACAGGTGTATTTCCTGTATCCTGCATACACTCCTGACTCATAAAGACACCACTAACATACTAATAACACGTCACTAACATACTAACACCACTGGTCTGGCACTCCTGGGCTCTGTGCCTTTGGTTCCTAGGAACTCACACCTGGGGCTTCTGTTACTCCTTTATTTTTGTGAATAACTTTGCCTACTTGTAAATGTAGTTACCACATGTGTTCCTAGTACTCAGAGAAGCCAGAGGAAGGCATCAGATCCCCTGAAACTGGAGTAACAAATGATTCCAAGCTGCAACATGGCGTTGGGGGTTGAACGTGGGTCCTCTGGAAGAACAGCAAATGGCCTGAATCACCAGCCACTCTATCCAGACCCTTAAAAAGACTGGGTCTGGTCAGGTGGTCCTGACCCACATCTTTAATCCCAACACACAGGAGGCAAAGGCAGGAGGGTCTCTGAGTTCCAGGCCAGCCTGGTCTACAGAGTGAGTTCTAGGACAACCAGGGCAATACAGAGAAACCCTGTCTTGGAGAGACAAAAAAGAGATTGTACCCTACCCACCATGCCTGGCTCTTTCCATTGCTCCCAGAAGCCTGTATGCTGTCTGCTCATGAACCCGCCTCCCTTCCCCAGGGTCCTGGTGCCTGCCAGGCTTGCTTCTCTCTGCTTACACCCTGCTCCAGACCAGGTCAGCTCTATCCGCAGGCTTTGGTTTTCATGCCCCGTCAAGGCCCCAAGTCTGTTACTCTGCCACCTGGCCTCCATAGCCGTCGGGGAGGAGGGGGACCCCTTCTGGGACTAGGTCAAGTCAGCAGACTTGCTCGAGGGGCACAGGCTGGAAAGGGGCCATTCAGGCCTGCAGCAGCCCCTGGGTGTGACTGTCAGTTCTTAAGCACGGGCTGTTTGGGAATGTGGTCCACCTTCCTGCCTCTCCCTTGCCTGTTGGATCCAGTTTTCCTGCCTGGCAGGGAGCCCAGACCTGGGGGTAAGGTAGGGGACCCTGGAAGAAGCTGGGGTTGATTTGTTTCTGGGAGTGTGTCAGCATCTCTCTCTCTCTCTCTCTCTCTCTCTCTCTGTGTGTGTGTGTGTTTCTTCACACTCTCCAATCTCTGTTCCTCTGTTCTCTGTTTATGTGTGTGAGCACTTCGCTTGCACGTGCATCTCTGTGAACCACGCGTGTGCCCGGTGCCTCGGGAGGTCAGAAGAGGTTGTCATGTCCCGTGGGGCTGGAGATATGGATGGTTTGTGAGCCACCATGTGAATGACAGGATCTTTTAAAATTTTATCTTTTCACGTATTTATTTTACATCCGGCTCACTGCCCCCTCCTGGTCACCCCTTCCCACAATCTTTTCCCCTCCCTTCCTCCCCCCCCCCCCCCCGCTGATCAGGTAGGGTCCCCTGGGTTCCCCGCACCCTGGCACTTTAAGTCTGAGGCTAGGCTCTTCCTCCCACATTGAGGCCAGACAAGGCAGCCCACCTAGAAGAACACATCCCACGTATAGGCAGCAGCTTTTGGGATAGCCTGGAACCCACCCTGTAGACCAGGCTGGCCTTGAACTCAGAGATCCACCTGCCTCTGCCTCACAAGTGCTGGGATTAAAGTTTCGCGCCACCACTGCCTGGTCTCACCGTGTAAGGCGGCCTGGCCTTCAGTTCTCCATCCTCCTGTTGTAGCCTTTCGAGTGCCGGGTTTGTGTTGCCCATTTCTGAACCCCAAGCACCTAAAAGAGCAGCTTTCGCTCCGTGAAAGTTTTCCGTGATCGTAGTTCACACTCATTGCTCGGCTCCAGACCACCCGCGTTCCTTCCCTTCTCCTGTTAAGCCTCTGTCTGTGTCAAGTTGCTTCTGTTCCTGGGATGTAACACCACCACAGAAGAGTTAACTGGGACTTAGTGTTCCGAAAGGACAAGAAGCCATCTTTGCAGGGAAGCATGGCAGCAACCTGGCATCTGGAGCAGGCACTGAGGATGCACGGCTCGAACTGCAAGCAGGAACTGAGAGCTCACCGGAACTGGTGCCGGTCTTTGAACACTCAGAGCCCACCCCCAGTGGCATACTTATTCCAAAAGGCCCTCAACGCCTAAGCTTTGTCCACCACCACCACCACCACCACCACCACCATCACCAGTGGAGGAACCAAACACGCGGATGCTCGACACTATGGGGAGCCATCTCATTCAAACCACCACACTATGTCGGGGTCCTTCTCAGAATCTGCTCTCTGTTTTAGAATGTCTATGGCCCCCTCTCTGTGGGCACCCTGGTCTCCCTTTTCCCTGGCACCTTTCTTTGTCCGCTGGCTGCCCTTTTCCTTCAGCTCACACCCAGTGTAACAGGGCAGCAGTCTTGGGAAGCGTTTTTGGCAGAGACCTCTAAGGCTGTTGCTCCTCACTAAGCCCTTAGTTGACAGGGGGGCCGACTTGGATGTTTAAGATGTTAACTGCTAAATCCTCAGATCTTTAGAGTTACTAATCCCAGAATTTCTGGCATTCTTCATAACCCTTTGTATCCTTAGTGTTTTCTTCCCATACTGAAGATACAGCCTTGGGCTTTGTATCTTTCCCCTATTCCCCCAGAGTTTATGGGGCTGGGCATGTGGCTTAAGAGGTTAAGAACACTTGCTACTCTTGCAAAGGACCCAGGTTTGGTTCCCAGCATACTCCTGGTGGGTCACAGCCGTCTGCAACGTTAGTTTCAGGGGATCTGACTCCCTCGTCTCCCTTCTGTAGGCATCAGGTCTGCACGTGGTGCACATAAACATATGCAGACAAAATAGTCATAACACTCCGTCTTTAACTTAAGCACCTATAAAATAAAATTTAAACAACTGGGGGCAGGCAGGGTGCGGTCTTTAGAATCTGGAATCCCCCAGAACCCACACAGATGCTTGGTGGATGTGGGGACTCATGTATACACACACATGAAAGCATGCATACACATACATGTACAGCACACACACAGATGCATGCCAAACATGTTTTTTTTTTTTTAAACTCAAGATATATGCTTTCAATATGCCATGGCATATATAAGACATTCACCATTTGGGGAGGGAAATAAAGGGCATCAGTGAGAGGAGGCTGGACCAAAGCAAGACCGGAACCCATCAGAAAACCACTAAAGCCCTGAAATTCCATGGTCACCATCTAGAGTAGGGCTTCTCAATTTGGGAATTTGGTGGCTCTGATCTCTTTAAGAATTACCAGTGCGGGCTGGAGAGATGGCTCAGTGGCTAAGAGCACTGACTGCTCTTCCAGAGGTCCTGAGTTCAATTCCCAGCAACCACATGGTGGCTCACAACCATCTGTAATGGGACCTGATGCCTGCTTCTGGTTTGTCTGAAGACAGCGACAGTGTAATTATAATAAATAAATAAATAAATATTAAAAAAAAAAAGAATTACCAGTGCTTTGTCTGCACTCTCCTTGTGGACTATAACCTCTCTCATTCTTTTCTTCTACCAAACTACACATTTCTCCCCATATATCTTAGTCTTTCCTATTGTACATATAAGGAAATGCAGTCCTCACACTACAGCTGAACGTTAACACTATCCTAGAATTTCCTTCACTAACGTAGTGTATTACTTAAAAAAAAAGAAAGGTACTTATTCACTCATTTGTTTGTTTCGAGACAGGCTCTCACTGTGTAGACCATACTAGCCTTGAACTTAGATACCATTTGTCTCAGCCTCCTGATTGCTGAGATTAAAGGCACGAACCCCTTGGCTATTTTTATTTTTATATATAGGTATGGTTGTGTGTCTGTGAGCATGTACGTCATGTGTGTGCAGTACCTAATGTGGCCAGGAGAGGGCACTAGAACCTCTGTAGCTGGAGCCACAGGAGGTCAGCCATCGACGCGGGTGCTAGGAACCGAACTTGGGTCTTCTGCAGGATCAGTACAAACTGGTAGCCACTGAACTGTTTCTCCAGCCCAAGTCTATTACTTTTCAATTCAGCCTCATCCAAAAATTTAAGGTCTGGGTAGAATCCAGTTAGATTCTTAGATGGAATGGGTCTTAGGCTAATGCTGATGAAACACTATGACCCAAAACAGCCTGGGAAGGAAAGGAAAGGGTTTCTTTGGATTACATATCCAGAGTCACAGTCCACTGAGGGAAGCCAGTGGACTCAAACTGAGTGGGTGCCTGGAAGGAGAAGCTGGTGCAGAGGCCATGGAGGGGGGGCTGCTTACTAGCCTGCTTATCATGACTTGCTCAGCCTGCTTTCTTACAGAACCCAGGACCACCTGCCCAGGCACAGCACCACACACTCTGGGTTGGGCCCTCCTCTGTCAATCACTAGTTAAGAAAATGTCCTACAGTCAAACCTTATGGAGACATTTTCTCAGCAGAGGCTCCCTCCGCTCAGATGACTTGAGCTTGTGTCAAGTTGACTTCAGACACTACCCAGCACAGAACGGAACAAACGCTTCCTAGCCAGGTCCTCAGTAGATCCCCTGTTCCCCTCCAAAACAAGAACAGGCCACAGAGAAGCTGCTCTCACTGAGACCTGCGAACTCTTCAGCTTGGCCTGCGGGGGATGGGAACTGGGCCTCGCTGTCTCCCTGCCTTTCACGTCTGCCTGCGATGTTGCTCTCTTTCAGCTTTCCTCGGGAGTTAACTTGGTCGTCGGGAGTTAACTTGGCACCCTTGCCACACAGATCATCCCTCAGGCGACAGCGATTGTTCCTGAGGGCGAGGCTGCACCTGGAGCCTGAATCGGGAGTGATTTTTTTTTTTTTTGTAGGTTTCAGAGCCCTCCTGTCAAGGATGACAGAGATAAAGACTTCTTTAGAGAACTGAAGCAGTGGGGAGCTGGACCACACCCTGGCTTCATTCTTTGTGCTAACTGAGCCAATATTTTGCCTCCGTCACTGTTTTTTTTTCTCAATATTTTGCCTCGTCACTGTTTTTTTTTTTTTTTTTTTTTCTCCCTCATTTATTTAAATCTAAAGTTAATGTCAGTGCCCCAGCGATGAGCAAGGGCTTAGGGATTATTTGATGCCTCTACTTGTTCCTTTTTCCACATGTGGCCACACTAGATAAATTTCTACTATCTCGTCTTCAATTGACCCACAGTGGAAGAGCGGCTGAGCCTAACTTCTCTTGTGTGTGTTTGAGACAGGGTCTCAGTATGTAGACCCGGCTGGACTCATAGAGATCCACTTGCCCCTGTCTCCCGAACGTGTGCCTTTAATAGGTTCCCAGCATCCATGTGGCAGCTCACAACCACCCGGGACTCTAGTTCCAAGGGGATCCGATAGTCTTTCCTGGCATCCATGGGAACCGGGTGTATGTGTGGTACACAGGCACACGAAGGCGAAACACTCAAACAGAAAACAGATCAGATATGATAAAAGCAAACAATCCGAACCAAACTTTGTGAGCCTGACATCTATCACTGTCTGCATTTTTTCTTTTCTTTCTTTTTTTTTTCAGCATTTTGGTCTTTCAAACTCCCTCTAAGACGGCCCACCTCCACATTTCCACAAACCCGTTCACAAGGCTATCGAGCCACATGTCCTTGAGTCACAGAGTCTACCATGCTCCACGTGACTCAGTTTCCCTATTGTGCTTCTTGTTCCTGTGACCAGACATCTGGAGGAAGCAGCTTAAAGAAGAAAGGGGGCTTTGCCCCGGATAGAATGACAAGTGTGGAGAGAACAGGACCCAAAGAGGCCTCAAATCTTAAAGAAATAGCACAGGCCAGGCGGTGGCAGCGCACCCCTTTAATCCCAGCACCCGGGAAGCAGAGGCAGGTGGATCTCTGAGTTTGAGGCCAGTGAGTTCCAGTCTGGTCTATAGAGTGAGTTCTAGGACAACCAGGGGTACATAGAGAAACAGCAGCAACAACAACAACAACAACAAAAAAATGAAACCAAAATCAACCAAACAACAAAAACCAAACCCCAAAATTCAGTTTCCTTGAAGGGAGGGGGATGGCTGTTGGGTATCAGGGAGGGGGATGGCTGTTGGGTATCAGGGAGGGGGATGGCTGTTGGGTATCAGGAAGGGGGATGGCTGTTGGGTATCAGGAAGGGGGATGGCTGTTGGGTATCAGGGAGGGGGATGGCTGTTGGGAAGCAGTGAGAGGATGGCAGCCTGTCATTTTCCTCTGTCCTTTAGTGTGCCAATGGCCAGAATGATCTTAGAACAGAATGTGTTTCTTTCTCAGCCCAGGTTGTCGGCTTAGTCCACAGTTTGTGGGGTGCGGTCTGTCACACTGGTGGGAACATGGTATGAGCTGCATTCACAGGCAGGAAGCAGGGAGACGTGAATGCTGGCGCCCTGTTCGCTTTCTTCCCCCTGTATTCAGTGTAGGACCCCAGCCCATGGGGGTGCGCCTCACTTTTAAGAGGGTCTCATTTAATCCCCATTTGGAAACACCCAGGACTGTGTCTCCTGGGGGATTATAAATCTCATCAAGTTGACAATTGTGGTTTGAATGTGAAATGTCCCTCATGGGCTTCCGTATTTGAATATTTAGCCGTCAGCTGGTGGTGCTCTGTGGGAAGGTGGTGGGAAGGTGGTGGATGGAGCCTTGCTGGAAGAAGTGGGTCACTGGGGGGAGGCCTTGAGCTTCTCTAGGCTGACCCCATTTTCTGTTTGTTCCTTGCTTCTTCACCAATGATGCATTATCAACAGCTGAACCCCCATTCTTGCCACCCCTCTTCACCCAAGACAGAACGTATCCCTTCAAACTGTAAGCCAGAGGAAACCCTCTCTCCCTTTAGTTGCTTCTTAGTGACTAATACCCCAACCAAGATTTGGTGATGATGACTACATCAGAGCCAAGCATGGTGGCACAGACCTTTTACCCCAGCACTCAGGAGGCAGAGGCAGGCAGATCTCTCAGTTCAAGGCCAGCCTGGGCTACATAGTGAAACCTTTTCTCCAAAAAAAAAAAAAAAAAAAAAAAAAAAAAAAAAAAAAAAAATCCCAAAATAAACAACTAAATAAAAATTACTAATGTTAGCTATGATAGTGCCCTTAGTCTTCTTGCGTTTTGGAGAAGAAAAAGAGAGACCCAGGCCTGGATGGCTAGGACTTACCTCAGCAATAAAGTCTTCCTTTTGTACCTCCCTGACCCTCTACAAAACCCTTTGTGTCTTCGAGCTCCTCAAGATGGAGCTTCGAGGCAACCTCTTCACTTCTCCGTACTGCTGGCCCTTGAGTAGACTTGTCTCCTGCCACGAACTTTCTCCTCCTGAATATTGGCCCTGGTGTGGCGGGTAGTCAGACTTCTATTTCCAGGATAGCAGACTTTGGTAGCCAAGGTCTCTCTCTGATGCTCCCGTGACTTCTTGTCTTCCTCTTTTTAGTGTCCCCCCCCCCCACTCCCAGGTGACGTGGAACTTTCTGGTTCCTTTGGAGACTCAGCAGTGCCATGTGATGCTTTTCTGGAAGCTGTCTTATGAGAGGATGTTTTGCTGAGGCAGACACTTGAGAGGGGGCACGGCGTTCAGAAAAAGCGTAACTATGGCCTCGCAGCGAGGGGGATGCTCGCTTGCATTGCTTTGCCTTACAATGCTTGGCTGGCCTTCGCTTGTCGTGACTCTGAAGAGAGAAAGACCCTAGAGAACTTCTCGTGGTATTTTCTGACTACTATTTGTCACTTCCACGGACTCACGCCGACTGGCGGAACCTTGTGTCGTGCCGCTGCTACTGATTAGTGTTTGGTGCTTTGGACTGGACTGCTGATAGCTTGACAATGAAGATTGGAATCGCCCTAAAGAACTCCTTCCAAACAGGTCCCCTGTTTCCTTTCAACCTTTCTTTCCCCTTACCTCTGGTAGGTGGGCTAGAAGGGAGGTTGAAGCGTTTAAGAGCCCTTATTAAAGTAGGTTTTGATAAATAAACCCCAACAGAGGTACAGGGCATTGAACCTAAAGCCTGCACAAGCTAGACAAATGCTTTATTATGTAGTTACCCAACTCCTCACTGATAAACTCTTGGCACATACTCTAGCACTGAGTCATGCCTGGGCCCCTCACTGGTAAATTTTAGTTAAGTGCTCTTCCTCTACACCCCTAACTGATCTTACATAATCACTAAGCCCTCCTTCCAGCCCCTCACTGCTGGCTTGTAGACAAGAGATTTTCCACGGAGCCACGCCCCCAGCGCCACGGAGCCACGCCCCCAGCACCACGGAGCCACTCCCCCATCCCCTCACTGGGGGATTCTAGGCAGGGGCTCCACTACTGGGCCACGCCCCTAGCACCTCACTGGGGGCTTCTAGTCAGGGGCTCTACCACTGAGCCACGCCCCCAGCCCCTCACTGGGAGACTCTAGCCAGAAGCTCAGCTTTTTTGTTTGTTTTCGCTTTTGTTTTGAGGCAAGATCTCCCAAATATCTGGGACTGTAGGCTTTCACCAACAGACCTGGCTTCTGAGACCCAGCCTCTCTCACTATCGTAGCCCATGCTGACTCTGAGATCAGAACCACTTGCGTCTGCCTCTCAAGTGCTGAGATTCTGGATCTGCATCACCACGCCTCATTTTCTTCTAAGTATCCCCATATATTTCTCTTCGTCATCTCTCCCTGGGCCTCTTCATGCCTCTTCAGGTTCTGAAGCAGATCCTGTGATCTCCGTATAGGGATTAGGAAATCAATACCCCATGTCAGGATTATCTATAGCCCCGACACAGGCTGGCATCAGGCTCTGCAGAGCATGTCCCAACTTCTGATGGCTTTAGAGAGACTCTTTTCAAGGCAGGCTTCTCCACCTCAGTGCTGCCTGTGGCCGGGAGCCAGACACACTGTGCCTGCAGCTTGGGAGGAAGGCTGTTGTCAGCAGAATGTCGGAGTTGTTAGGGTCAGTATTAAGCTTTGAAGCTCCATGACTGAGTCCACACCCTACAGGGAGGGATTGCGGAGCCAAGGAGGTGGCCCGCGAGAGGATGGGGAGCGACAGTCTGCCCCCCTTCCCCACTTTCACCGCTTCCATACATGGTTCTTTCTTTTCTCCTTTTTATTGTCTCGTGCACTATCTCCGGACCGCAGTTTCCCCTTCCTCTGCCCCTCTCAAATTTGCCCTCCACAAATACCCCCCTTCTCCCCATCCACATCTTTTCCTTTTTTCTTCAAAACACAGAGCATGTCCTCCACTGATATGAACTGAGCACAACATAACAAGTTACAGTAAGACTAGTGGTACGAAAAGGGTCCCAAGGACTTGAACTCAGAGCATTGCACATGCTAGGTAGGGGCTCTACCACTGAGCAACACCCCCAGCCCCTCACTGGGGGATTCTAGGCAGGGGCTCTACCACTGAGCAACACCTCCAGCCCCTCACTGGGGGATTCTAGGCAGGGACTCTACCACTGAGCCACGCCCCCAACCCCTCACTGGGGAATTCTAGGCAGAGGCTCTACCACTGAGCCACGCCCCCAGCCCCTCACTGGGGGATTCTAGGCAGGGGCTCTACCACTGAGCCACGCCCCTAGCCCCTCACTGGGGGATTCTAGGCAGGGGTTCTACCACTGAGCCACGCCCCCAGCCCCTCACTGGGGGATTCTAGGCAGGGGCTCTACCACTGAGCCACGCCCCCAGCCCCTCACTGGGGGATTCTAGGCAGGGGCTCTACTGCAGAGTCATGCCTCCAGCCCCCTAGTGGTGGATTCTTGCTATGTTCTTGGCAATTTCAAGCCTCTCCTCCTGCCCTCTCTACCCACATGGGGGTTGGGGGCCAGGATCTAATTATATAGGCTTGGTTAGTCTGAAACTCACTATGTAGAGTATCCTGGCCTTGAAGTCATCTGCCTGTGTCTGCCTCTCAAACTCTGGGATTTAAGATGCATGGGTCACTACACTGAGCTTCCAAAGCCCCTTTTCCTTTCGGACGGATCTCACTAAGTTGTCCAGGATGGCTTTTGAACTCACTCCATAGCAGAGCAGGTTTTGAATTAGTGATTTTTTTTTTTTTTTTTTTTTTTTTGCCTCAGCCTCTGGAGTAATTGAGTTGCAGACCTTCATTACCTGGTGGAGAGGCTCTAACAGGACCAAGTATGGCAAACAGGGCTGGCTCTAGAAGGCTTTGCCCTTCTCCCCCATTCCCTCTCCTTGCTAGAAACCATTAGATTACATCCTAAAACCAGCCACCAAGGTCTGTTCCCTTATTGGACCACTTTTTCCTCCTGAGGCTGACCACTAAGGTCCAGCTCTCAAAGTATCTAAGTCCATTGATCAAAAGTTCCCTTTGGACAAAAGGGCTTCCCCCCACCCACTTTACCTTTATAAGTCACCCTTTATCTATGGGCCATGTCTGTCTCCTCTCTATTCAGTGGCTTGAGGACAAATACCCCTTCTCCCTCTCCCTCATCCTCTATCTCCTGTCTGTGCCTCTTATTCCCCATCCTTGTCTCTCTGGGGCAAATAAATGTTGAGAACTTGGTCTTGGGTTTCTTGAGCCAATACAGGTTCTTTCAACAGGTTTATTTTCCCTTCTCTCTCTCCCTCCCTCCCTCCCATTTCTTTCTTTTTAACCTTTACGTTATATACCTTTATATATAACATATATATATATATATATATATATATATATATATATATATATATAACCTTTAGGTATGGGTGACTTGCTTGTACTTATGTCTGTGTGACACATGAAGGGCTGGAGCCTGTGGTGGCCAAAAGAGGCATCAGGTCCCCTGGAATTGGAGTGAACAGTTGTGAGCTACCATGTGGGTGCTGGGACTCAAACCCAGGACCTTTGGAATAGCAGGAAGTGCTCTTAACTCCCATTTTCCCTCATCTCTGTGCTCTTCCGTTTCTGACAATGTTTTCTTTTTCCTTTTTCTTTCTCCTCTCCCCTCTCTGCAGCCTCTGGTTTATGAAAAGGCGGTGGTTAGACCTGCAGCGTGTGTGGTGAGTGCTCTAGTGTTAAAGGTTTCAGCTCTGCTCATTTCTGACAGTGGGCTCTGGGGGGGGTGTTGGAGGGGGTAGGGGTGGGGTTGGGGGGGAGGGTGGGGGTTGGAGGGAGGGTGGGGGAGCCATCTTTCTTAGTCTCAGTTTGGTCTGTAAACACCGGGTAACTTCTTTGTAACAATACTTCTAACAACAGGAAGAATTAAAGGAGCCCTCTAGAGCCTTTTCCTTGGGAAGCACAGTTTTGTAACCGTTTCTCTCAGGTTCTCCAGCTTCCTTCCCACAGGCTCCCTGCTTGGCGTCTCTCCTGGTGATCTTCGGTTTCTCTGCCTCTCTGTCCTTAAGCTCTCAGCTGTTTTCCAGAAAACACTGGCTCCCTCCCCTCCCTTCGTTTGCGGTACTGAAGACTGGACCACGGGCATCCCATATGTTTTCGAGAACTCGCTCAGTAAACTCTGTCTTCAGCACTTTCAAAAATTAACTGAGACAGTTAATTTAGGCTGGCTTCGAACTCATTCCGTAGCCCAGACAAGTCTTTGACTTTGCATCTGGTAACTCCAGGAGGGGCTTGGGATGAGCACCCCCTCCACCCCCTCTGCATCCAGACCTTCTCCCTCCTCACCGCAAAGCAGCGGTTCTCAACCTTCCTAATGCTGCGGGCCCCTAATAATTCCTCAAGTTGCGGTGACCCTAAACATACAACTATTTTTTTTTTGTTGCTACTTTATAACTGTGATGTGGCTGTTGTGAATCATAATGTAAATATCTGACATGCAGAGTGTGTTATGAATGAGTCTTGTGGATTCGATCCACAGTTCGAAGAGCGCATCTCTTCCATGAATTCAGCCAAGTCAGACGCACACCTATTACCAAGACGTTTACTAGGAAAGACACAAACAGCCGGGAAAAGGGTGCGTCATAGACCAGGTTCTGTGCATAGAAGAGGGGCGTTTCCCCTTTGTCATTCTTTCCATGAAGATGGGCTTGGGGTAGACAGGAGGGATCAAGTGCCCATCCGTGGCAGGCCCGGGGTTTAGGGAAGGGAATGTGAGGGAGACATCGGTGGAGGCCAACCGGAAGAGGGACAGAGCCATCCCTGGGCGCAGTACTCAGCGAATGCGCATGCACAACTGGAAAGGCCTTGGCAAATTGCCCAGCCCTGAGCTGAGCGGGGTCAGGTCGATGTCCTCAGGCTCCACCAGCGGATGCAGCGTGAAGTTCTGCAGGATGGAGGTGAGGTAAATGAACAGCTCCATGCGCGCCAGCGGTTCTCCCAGACACAGTCGGCGTCCTGCGTGGGCGGGAGGGCCGAGAGCAGTGGTGAGGTGAGGTTGCGTGGGCTGCACCCCCATATTCTTAGAGGAAAATGTGTGGGTTTGAAGGTAATGATTGGGGATATCACCGACTCAGGAGGGAACGAAGCCGAGGTCGCTGCCAATAGGAATGCAACTGCCTAGGTTCAAATCTTGTATCAGAATTGTTCCTACAACTGGGACAAAAACTGGCGTGCAAACCATTGTGATCTGGCTACGGAGCCCAGCTCTCAGCCGCTGCCCCTTCTCAGAGGCAGCATCTGGCACACAAAAGGCAACGTATCTGACTCTTTAGCCCTCATTTCCTCCTCCCTGGATTGAGTTATTAGAATTCCCGCCTCCTTGAAGCTTCCTGGTCCCCTTCCCTCGCCCGCATCGCAAGGTAGAAAAACCAGAGCCAGCCGCGCCACCTAGTGGAGAATCTGATAATAACCGATAATAATCATTCTTACATTAAGTGGCTACCACTTTGGTGTTATTGGCCAAATTGGAAAAGGGAAATTTCTGTCTGCCAAGTCAAGGATGGGATGGGATAGGTGAAGACGGTTTGAAGAGTAGGGTTAGAATTAAAGTTCACTCCATGTCTTACCAGCCGAAAATGGCATGAAGGCAGGGCTCTTCTTGAAGGATTGATTGGCGTCCAGAAAATGCTCAGGATTGAACTCCTGAGGCGTCTTGAACTGTTCCGAGTCATAGTGCACGGTGTTAAGGAGTGTGATGACGTCTGTGCCCTGTGTGTGCAGAGACACAGCGATGTACGCTCACCAAGGATTCACAAAGTGTTACCTGATGTGTATGAGTATTTGCCTACGTGTGTGTGTGTGTGTGTGTGTGTGTGTGTGTGTGTGTGTGTGTGTGTGTGTGTGTGTGTGTGGAAAGGCCAAGGGTGTCAGAAGAGGGAGGCAGGCTTCCTGGAACTGGCGGCTGTGCTTTGCTATAAGGATGCTGGGAATCCGACCTGGGTCCCCGGAAGTGCACTGAACTGCTGGGACATCTTTCCATTCTGGAAGAAGGTTTGTGTGTCTGTTTGTTTGTTTTCCCCAAACTCGGGTTTCTGTGCTGCAAAGATGAAATGCTAGGGATTGGAAAAGGAACCCAGGTGGGAGTCCATCTAGGTCTCCTAGAGATGGGGGCTAGGAGCTGTTGCTGAGGTCTGAGATGGGGGCCACACTTGGCCCTGAGCTATGTAGAAGCAGATATAGGGTTTCTGAGTGAAGGTGTGTGTGTGTGGGTGCAAGGTGGGGCAGGGTGGGAGGTGGGGGTGTGTGTTTGGAGGGGGTGTCCTCCAAGAATGGTATTTTGCTTCAGGAGATGTTCAGATAAAATTCCAGACCCCAGTCATTCTGGAGAGGGGACCAAGGAAGGGGCTTGAGGTAGGAAGGCATATGGAGTTCCAATCCCTTCCCGAATGAAGGAACTCTGTTTTTAAGAATCTAAGTTGGCTAAGGCAGGGGTGGTAGAATTCCAATACACTGGAGGAGGAGGCGGGAGGATCAGGAGTTCAAGTCCAGCCTCAGTCATATAGGGAGTTCAAGGCCAACCAGGGTACAAGAGACTTCAACATCATCATCATCATCAACAACAACAACAACAACAACAGGCTGGAGAGACAGCTCAGGTGTTAAGGGCACTGGCTGCTCTTGCTGAGAACCTGGGTTCGAATCCCAGAACCCTCTTAGTGTCTCCCAACCATCTGTAACGTCAGTTCCAGAGGCCACAGCGCCCTCCTCTGGCCTCCTTGGGCTCTGCATGTATACGGTACACAGACATTTAGGTAAAACACCATATGTGTAAACAATAAAATTAAAAATTGGAAAAAAGTTTCCAACTTCCCACCTCTGCAGCTTGGCACTCTGTGAGCTGATTACTACGGTCTAAGGACATCCCTTACTTAATTCGGAAAGCCTGAGATACCTCTTCCTAGGTTACCCCCCCACGTAGTTTCAGGAGTCTTGCGCACCTTGGGTATCAGGAAGCCCCGGAAAGGTGTGTCCCGAATGACACGGTGGGGCAGGTTCATGGGGATGACGTCCGCAAAGCGCTGCACTTCGTGGATCACCGCGTCTGTGTAAGGCATGGAGGTACGGTCCTCCAGCGTCGGCATCCGCGAGCGCCCCACCACGTGATCAATCTCTTCCTGCACGCGGGCTGGAGGTGGAAGGGAAAGGTGTGGATGATGGCTCCCAAGGAACGGCTGGGACTGGAACAGGTTTGTGGGAGTGCACGGGCCAGGATCAAGTCAGAGCTTTTCGAGCTGTAGGCTGTGGCCTGTAATCATCGCACGCGGGAAGCTGAGGCAGGAGGATAGCTGCGAGTTTTGGTTAGTCTGGGTTTCGAAGCATTTGTTTTCGAGAGAGGGGAAATGGTGACTGTTGGAAGAGTTTCTGGGTGTGGGTTTGGGTAGGTGGGCTTTAGGGTGGTTTGGGTCCTAGGACCCTCATTTGATTTCTAGAAGGGCTTTGAGGCTCATGGAACAACTCATGGCACGCAGGAGAGCTGTCTCCCACAAAGCCAGGAAGGCACCCGGGAGGCGGAGTCTGGAGAGGGGGAGGCTCATATGCTAGAGGCAGGCCACGTTATTCAGAAGAGGTTAATGTCCTTAGCAGACCTTGTGGCTGGGGCTTAGGGGCGGGGTTTTGAGAGGACAGAGGGAGAAGTCAAATGTGTTGTGGGCAGGGACAAGAGTACACAGGCACGATCCGAATGGCACTGTGTGGACCCTGACGGCCAAGTGGCTGGGGTCAGCCTCTCAGTTGGTTTGACGTGTATGAGAGGGTTGTTAATGGAAGGCTCGACTAGATCCTCTGGACGGGGTGGGGTGGAGGTGAAGGGAGGGAGGGGGGATGCAGAGAGGGCTTTGCTTTCCCTGTACCTTGCACTTTGGGGTACTTCATAAGAATAAGGAAGGCGTGGCGCAGAGTGGTGCCCACGGTCTCCGTGCCACCGAAGAGCAGGTTGTGTGTGGTCATCAGCAGGGTATCCATATTGAAGTGGCTCAGTGGGTCTTGCTTCTCCTGGGGTTGACGGGAGGTAATGAGTCAGGGACTGGGAAAATCGTATACTTTGGAGCCTGTTGTGACCCTCTCTTGAGCTTTTTTTTTTTTTTTTTTTGGTGGGAGCCGGGGTGAAGGGAGAGATAAAAAGTGACAAGGCCCAAGGCGTAATGATTTGTTGGTTGGTAATCGCCCCGGGCAGACATCCAGCAGGACCAGGTGCCCAAGCTGAGATCGCTGCAGGGTTGAGGCTGGGGCGGGGGGGGGGGTAACAGGAGGGCATCGCACAAGCCCAGAGGGAGATTCTTCATCTCAAGGCTACCTGTGCCATCTTTGTGAGGAAGCAGTCGATGAAGTCTCGGGGATTGTTGGGGTCCAGAGAATCCTGGTGTTCGCGGACGCTGCGGGCAATGAGCTCTTTCATGCCTCCAAAGTTCCGGAACATGCGTCTGTGCGGCCCAGGCACCCAGTCCAGGAGACTCGGGAAGATGTTGTACATCTGGAGACCAGAATTGGAGGGGTTTCATGAAGCCTGTTTGGGCGTTGATGGACTAAGTATGGCAAACAGATTAAATCGACTCTGACCCGGTCTTGGCAGGGGCAGCCAAGTTCTGCGTGAGTGGAAAGAGAGTGGGAGGGAGGGGGGCGGGACAGAGGAGGATGGGTGGACTGTGTGAGTAGGGGTGGGGTTATAAGGTAAGGAGTGGGTGCGGGGCGGGCCAGCTACATCTCTGTTGGTTTTACGAATTTTTCTGAGACATAACTCCTTCAGCCCCGGCTGGAGGAGTTCTTTCTATTTATTCTAGGTCGCTCAGGAATCTGTGATAATCCTCTAGCCTCGGTCTCCTTACTGTGATATAAGCATGTATCACCTCGCCAGCCCCTGGCGCTTTTTTGGACCTTGTGGGCTCACTACGCCATCTGGTTGACTTCAGAGTGCTTACCTCGCCCCAGGGGCTGCTCATAATCTGGAAGTTGTCATTGATGAAGCGGATGATAGTGAGCAGACGTTCGTCGTCATAGTCGAAGCGGCTTCCGAAGATGACCGAGCAGATGATGTTGGACACGGAGCGGCTCAGGATAAACACGGGGTCAAAGGGCTTGCCTGAGGTGGAGAGGTGAAGAGAGGTGAAGCGGTCAGTGCGAAGCCCTACCAATTACACGTGCAGCCGCCAGATGGCGTGCTGCCACGGTTTCCGGTTGCTCCCTGTTCCCCCAACCATGAAACCACGTCTTGCGGTCCAAATCGAGCTCACGTGGCCATTCAATGTGCAATCTGACAGCACTCTCAAATACTTTGGCAATGTCACGTACAAGAAAATTCACCTTATCCTGCAGAACAAGAATACTCAATCAAAGGACTGGCTGTTCTTGGATACAGTACCCTGCCCACAACACGGCACACAGGTATCACAGCAAACAGCCGCCCACAAAAAATCACCAGGAAGTTCTGCCGAGCGTCTCTTGGGTGGCTAGCACTTGTAACCTCAGCCGAGGGGCTGAGGCAGGAAGATTGCTGCAAGTTTGAGGTCAGCCTGGGTCATAAGGCTCAAAACGGTCTCAAAATCAGACAGTTGGGGAGCAGAGGTTTGGCTTGGAGAGGCTACCTCAGGCCATTGGTGGCTGCCTTTAACTCCAGGAGATCTGACTCTTTCTCCTGGCCTTGTCAGGCACCCCCACACACTGGGCACACATCAACACAAACACATACACACACATGAATGAATACTAAATTAAAAACAAAATAGACCTTTAGTCATAGTGGTTGACTTTCTGCAACCTCGGCAGGTTGGGAGGCAGAGGCAGGGATTCGGAGTTCCTGGTTATCCTTGGCTGCACAGAGAGTTTGAGATTACCCTGTGTCACGAGAGACCTTGTCTCGGTGAAAGAAAAACCCAATAAACCAACCAAACACAAAATATGCCAGCACAGACAGCCCACGGACATCCCAAGGCTCATTCACAATATCCTGCCTCATGATGTCAGTACACTCCAACATCTGGCTGCCCAGCGCACATCTGGTTATCCCAGTCCCAGCAGCTCAGCCCATGGGATAGCACAGAACACACTGTGCCGTCCTAAGACATACAACCAGACAGCAGAAGAGGTTTTATATATATATATATATAGTCTAAGCTCTAATCATCCAACAGCCAAACACACTGTGGGGTACAATAAAAGTAAACCCCAGCCAGGTCAGGTGGTACAGGCCTGCAATCCCAGCATTTGGGAGGCTGAGGTAGGAGCCTGGGCTACAAAGTTTCTGTTTTGAAAACAAACAAAGCCCATATTTCAACACAAACATCTAAGCCGTGAGAGAACAGTGGATAAAAACAGTATCTGAAGGTAGGACTTTGCTTCGACTCAGTCTCATGCCTTTTCTTTGTCTGAACCTCAGTTCTCAGCTGTAAAATGGGTGTGGTGACCATCCCCTCCTCATGGAGCTCTTAGAGTCAGGGAAGTTCATAGTTGAGTTCTAATCCATCACGGAGCTGCCACAAAGCAAACTGCTTTGTAGGTAGAGTAATGGATTCCACAGGTAACCGTACCCCCAGAATCTTACCTTAGAGTTCTGTAAGATGGTGCCTGGAGGGATGGCTCAGTGGTTAGGAACATGCATTGCTCTTGCAGAGCACATGGGTTTGGTATTTAGTGCCTACACTGGGAAGCTCACAGTTGTCTGTACCAACCGTGAGGACCCAATGCCCCTGGACTCTTTAGACAGCTGTATTCAGGTACACACGCCTCCCCCAGACACATAATTTAAAAAGATTATACAGTCTCCAAAATAAATCTTATAATAGGAAAAATATTCTGAATCACATGGATGGACCTCGGTAAGGTCCTTATAAAGAAGAGTTTAGTGTATAAACAGTATATGAGGTGGGTTGGTGGTGGCGCACACCTTTAATCCCAGCACTTGGGAGGCAGAGGCAGGTAGAGCTTTGAGTCTGAGGCCAGCCTGCCTGGTCTACAGGCAAGTTCCAGGACAGCCAGGGCTACACAGAGAAACCCTGTATTTAAAAAAAAAAAAAAAAAAGTGTGCTTGGGGAAAACGAGGAAGAGGAAGAAGAGAGAGAGAGAGAGAGCATTCTACTGACCTGTTAGTACTTCAAACCTATAAAGCCATGTAAGATAACGAATCTGAATCTGGCTGGCTGGGCGTGGTGTCTCACGCCTGTAACTGAAGCACTTGGGAGACTGAGGCAGAAGAATTGCTAGGAGTCCTAAGCTAGGTTGGGCTACAGAGTGACTACGTAGGTAAAACAAGCAAGCGAACAATTTGGGCTATATTAACATAAGATATTTGTGGCTATCGAGAGAATACATTTTTATGCATTGGGTATGTGTGTGCAATGACATGAAAATGGAGGTCAGAGGTCATGCTTTCTTGTTCAGCTGTGTCGGCCAGGCTTGGCAGCGGAGTACCTTCGTCTGCTGAGACATCCCAGTGGTCCCATTTGTGAACTGCACAGAGCGTTAAAAAGCTAACATAAGCAGTTATTTCCTCTTTTCCCCAAAGCTAGTAAGATTTGGGGAAGAGCTGTGTGTGTGCGTGTGTGTGTGTATGTGTGTGTGTGTGTATATATGTGTGTGTGCGTGCGTGTCCGCGCATACCGTATGCATGCTTGGTACCTGAGGAGGTCAGAAGAAGGCACTGAATTCCCCGGATTGAGAATTATAGACAGCAGTGAACCAACCACCATATAGGAGCTGGGGATTGAACTGGTGTAATTCATTTCTCCAGCTCTGTGGTATTTGACATCATCATCATCATCATCACTAGGAATAGACAAGCTGGGCTTTGAATGGCTACAGACAACTCGACAGAGCTGTGACCATTAGGTGAGCCTCAGGGGCCCTCCCGCCCGCCAACCCCAGGAGGGATAGTTCACACCAAGGGCGAGAGGCCCCCAGGGGTTTTTTTTTGTTTGAACAACCCAGCTGGCCTTGTTACCCAGCTCTGCTGGTCCTCTGTCTCTGACCTCTGTGTGTGCTGGGATCACAGGCAGCCACCATGGCCACCTGGCATTTGTGTGAGGACTGGGGATTTGAACTCTCAACCCCATGCTTCTACAGCAAGTGCTTCACTCTCTGAGTCATCTTCCTAGGCCCTGAACACTTTCACCCCATCTTTTCACACCCAGGCTCTGGAGCCCGCCTGTAGGACGGATGCTATCCAGAGGCGTGGCCTGACCTTCCGTTTTCCGCAGCACCTCCATCAGGAAGCCGCCTTCTTCCAGGATCCGCTCCTCGATACTTCTTTTTCCCATGCCAAAGTTCCTCAGGATTTGGACCGAGAACCTTCGGAGGATCTTCCAGCGTTCTCCGTTGGAGAAGGCGATGCCTGGGAAGGGAAAAAGAATGGCAAATTCAGCCGGCAACCTTAGCAAACCCTTACCGAGTCCCTGCCAGGTGCCCGCTGTGGATTCTGTAGGACTTGGGCTGATCGATCGCTCTACTTCTGTATTCCCCTGTAAAGACCTGTCGCTTTGAGGTGTCAGAAAGGCAGAGTAAAGACCCATGTTGTGTCAAAGTGACCTTTGCATTGTCACCAAATTTTGTTGACTGGTTATTGATTATCGAGCGCACAAACAAGGGATGCATACGGAAAGTAAATACCGGGACTCTGGGAACTCATCCCAGGACAGGCGCAGCCTCTGAGCCCTTGTACACCCGCTCATTGAAGCGAGTCTCTCCCCCACTTTCTAAATGTTTCAGTACTGGGGATGATTGAACCAAGGGCCACACAGACACAAAGGCAAGGGGGCTATCACAGAACCGGGGCTGGAGAGATGGCTCAGCGGCTAAGAGCACTGACTGCTCTTCCAGAGGTCCGGAGTTCAATTCCCAGCAACCACATGGTGGCTCACAACCATCTGTAATTAAAAAAATAAAAATAAAAACAACAACAAAACCTTTTGCTTTTTGTTCTTGACAGCGCCTTCTTATGTAACCCTGGCTGGCCTGAAACTCATTCTGCAGACCAGGCTGGCCTTGACCTTGCAAAGATCCCTGTGGTTCTGCCCACCAACTGCTGCAATTACAAGTGTGTGCTACCATGCCTGATTCCCTTTTCACTTTTATTAATACTATAAGATTGTTACATTTATTGATTAATTGTGTGTGTGTATGTACACACGTGTCATAACTCCGTGAAGGCCATCTGTGTTTTTCTTTCTGCTGTGTGGGTTGCAGGAATTGAACTCAGGTAGCCAGACTTGGCAGCAAGTACCCTTACCTCCGGAGCCATGCAACTGGCCCCACACTTCACGATTTGATTGACACCAGCTGTCTTTCTCCATCACCCTCCATCACATCTGCTTTACTAAGGCGATGCCTTTCACTTGAATCCAGAGCCTGCCAACCCAGCTGGCCTTGTTACCCAGCTCTGCTGGTCCTCTGTCTCTGACCTCTGTGTGTGCTGGGATCACAGGCAGCCACCATGGCCACCTGGCATTTATGTGAGGACTGGGGATTTGAACTCTCAACCCCATGCTTCTGCAGCAAGTGCTTCACTCTCTGAGTCATCTTCCTAGGCCCTGAACACTTTCACCCCATCTTGACCTGACTCGTCATCTTCATCTTTCGGGTCTCAGGAAGACCTCTGGGGCAGGAATTCCTTCCTGCCTGGGTCAGGTACATTGCTTGGGTTCCTGTAGCTCCCCAACGCAGTTCTGACCATGCTGGGATGCCACAGTCTCATGATGGCCTGTGTTTTAGGAATCATGGGATAAAGTCTTGAGTTTTATATTTGTTCTTTTTTTTTTTTTTTTTTTTTTTTTTTTTTTTTTTTTTTAATTTTATGTGCACTGGGGTCTTGCCTGCAAGGTGTCAGATCCCTTGAAACTGGAGTTACGGATGATTGTGAGCTGCCATGTAGTTATTGGGAATTGAATCTGGAACCTCTGGAAAAGCAGTCTTATGTGCTGATCCATCTCTCCAGCCCCAGGTCTTGGATTTCTTTAAAAAAAAAAAAAAATCTGATTTTTTTTGGATGTAGAATTAGCTGTTGAAGAAGATGAAGGAGATGGCTCAGTGGGTAAGGTGCTCGCCATGTGAACATGAAGATGCGGGTTCTATATCCTGCCGCCCATGTTTGTTAGGCGTGACCGTGACTATTCCTGGTGGAGTGGTGGGAAGACAGGTGGAGGCAAGACCCTGTCTCAAACGACATGCAGACACCCTCTCCTCAGATGAGACGGGATTTGAAATGGGGGAACACGGATGCCGACCTGAAGGGGATGGGTGAGACTCTGTAACTCGGCTACTTGACTGAGTGGGGTTGGTTTAGAGCAGTAAGGGGTGAACGTAGGGTTTCGTCTGAGTGGACGTGGAGGTTGGTATGGTGGGAGCCGGAGATGACGTAGATCCTACCCTCCTTCCGGCATGGAATGGCTGCTTAGTTCAAGGTACAGGTGGGAGCCGGAGATGACGTAGAGCCTACCCTTCTTCCGGCATTGCTCATCTGTGCCCTTCCTGAGGTCGTCAGTGAGATCTGTGGCTCTGAATGTCTTTGAGAGGACAGCCTCTCACCCTCATTCCCTTCCTAGATATGCAAAAGGCTAGGCGCTGGAGGAGGTCGGGGCAGGCTTACCGTTGCCCTTGGTGAAGTTGAAAAAGACAGGGTATGAGCCGCGGCCGCTGAATTCCTCCCCTTTGTCCACAAGAGCCTCCTTCACAGTTTGGTATCCGCTGAGGACTATCACACGCCTGGGCCCCAGGTACACCGTGAACACTGAACCATAGTCCTTGCTAAGCTGGAGATAGAAGAGAGAGTTTACAGGGGGCTCGGTGGCCATGGCAACCCATCTCCAAAGGCAAGTCCCCTGCACCTTGGTGAGTGAGGTCAGCAAGTCTTGGGAGCGGAGCTGCAGGAGGTTGCCCAGTATGGGAAGAGGCTTGGGTCCTGGAGGCAGCTGGCCCTTGCCCCATGAGCTGAAGGTCAGGGACAGAGAGATGACAGCCAGGAGGAGAAGCAAGATGGCTGTGCTCACACCGTCCATCTCGAAGACAGCTGCAGTGCCTGGAGGGACAAAGTGGGAGAAGTCAAGTGTGGGGTCCCTCCCCCCACATTGTTGTGGAATTTTTCTCCTTTGGGCCCAGGCAGTGGGGACAGTGGAGGGAAGCAGAGGCAGAGGGATGCCAGAGCGTTAAGAGGAAGAGGAGGAAGAAGGAAGAGGAGAGAAGGAAGGGTGTGTGAGGACACAGACAAACTGTCAAAACTTAAACCTGAGAAAGGAATGCAGAGGCGGGTGGAGACAGACAGCTACAAGGACCCACAGGGGCAGACATGATATCATAAACAGTGACATTAGCTGTATTAACTATCAGTTATCAATGTATTGTCTATTAACCATCTATCTACTGATTGTCTATCATCTATCAGTAATCCATCTAACATCTATCTATCTATCTATCTGTCTATCTATCTATCTATCTATCTATCATCTTCCTATCTATCTATCTATCTATCTATCTATCATCTTCCTATCTATCTATCTATCTATCTATCTTCCTATCTATCTATCTATCTATCATCTTCCTATCTATCTATCTGTCTATCTATCTGTCTATCTATCTATCTATCTATCTATCTATCTATCTATCTATCTATCTTTCTACCTATCTATCTCTCATTTATCTATCTTAAACCATGTACCAAAACACTGACTGTCACAGAAAGAAATAACAAAAGATAGACACACAGAGATGGGTACAGACAGCTAGAGAAAAATCACAGGAGAGAGACTGAGTGGGAGAGAGGAGAGAGAGAGAGAGACAGAGAGAGAGAGAGAGAGAGAGAGAGAGAGAGAGAGAGAGAGACAGAGAGAGAGACAGAGAGAGAGACAGAGAGAGGGGAGAGAGAGGGAGAGAGAGGAGATGGAGTTGAAGGTCGAAGAGACAGATACATGCTTTTTTTCCTGGTCTGTTAAGATAGGGTCTCACACACAGCCCATGCTGGCTTCAGATTCATTCCAGCTCCAGGCTCTTGAGTGTCAGGATTACAGGTATTCATTCACGATACTTAGCTCGGAGATGTCCACTGAGACAGAGAGTCAGAGCAGTCATAGTGCTGCATGCCCGCAACCCAGCACGAGAGAGGCAGAGGCAGGAGGGTCATGAAATATTTGAGGTCTGCCTTATCTACATAGTGGGTTTCCAGCTAGCCGAGGGCCATGCATCAAAACCTTTTTGCAAGAAGCGAAACAACCCCTTCAAATAAAACAACAGTAAAACCCCAAACAAATGAGCTCAAAGCAAACCAAACAACAACAAGGAAACCAAACCAGAACGCTATGAAACCGTCCAGAGATGGACGCTGTAAAATAAAAGGTCTTAAAAGGCACATTAAAACGACACATGTGGCACTGCTATTTATCAAGTGAAAAAGAAGAAATAAGAAAGGGAATAAGGAGGGGGTGCAGGGAGATAGATAGGAGACAGAGGGGGGTGGGGGATCTTCTGAAAGGGACCAATGAGGACAGAGGGCATGGTCCAGACGAGATGAGACAGACACAGAAGCCCCAGAAAAGATTCTCAGAGATGGAGCCAGCAGCCTCCTTTGGAGGTCACCCCTCACCTGTGTATTCTGTAGCAATGTTCTGGAACTCTTGTGTGCGCTGCGGTATGTGTGTGTGGGGTGCAGGGGGCGCCTGCTCTTAGTTGTCTCTCCGTGCTCCTCCTCTGCCCTGCCTTCTTTCCCGGTTCTTCCAGTGAGCTTGCTCCACTCCTACCATCCCATCATACCTTTCCTGTAGACCCTGGGCTCCCAGCCAGCTGGCATGGTGGGGTAAATGGGGCCACACCTCTAGAACCCTCTGACTTGACTGGGTCCTCCTGGCTTGAAGGCTGACCTTAAATCTCCTCGGTGTGGACAGTGATTGCTATTTGCCTTGGAATAGGGCAAAGGCTTCTTGACTCTGGGCCTGGTTTTTGAGGAGAAAGTAGGGTTATGGCTTAAAAAAAAAAAAAAAAAAAAAAAAAAAAAAAAAATCATGGACCAGGGAGGAAATACTGTGGAACCAGTACTGGATTTAGTCCTAGTTTGAGCTCTTTTGTTCTGTGTTTATGGGTTCAAGTCCAGCTAGGCTACTCCAGCCAGGAGGCCTTGTGTAAGGCCCATTTCCTCTGCGTGGACTCCTCATTTTCTGGCATTTCTTTTCCTGGATTCTTCTAGCAGTCTCCTACTTTGTCTCTGAAATTCTTTCTCTCTCTCAGTCTGGCAATAAAATATCCTAAGAGAATTGTATTAAAATGACAGGACACACGAGATACTGCTGCTTGTCAAGTTATTAAAAAAAAAAAAAAAAAAAGGAGAGAAAAAAGGAAATAGAGAATAAAAGGGAAGGAAAGATGGATACATTGTAGCCAAGGGTCTGGGAGACCCTTAGAGGTGTATCCAGTGTTGCTGTCCTTCGTGAGAAGGGGAGATGGAGCCCTTGAAGCCATCCTTTCTCTTTAAGATTAACTTTAAATGTTAATTATGTGTATGGATCTAGTATGTGCATGTGAGTGCAGTTGCCTACGGAAGTCAGAGTTCGATACCCTGGATCTGGAGGCTGTTGTGAGCAGTGCTGGAACCAAATTTGGAGCCTCTGTAAGTGTGGTGCAGGCTGTTAGCCACCGAACCACCCCTTTAGTCTCGTGCGGCCCAGAATATCTTAGAGCTTGCTATGTGGCCTAAGGTGACCTTGAACTTTGGAACCTTCAGCTTTGCCTCTGGAACGATGGTGCTATGGGCGTGTACATTCACACCTGGTTTTGGAACTTTGGAACCCAGGGCTTCATTCAGGACAGACAGACGCTCTGCCATTGGAGCAGCTATACCTCCGGCCCTGCCTTTCTTTCTCTCTGCGTTTCTTCCATTCTTATCTCCCAGTAACTTTTTCTAGATAGCTGTCTCTTCTTGTCTCTGTGACTCATACTCCTGTAAATACAGAGGCTGAAGGGAGAAAGGCAGGATGGCAGAAAAAGGACCTCAGACTCAAATCACACCCCTCCCCCCGCCTTAGATGAGGTCCTCTTGCTGCTCTTCTGAGTCACTGCCTTCAACCCCCTGCTACCCATGCCTGTTCTTGGCTCTCCTCTTGGAAACTGGCCCAAGTTTCTCAACTTCTGTCCAGGTCAGAAGAATAGAGTGCCAAAACCAGAGCTGGGCCGGCGTGAGGGAGAAATGCACTGAAGTCAAGGGTCTGGGAGGCCCTTGGAAGTGCACCAAGCTTCCGCTGTCCTTCTGGGAGGTGGTGGGAGAGGAAGCAATTCTATACTTTAGGTCTCAAGTACTCAGTGAGATGGAGGTGGGGCGGGTGGTATTGTTACAGCCCTGGAAAGGCTGGTTAGGGCTGGTCCTGGGAGAGGGGTGAAAACTTCCTTGTGGGATTACACTCCTCCTGTTTCCCATGGCATCAGCCCCTACTTCTGGTGGGGAGGTGCAAACTGAATCCACTTCAGTCCCTTGTCTCTGAAACTGTTCAAGAGGCATCCCATGTGATGGCCTCACCGGGGGAACCCAGGGCTTGTGAAAGGTTGTTTTAGAAACTTCGTGTTCTTTTTCTGTTCTGACTTGCCGCGCTGTTCCAGATGGAACTTGGATTAATGGAATAGAGATATGCTTTAATCTCTAAGACTTGGTTCCATTGATATTTTGGGGCTAATAATTCATGTGAAAGGCTGTGCTGTGCGTGGTAAGATGCCGGAAGCCGTTTTTCCATCCATCTGGTTGTGATAGGACCAAATGGCTTTGGAGGTTCTTTCTCGTTTTGCATATTCTCTTTAGATTTATTGTGTTCTATATGTGTGAGTGTTTTGCCTGTGTGTGTATCTGTGTACCACATGCATGCCTGATACCTGAAGAGGTCAGAAGAGAATGTTAGATCCCCTGGAACTACAGTTATGGGTCGTTCTGAACTGAACCAAGTCTTCCCAGTCCTCGGGGTGTTCTTTCTCCTTTCTATTTCTTATTTTCTTGTTTTCTTGTTTTCTTTCTTTCTTTCTTTCTTCTTCTTCTTCTTCTTCTTGTTCTTCTTCTTCTTCTTCTTCTTCTTCTTCTTCTTCTTCTTCTTCTTTTTCTTCTTCTTCTTCTTCTTCTTCTTCTTCTTCTTCTTCTTCTTCTTCTTCTTCTTCTTCTTCTTCTTCTTCTTCTTCTTCTTCTTCTCTCTCTCTTTCTCTTTTTTGATGCTGGAGATCAAATCTAAGGCCTTACGTATATGCTAAACAGGAACAGACCGATAAAAGTTCTACCACTGAGCCACGCCCCCAGCCCCTCACTGGGGGATTCTAGGCAGGGGCTCTACCACTGAGCCATGCCCCCAGCCCCTCACTGGGGGATTCTAGGCAGGGGCTCTACCACTGAGCCACGCCCCCAGCCCCACACTGGGGGATTCTAGGCAGGGGCTCTACCACTGAGTCACGCCCCCAGCCCCTCACTGGGGGATTCTAGGCAGGGGCTCTACCACTGAGTCATGCTCAAGCCCCTCACTGGAGGATTCTAGCAGGTGTTTTACCAATGACCCATGCCTCCAACCTCCATTGTTAGATTCTAGGCAAAAACTGTACAGTTACCAATAATGCATCTAGCCCATCACTGGTTGATTAGACTCATTCTTGATTTCTAAGACTTTGAGGTACATCCTTAGGTTATTTACTTAAGATTCCATGAATACTTACATATTTGAGACAGGGTCTCATTTGGCTGGCCTTGAATTCAAAGAGATCTGCTTGTTTCTGTCTCCCATGTGCTGAGATCAGAGTCAATGCAGCACTTTGCCTGGTGCTTTGGCCTTAAAAATATTTATTTTAGCCATGCACGGTAGCACACGCCTTTAATCCCAGCACTCAGGTGGTAGAGGCAGGTGAATTTTCATGAGTTCGAGGCCAGTCTGGTCTACTGAGTGAGTTTCAGGACAGCCAGGACTATACCCAGAGAGAAACCCTGTCTCCACAAAACAAAACAAAACAAAAACAAATTTATTTTATTATTTTTAATTTTGAGTGTGTGTGCACATGAATTTCAGTGCCTATGGCTGGCTGTGGCATCAGATTTCTGGTTGCCGGTGCTGGGCACCAAACTTAGGGCCTCTGCAATAGCAGGACTACTTATTTTAAATTATTTTTTTTCATACACTATATTTTGATTATTTTTTTTCCTCCTCAAATTCTTCCCAGATTCTCCCAACCTTTCTACCCACCCATCTTTATGTTCTTTCTTTTTCTTAAAAATCAAGGACAAAAAACAGAAGAAACAACCTTACCTCTTGATAAAACTCATAAAACCCCAAATCAAGGCAAAAAGGCAAAAGACCAATAAGACAAAAACAGAGACAAACACAACCCCCCAGTCCCCCCAACCCTCCATCCCCCAACCTCCCAACCACCCCAACCTCCCAACTCCCCCTAATCTCCCAACCCCTCCAACCTCCCCAGAGCAAAATAAAACATAAACACTGTAAGAAATACAGTTGAATTCTTTTCCTGTTGGACAACTATAAATTCCTTTGGCCTGTCTTTCTTTTATCCTCAGTAATTATGGAGAGCTTTGCTAGTTTGGATGGGTAGTTGTTTTCTTTTAAAACTTGAAACACATCCTTCTAAGCCCTCCTGGACTTGAGCTGAATCATCAGTTGTTCTGATGGTACTATACTTGGCTTTCTGCCTCTCCTGCCATTTTCTTTTCTTCCTCCCTCCCTCCCTCCCTCCCTCCCTCCCTCCCTCCCTCCCTCCCTCCTTCCCTCCCTCCCTCCCTCCCTCCCTCCCTCCTTTCTTTCTTTTTATGCTTGTGTGTGTGTGTGTGTGTGTGTGTGTGTGCGCTTATTTTGAGACAGAGTCTCTCTATGTCCAGGTCTGACCTGGAACTCACAATGCAGGCAGGTCTGCAACTCTGAGATCCACCTGCCCCTGCCTCCCAAGACCTGGGATAAAAGGCTACACCATCACTGTGCCTGGCCTCTTTCTGCTGTTTGGTGCACACATTCCTTGTTCTGTGTACTTAGTGGTTTAGAACTGCAGGGGAGCCTCTCTTATGTATCTGGCTTGGCATCTCTTTCCTTTACGTTGCGGGAAATTTCTATGATTTTGTTTTGAATGTTTTTTTTTTTTTTTTTATGCTCTTAGAATGAAATCCTTCTACTTCTATGCCTGCATTTCTTAGATTTGTTCTTTTCATGGTATCACTGATGTTTTGCAAAGCCCGGGTGCCTTCTTTTTAAAATTTTGTTCTTACTGGGACAGCCTAGCAACTCACTAACTTCCCTTGTCTTCCGTCTCAGATCTGTGTTCTGTCTGGTCCGCCCTGTTGGTGAGCTTGCTGGGTTTTCACTTCCAGCATTTTGGTTTGGATTTTCATTAAGATTTTGAGCTCTTTATTAAATTCCTCTTTTGTATCTTGGGTTGGCTTTCTTATTTCATTCAGCTGTTTTTTTGTCCTTCTAGAATTTATTCTGGAGTTAATTTTCTTTTTCTTTTTAAAATTTCTTTGAGCAGATTCATAATAATTATTTTAGAATTTTTCGAGATTCCATCTAAATCATTCTTGATGGAGGCAGTTCTTGTAGTATTGGAAATTTTTGGAGGATTTATATTGCCTTGTTTTTTTCATGTTTCTTGTGTGTGTATGTGTGTGTGTGTGTGTGTATGTGTGTGTGTGTGTGTGTTTCCGGGATTGGAACTTGGCTATCTGGAATTAGGCCACTGGTTGAATTTATTAATTTAAAATATTCTTAATTAAAACAATACACATACACAAACACACAAAAACACATACACACAAACACATACACACACAAACACACACAGACATAAATATACAAACACATACACACACAAACATACACACACAAACATACACACACAAACACACACAGACATAAACACACATACAAACACACAACACACAAACACACACACATAAACACACACAAACACCAACACACACAAACATGACTCCACCACTCCTAGACTCTGAAACCACCTGTACTCACATATGTGTACATGTATGCATGTGTTGGTACACATAAAACATACATCCAGAAATACACACACACAAACATAAACACACACAGAACATATACACAATCAATACAACCCAAACACACATACATATACACATAGAAAACATACACATAAACACACACACATTAAACACATACACATAAACACACATGCAAAATTTTAAAAATGAGGGATGAGGTTGGAGGTTTGTGGTGTTATTTTTCTCACCTAGAATGGTTGTTGGGGTGCCAGGCGTGACACCCCGGTGCTAATTTGTTGTTACACTAATATCTGAGAAAAAAAAAAAAAAAACAATGACTATCAGAGGCCAGATACACAGTCCAGTAACAAACAGTCAAACTGAGTCGGTCTTTGAGTGCCAGCCACTGTGTGGTGTAAAGAGTTGCTGATAGTAGGGTGTGCACTGACATTTGGGTTGTTTTAATTATGAATGAACAGGCAACAGCAAACAGAAAGAGTTAAAGGGGAGGGAGAGCTGGAGAGATAGCTTCGCTCTTCCAGAGGACCTGGGTTCCGTTCCCAGCACCCACAGTTTGGCTCATAGCTGTCTGTAACTCTAGTTCCAGGGAATCTGCTGTTCTCTTGTGGCCTCCAAGACAAAGTACAAGGCCAAGTACACAGTGCACAGACATAAATGCAGGTAAAACACTCATGTACGTGAGAAAACAATTTCAAAAGAAAGACAAAAGCTCTATCAACAACCCAAACCCTAAACAAATAAAACCCTAATCTTGGTTCTCACTCACTGGGTCGAGACCCCTTTGGGAGTTGAATGACCCTTTCACAGGGGTCACACAGATCCGATATCTTGAATACCAGATGTTTGCATTAGGACTCATAACAGTAGCAAAATTACAGTTATGAAGTAGTAACAAAAGTAATTTTAGTGACTGGGGGTCACCACAACATGAGGAGCGGTATTAAAGGGCCACAGCATTAAGTCTGTTGCGAACCACTGACATACTGTAGGGCTACAGATTAGTACTGGGGTACCAGAGAAAAGGTGGGTGAGGTGAAGGTATGGGTAGGAGTTGAAGGGACGAAGGAGAGGGTGGTAAATGGGAATGTGGTTTTGTGGTAGAGCATGAGATTAGCATGTAGGAAGCCTCAAGTTCTATCACAAGGAGGAGGGATACAGGGAGAAGGGAGAGGGTTGGGGGAGGAAGACATGAAGGAAGAAAGGCAGACAAGCAGTTGTGAAACTAGAGGTCCCCGCTCTGCACTTTCCTGCCTGGCTTTCACAATCTCACACACTTACTTCATTCTCCACGAGTTGGGGGAAAGGTGGGCCGACACACAGACTCCTTATATCTAGCTTTGCGAAACGCTGTAGACAAAACCCACACCCAAAGGCTGACCGAAAATGGTGGGGTAAAGAAATATGCTCAAATGATGTCTTCTGTCCTATTTAGCCTAAGGTACAGATCACAAACCTGACCATTCTTGTTTAGAAGAAAATGAGATAGGAAAGAGTAAGAGAGAGAGAAAGGGCTATCGGAGGGCGCTTCAGAGAACAGAGCAGATTAGACTGTTCTTTGAGTTGCTGGGCTGTCTTCAGTGACCGAGCTTTGCTGTCCTGATTCAGTCCTGACTTTCCCAAGAAAATGCACAGAGGAGTCCCAGCGCCATATGTTTGCCACATGCAAGTAAGTGCTCCCCCTCTGAGCTAGCTTCTGAACTTGGTGAGATTATTGGCTGTATTTGGATCTCCAGATGGTTCTGTTGATGTCATGCAGAATGTGGAAGCCCTTCAAAGAGCCATTCCCATAATTTAAAATGGCATGGAACATAATTTAGAGGCTCTGAACGTTAAAACAGGGAAGTCCAATGAAACTAAGGCCCAGAGACTTCAGACATGCTGATCACTATTTGAAGAGACCCTCTGGAAAACTCAGTGTTGTGTAGGTACCCCAAAGAAGCTGAAGTCAGTCAATGTCTCCATCATTTGCAAAAACTATCATTTGCAAAAACAAAAGCAAGCCTGCCATAGTGACTCAAGCCTATAAAGCAAGATCTTGTCTCAAAAGCAATCCATCCACCCACCCATCCATCTATCCATCCATCCATCCATCCATCCATCCATCCATCCATCCATCTATCCATCCATTCACCCATCAACCCATCCACCCATCCATCTACCCACAGAAATAACCCAACTAAGGCTAATGGACCACAGTCCTGTCTCAAAGCAATCCATCCATCTACCCATCTATCCAACACTCTTTCTCACAGGAATAACCTAACTAAAGCCTATGGACCACTTAGAAGATGACTCCTGGGGTTCTACAGTAAAACCATGTTTTCCCAGTACAGCGTTTTCCATGTCAAGCTCTATTAGAAAGGTCTTTTAGGGATTATTCTGGGTCTCGGTCTGTGCACCTGTATTTACTGTAGGTGTGGGTTTTGTCTACAGTGTTTCATAAAGCTGGGTAAAAGGAATTTGCAGTTGGCCTCACCTTTCCCACTACCCATGGAGGCCAAGGTAGGTGTGTGAGATTGTGAAAGCCAGGCAGGAAACGTTGTTGTTCTTCCCTTCTCCTCCTCCTTCTCTTTCTTCTCTTCCTCCTCTCCCTTCTCTTCCTCCTCTCCTCTCACTTCTCCTCCATCTCTCCTTCCCCTCTCACCCCCTCTCTCCTTCCCTCCCCCTTCCCCCTTTCCTCCCTCCTCCTTCTCCCCATCTCCCTCTTTCTTCCTATATGCAAAGCACACTTTCTACTGCCAAGCCACATTCCTAGGGCCTGACTTTGATGTCTTTCTAGGACCAATGGAGTGGCTTGACCATTCTGTGACCCGCTGGCTTAATAATGTTTTTCTCAGCAGGCCTCAGCCCAAGCTGGAGCCTTGAAATCCGGGCGTTGATAAAGGGATCTAGCTTGTCCAAAGCACTGAGAGTCTGGCCTGGCCCCAAGCCAAACTCCCTAAGCCTTTATATAAACCCCATTATTGCCTCTCTGCCTCCCTCCCTGGAGACACACCTTGGTCATTTTTGCCTTCTTTATACATGCCAAGAAGCTACAGGGCACGCAGTAAACAAGCCCTGTAATGTCTGCTTTGAATGTATCTCCCTGGCAGTTAGTACTTCTCTGGCATTTCAATGGGCCCCAAGGTGGGAGGATTGAGGTGTTCATTGTGAGAATTTGCCCAGTACTGATTTTGGGGCAACTCCATACACTAGGAATGAGGGAACAAAACATATTGCAACACAGTTCTTCAAAGGATTGAAAGTTTACCAGAACTGTGCGAGGATAACAGGCCTTCTCTTTCCCTTCTTTTTAATTTTATTATTTTATTTTGTTTTGTTTTTGTGGTGCTGAGTCCTGAAACTAGGTCTTTAGGCAGGTGCTCTATCATTGAGCCACGCCCCCAGCCCCTCACTGGGGGATTCTAGGCAGGGGCTCTACCATTGAGCCATGCCCCCAGCCCCTCACTGGAGGATTCTAGGCAGGGGCTCTACCACTGAGCCACGCCCCCAGCCCCTCACTAGGGATTCTAGGCAGGGGCTCTACCACTGAGCCACGCCCCCAGCTCCTCATTGGTGGATTCTAGGCAGGGGTTTTACTTTACCACTGGGCCACGCCCCCAGCCCCCTCACTGGGGGAATCTTTGTAAACACTCTACAGCTGAGCCACACTTCCTGGCTCCTTTGATAGGTTCTAGGCAGATGCTCTACTGTTGAGCTATAGCCCTTTTTCTGAGCCCCTCTCTTGACTCCTTAACTCTTTAACTGCTCTTTCATTCTCTGAGTTTCTTGCTTCATTATCTTTGCCTTCTGAACATTTTTATGGGATGTACAAAAGCGAGGAAACATCATGATTATATCACTAGGATTTTTAACATATCACCAGTTTAGTTTGTATCTTTCCTTTGTATATTTCTTCCCCATCTTTTAGCTTGTCTATTATGCACTTCTTTCTCAGCTTAGAGATGGGTCTTGCCTGGCTCAAGTGATCTTCCTTCCTCAGCATCAGGACCACAGGTAGTTGCTGACACATTTGGCTTAATCTGAGCATGGCTGTAATCCCAGAATCCTGGAGCCGGTGGTAGAGAAATCATGAGTTTGAGGTTTGGCTGAGCTTTATAGTAAGACTGTCTGTCTGTCTGTCTGTCTGTATATGTAAAGACTTTCAATACATATTTTTGAGAATTACTAGTAGAATAAGATTTGCTTGTTCTTTATATATTTAGAGGGTCATGAAATAATGGATACTATTTTGATTTAATCAATCTATGATGTACATAATTTTAAAGAGAATCTTTTTTTCCTTTTGTTTTGAGACAGAGTTTCTCTGTGTAGCTTTGACTGTTCTGGAACTCTCTGTAGATCAGGCTGGCTTCGAACTCCATCTCCTTATGTCCGCTGAGTTCTGGAATTAAAGACATGTACTACCCCTCCTGGTCTTAAATGCATCATTTTTTTTCATGATAAATATAAAGAGTATTTGTCAACAAGGAACAAAACCATGGACACAGAAGCTGAACTAGCAACTAAATCCCGACTTTCTGAGTTTGATCTCTCAGGCTTATCTAGAAGGAGGCAATCATCAATCCTCACAGGTTGTCCTCTGCATCCATGCATGCACACACGGAGCAGCCGTGGATGTCCCCTTGGTTGTCAAGACCAAGCTAGATACAGTGTTAGCAAGGGTGGAGCCAGGCCCTGAAGCTTCTTCCTATTGGAAGAGCTATTGGCAGTTGATGAGCCAATGGAGGGGGGAGTTACTCTCCTTAAGGGTTGTGAGCACTGGTGGGTTGTTCACGTCTTCAGTGGGTGACCACACATCCATGCTGTTGGTGGCTATAGCTAACAAACAGAGGGCAAAGGGTGAGTTTGTTATGAAATTCCCACCCATGTATATTAGGTACCTTGACATTCACCATCACCATTAACAGCATCCTTTCTCCCTTCCTCTCCTCTTCTCTAATAGTGTTATTCACAACAGCTAATTCATGGTATTTATTTAATTGCATGAGAATGTTCCCCATACTCGCTCATCTGTTTGGATGGTTGCTTACCAGTTGGTAATGATGTTTGGGGGATATTGAGGAAGCATATATTTTTTTAAAGATTTATTTATTTATATATTATATATGAGTACATTGCAGCTGTCCTCAGACACACCAGAAGAGGGCATCAGATCTCATTACAGATGGTTGTGAGCCATCATGTGGTTGCTGGGAATTGAACTCTGGACCTCTGGAAGAGCAGTCAGTGCTCTTAACCACTGAGCCATCTCTCCAGCCCAGGAAGCATGGTTTTATGGAAGAAAGTATGTCACTGGAGGCGGGCTTTGAGAGCTTAAAGACTTATCCCACCTCCAGTTCATCTCTCTCGTCTCTTTGCTTGGAGTTGAAGATGTGTGCCCTAAGCTTGCTGCTCCAACTGGCCTGCAGCCAGGCCTGCCAATTCCCCACCATGATCAACTCATACTCCTCTGGAACCTAAGTCCAAATAACCTTTCTGTTTTATAAGTTGCCTTGGCCAAGGTATTTTATCACAGCGACCGAAAAGTAATGGATACAGAGCCCATGAATGGACGAGAAACTTTTTACCTTTTAAAATACATTGGTGTCTTGCCTGTATATGTATATGTATGTGTATGTGTATGTATATATGTATATGTATGTCTGCGTGGAAACCCGTGGAAATGGAGTTATAGACAGCTGTGAGCTGCCATGTGGGTGCTAGGAATTAAACCTGGGACCTCTGGAAGAACAATTAATGATTTTTTCCTCTGAGCCATCTCTCCAGCCACAAGGAACTATGGTTTTAATCCAGATGTGGTGGCACCATTTGCATCAAAGGCTGAGGCAAGTAGGTTAAATGGCTGAGCCAGCTCCCCAAGCCCTAGCCTACTGTTGTATATGATTAATATACACACAGAACAAACTTCTTGTCACAGACCTCACATAATACAGTCACCTCTGTGTACACTGGCATATACCTGCGTCAGAAGGCTTTACAAACAACAATAAAGACAAACAAAAAGCAACTCTGATGCTGTTAAGACAAATTAATACCATACCAAAAAGTTACTAATATGTTTCAATTTCCATAATTGTTCTAAGAAGTTCTAACTCTTCTGTAACAAACCATGAAGAGTTGTCTGCATTCACTGCCTCTGGGGTTCTCTCTTGAATCCATTCAGTGTTGATTTCTCCTCCATACCCACTGAAGACGATCCCCTTTGGGTTACCATTGTAACCAAAGTGCTGCATCTGAAGAGGAATTGGGAGGCTCAGACCTGAAATCTCAGTTGCTTGGGGGTTGAAGCAGGAGGGTGAGAAATTCAAGGCCTGTCTGGGTCACAGAGTGGGTTCAAGGCCAGTGTGGGCAATATAGAGATTCTGACTCAAAGAGTAAACAGAGGGCAGGGAATCTCAGTGGTAGAGCCCCTTCCTAGAATCCCCCAGTGAGGGGCTGGGGGCGTGGCTCAGTGAGGCTGGGGGCGTGGCTCAGTGGTAGAGCCCCTGCCTATTCACTAACGGAAGGGGGTAAGGTGAGAGTCTGTGGTATCATGTGCAAGACCCAAGGTTAAATCTCCAATGAAAACAAGAGGAAAGACACGGTGCCAACTGCCAGTTCTCAGGTTGCTAATCTGATCTTTAAGCAGCATTTGAATTGATTCATCTTTCTTGTTTCTAAGAGAAAATTGTGACTAGAACCTTTTTCCTTCTTATTTTAAGACAGGCCCTCAATGTTTTATAGTTCCAGCTAGCCTCTAGCTAGCAATTCTCCTGCTTCCACTACTTGAGTGCTGGTATTGGTCTTGCCATGCCTAGTTAAATAACTTTTAAATATGCTAAAATACAGAAAGCATAAACTTTACTACTGAATCAATTAAAAATATAATATTTAAAACATTATTTGAGAACTCCATACAGTGTCTGCCGATGATTCCCTCACTCGCCCCGATAACTCCTCCAATCTATCCCCTTCTCCATAGC
This sequence comes from Micromys minutus, assembly GCF_963924665.1. NCBI lineage: Eukaryota > Metazoa > Chordata > Mammalia > Rodentia > Muridae > Micromys > Micromys minutus. The sequence goes on from NC_137967.1 coordinate 17,221,123, forward strand.
CCCCAACTTTGTGTTTATTTTAAAAAACAACCTATTGACTCCATCTTGTGCTGCCCAAATACCCCTGGGTCTGGGCCATCAACTGGAATGTGGCTGATCTGCCAGGAGAGCAGGGTGGGGTCATGGCCGTCTTCCTCTTCGAGGTTTCACTCTTGACCGGTTTGGTCTTGTATGGGCAGGTGTCCTGATCTTCCGAGGGCAGCAGACCTGTCCCGTCCGGACAGCACTGTTCTCTGACCTCAGGCGCTGGGAATCTTTTTGTCTTTTCTTTCACAATGGCCTCTTAGCCGGGGCTGCGCCGGGCTGCGCGGGGCTGCGCGGGGCTGCGCGGGATGGGGGTGGGGGAGTTCAGCCTCGCGTCTTAGAGATGTCCTATGTGCAGCCGAGCACTTCGCTGACATTTATTCTTCTGCACTTTGACCAGCTGAGAGTTTTTTTGATACCCGTCCCATCATCCATCTCCCCCACCCTAACCTCCCCACCGCTCAGCTCAGTGGTAGGATTGCCAGCGTTGTTTGTGTAAGCGATTACCAGAACTCTTCAGTCTTGCAAAACTTGACATCTGGTACTAGTTAAAGCCAGCGGTCCATTTTCTCTCCCCCCCGCCCCCCCGCTTCAGCCCCGAAGGCAATCATTTTGCGTTCTGTCTGTATCAATTTCACTGCTCTAGTAAGTAGAGTTAGTTATGTAGTAGTATTTGTCTGTTTTGAAGGTTACAGTATGTCTCTAAGTGTTTTGCTCGTGTGTCTGTGTGACTCTGTCAAGTTCAGGAGAGGGTGTTAGATTCCCTGAGACTGGAATTGCAGATGGCTGTGAGCCACCGTATGGAGGCTGGGAAATAAGCCGGATCCGTATTTGAGAGTAGAGCCATCTTTCCAGTTTCTGTCTTTAATTTTTGGACAGCGCCTCATGTAGGCTGGCCCTGAATTCCACAACCCCCACACCCAACATCTCATGTGTGCTGTTGAGTTTCATAGATACTTTTTTGGGGGGGCTGGGCAGAGGAAATTTCTTTCTAATTTCAGATTGGGAATTAAAAACATATGTAAATTTTTATGTTATGTATGGATGCCTTTCCTGGGTTTCTGTCTGTTGCGCCCTATCATGCAGTGTCTGAGAAGGCCAGAAGAGGGCGTCAGATCATTTGGAACTAAAGTTCTGATGGCCGTGAGCTGCCATGTGGATGCTGGGAACTGAATTCTAGTCTTCTGCAAGAGCAACAGAGCTATCTCTCTCAGCCCCCAATTAGAACTTCCTGTAAGGAGCAGAAACTGGAGCTTTTTGTCACATGTTTTCATTAGTGTATTTTGGATTGGACAAAGGGTGGCCAGACACCCTCTATCACTAAGCCCCTGCTCTTGGTTTATGAGTCAGGGTTTCACTAGTAATCCCAGGCTAGTCTTGAACTCATGACCCTCCTGCCCTGTACCCAGAATGCTTAGATTGTAGGCATTCATTACTTGAATTTTTGTTATCACTATATATTTTTAAGAGCCTGGGGCAGGCTCTTAACAAATTGCCCAGGATGGCATTGACCTCACACCACTCCTGCCTCAGCCTCCTGAGTGCTGGGTACCCCATACTCCCATTCTTAGTGTTTTAAAGTCATTTTAGTTTTAACTACGTGTATGTTTGTGCCTGTGTGTGACAATGTGTGTGCAGAGGCATCAGATCTGCTGGAGCTGGAGTTGCTGGGGATGGGGGTGGGGATGGGGTTTTGGGTGTGGGTGCTGGAAATTGAAACTTGGTCCTCTGCAAGAGCAGCAAGTGTTCTTAACAGCGGAGCCATCTCTCCAGCTCCTATTTTTATTTTTAACATAAAAAAACTCAATTTATTTATTTTTCGTATGAGTGCTCTATCTGTATGTACACCTGCATGCTAGAAGAGGGCATTGGATCCCATTACAGATGGTTGTGAGCCACCATGTGGTTGCTGGGAATTGAACCTCTGGAAGAGCAGCCAGGTTTTTAACCACTGAGCTGTCTCTCCAGCTCCCCTCCCCCCTCGCTTTTAAATCTTTTGAGACAGAGTTTTGTTACATAGTCCAAGATTGCCTCTGACTTGCAATTCTCCTTGTCTCTGCCTCTCAAGTGCTGACATGGTAGGCATGCACTACCTTTGCTTCCGAAATACCTTTAGAATCATTGGGACTTAGGATGGTAAGAAGAGATATAGATGTAGGTTAGGTCACACAATTAAAAGCATGCTTAACAACTTCTAAGCATTTAGATCTAGGCATAATGGTTACATGTCTGAAGTTTCGGGCTGAGGCTTGACTGGGCTACATAGTGAGCTAGGATCAGCCTGGGCAGCTTAGCTGGATCCTATCTGGAACTAAAAAGAACTGGGACTGTAGCTCAGGGATAGAACACTTACCTATCACATGCAAAACCCTGGTTTCTAGTACTGCAAATATTTCTCTTGAAGTATTTGATGTTTGCTATTTTTCCTGTTAATTTTATATTTTTAACGTTTTCTTATTAATTTTTATTTTATGTTTGTATTGTGCAAAATGTGTACAATCTGAATTATTCTGTCAATACTTATTAGAGTTTCTATTTTAAATTGGTTCAAGGCTAATTGTGAAAAATAAAGCAGGTTCGCTTATTAAAACTTCAAAACCTGGATGGAGATGTAGCTCAGTGGTGAAGTCCTGGCCTGGCACAAAGCCCTGCTTTAATCCTTAGTAGCATACATGCACTCACACACTCATACACACATTCACATACATGTCCACACACTCACACATTCACATACATGTTCACATACACATTCACATACATGTCTACATACACATATTCACACGAACACACACACTCACTGACATACATATAGTCACACAAGCACACAAATGTACATTCACACACATATTCACACACCTTCACATGCCCACACACAGATTTTAGAGTTTTGAATGGTGCATGCCTATGATCCTACCAGGAAGAAGGAGGAAGAGAAGTAGGACAAGAAAGAAGAGGAGGAAGCTGCAGGTTTGGCAGCAGGGTAGGGAATTCAAGGGCAGTTTGAGCTATAGTGTAAGTCCCTGTTCAAAACCAACAACCAACTAACCAACCAACCAACCAACACCCAAAACCAACCAACCAACCAACCAACCAATCAACCAACCAACCAACACCCAAAACCAACCAACCAACACCCAAAACCAACCAACCAACACCCAAAACCAACCAACCAACCAACCAACCAACCAACCAACACCCAAAACCAACCAACCAACCAACCAACCAACCAACCAACCAACCAACACACCAAAACCCAAACAAAACCAACCAACCAACAAACCAAAACCCAAACAAAACCAACTAATTAACAAACCAAAACCCACACAAAACCAACCAACCAACCAACCAACTAGCCAAACAAACAAAATCTCCAAAACTCCAAAAACCCAAAAAACAACCAACCAAAAATTCCTGCTTGTGGTTTTAGAGCTGTGAATTGGACCAATATCTGTTTTTTTTTTCTAATTTATAATTTTTAATTTTTACTTTTTTTGGTCTGTTTTGAGTATCAGTCACTAATGTTTAAATCTCCTCTTGTGATAGTAGGTTTGGTAAATTCTTTAAAACATCTACATTTTGTCTTACATTATTTAGGTCTATATTGTTATGTGTTCAGTTCTGCTTCTCCCCCTCTTCTTCCTCTTTCTTCTTGTGACACTGGAGTGGAGTCCAAGGTCTTACACATGCCGGTGTCTTAGGCACTCACGTTCCTCCCTCGGGGATTGAGATGAGACACCATTACCAAAGCAATTTGAGGAGGAAAGGATTTATTTGCGTATACTTCCATATTACTGTTCAACATGGAAGGAAGTCAGGATAGACTCAAACAGGGCAGGATCCTGGAGGCAGGAGCTGATGCAAAGGTCTTGGAGGGGTGCTGCTTACTGGTTTGTTCCCCATGGCTTGCTCAGCCTGATTTCTTATAGAACCCAGGACCATCAGCCCAAGGATTGTGCTACTCACCATGGGCTGGGCTGTGCCCCATCAGTGACTAATTAAAGAAAATGCCCTTGAGAACTGCCCATTGCCTGATCTAATTGAGGTATTTTCTCAATTGAGGTTCTCTCCTCTCCAGTGACTCTAGCTTGTGTCGAGTTGATATAAAACTAGTCAGTACACCAGTCAAGTGTTTAACCACTGAGCCATACCCCAGCTCCTCACTGTGAGATTCTAGGCAGAGGCTCTACCACTGAGCCATACCCCAGCCCCTCACTGGCAGATTCTAGGCAGGGGTTCTACCACTCAACCACATCCCCAACCCTTTACTGTGGGATTCTAGGCAGGGGCTATACCACTGAGCCACGCCCCCAGCCCCGCCCTGGAGGATTCTACTTTTCAGCCAGCCTCCAGTCTGTAAGGAGTTTTATATCATTTTGCATATTGGTCTTTGTCCATCAGTGTTACTGTTGTTGCTGATTTTCTTTTGTCATGTCAAGTTTTGTCTTATAAGTGTAGCAAACAGCTTTTCTTTCAGCAAGCATTAGGTTATTATATGGTTTCCCATTGGCCCTTGGGATTCTTTTATTTATATCTTGGGTTAAGATATATGATTAAAGGGGGCTGGAGAGATGCCTCAGTGGTTAAGAGCACTGGCTGCTCTTCCAGAGGTCCTGAGTTCAATTCCCAGCAACCACATGGTGGCTCACAACCATCTGTAATGAGATCTGATGCCCTCTTCTGGTGTGTCTGAAGACGGCTACAGTGCACTCATATATAATAAATAAATAAATAAATAAATAAATAAATAAATAAATCTTTTAAAAATGAGATATATGATTCAGATTTGGGTTCTTTTACTTATATCTAGCTCCTCAGTTGGCTTGGAAGTAGTTATTTATTTTTAGCGGTTACTGTTGACACCTCTAACAGATGCTGCTGAGTTACTTGATTCTGAACATCTCAGGGAAATGTAGATGCCTTCTAATGAAATGTTTACAGCGTTAAAGGTAAACGCTAAGAATAAATAATTAGACTATTTTCAGGGCAACTAAGGGGTTAGATATAAGTAAAAGAACCCAAGTGGTCTTAGGGTGAGGCCTTCAGTTCATCTGGCACTTGACACCGACCGTTGCCATCGCCCCATTTGCTTGGTTTCTGGGTTCACTTGTATCCATGCTGCCCTCAAGACCAACTGTGAGTTCATGGAGAAGTCACGGAGATCCAAAGAGAATAGGATTCATCCCCCTGTCCCCCCTTAAAGCAGCTGGGGTAACATTTGGGCTTGGCTTGTTTGCAGAAACCTTGGCTAATGTCAACAGTGTTGAGCACCGGAGGCTCTGTAGGTTGGCAAGGGGGTGAGGATTTGCTTCAGTGGTTGGTGCTGAGCCAGAAGGAGGTTCCTTGTCTTCTGTCCATCTGCACCGCTGCCCAGACAAGAAAGAGGAAGCGAAGCGAGAAGAATGTGGAGTCTGGTAATGACACAGACTTTGTTCTTTGGGACTGCTGAGCTATTAGGCTCGGCACTGTGGCTAGTCTCGGTCTACTTAGGAGGCAAAGGCAAGTGGATCCAAGTTCTAGGCCAGCATGAGCAGTCTTTAGAAAATATTGATTTGGCTTTTATTTGGTTGTATGTGTATGCCCTGCTCTCCTCCTCTTATCCACCCCCTGCCCACCTCGTGTGTGTGTGTGTGTGTGTGTGTGTGTGTGTGTGTGTCTGTGTGTGTGCACGATATACATGCACAGAGGCCAGAAGACAGTGTCAGAGCCCTGGGGCTGGAGTTATGGACACTTGGGGGCTACTTGACCTGGGTGCTAGGAATTGAATTCCAGACCCCTGCAAGAGCAGCAGCAAGTGGCCTTTGTCACTGACCCATCTCTCCTGCTCAGTCACTGTGTCCCTGAAAGGTTCTCAGGAACAGTGCTTGACCCGTGGGGAGCGCCCAGCACACGCAGCTGTTCCAACCTCTGCAGCTGCGGGCATTTCCAAAGCTTTCCGTGCAGAGAGCACATGTTCGGCTTTTATTGAAAAGTAGGGAGCCACACTCAGCAGCGTTCCCACAGTTACGTGAGGAGTCATGCAGAACCCCAGCAAAACTCTACATCTCATCTCTCTTGAGCCCTAGGAATACCGGGGACTTTGGTCGAGAGTCGAGTAAGGCTCTGCTGTTGAATAGAATGAGCAATACTGGTTTGAACATGTAAGATCTGGGGAGCTGGAGGGTGGCCGCCACACCTCCCTCTTGTTAGCTTTCGGACTAGAGGGATTATACTTTTTCTCCTTTCGTTGTCACCCGCCTTTGGGTGGCAGTTTGCCAAGCATGAACCTCCCCCTTCCAAACAAAACAAACTTCAAACAAGCCGGGCCCAGTGTCTCCTCCTCTCAGGCTGTGGTGCAGATATTTGCCATGATGGGTAGGGATACATCTCAGGCTCTTTGGAGAGACCCTCTTCCACAGAGAGGTCGTGGTACTGTGTGTGAGTGTGAGCACACAGCGATCACAGCGTCTGAGGGTTTAGGTGTTTCTGATTTTAATAGCAGGGGGCATTTGAGAGGCTCAGAGTCTTTAAAAAATGTATTCTTTCATAATTGCACACACACTCACAAACACAACTTTGATTATATCTTCTCTATTCCCTCCCCTTGTACACATCCCCATCCTTTTATTTTGTAAGATTTATTTATTTTGTTTATATGAATACACTGTGACTGTCTTCAGACATGCCAGAAGAGGGCATCAGATCCCATTACAGATGGTTGTGAGCCACCATGTGGTTGCTGAGATTTGAACTCAGGACCTCTGGGAGAACAGTCAGTGCTCTTAACCACCAAGCCATCCCTCCAGCCCTTCTCTCTGCTTTTGACCGTGGTTGTGATGCGGCCACCTGTTTGAAGTTCCTGTAAAAACGGATGGTAACCTGGAGTTGAAAGCTGATTTTTTTTCCCTCCTAAGTGGATTTTTGTCAGGGTATTGGGCCACATAAATAGAACTGCCACACAGGCCTTCCAAATCCTAGCTCAGTAACTCCATTTCAAAGCGAACCATCACTTGGCTGGTCTTGTCCCTAGAGCTTGCCGATGTCTCCTGAGATCAGCGGAATCCCTGACGGGGGAAGGGGTAGGGTGCACATGCGCAGAACGTTCCGGTCTGTTCTGTTTGTGTGCTGTCGGAGCTGTTCTAAGACAAGGCGGCTCTCTGAATCCAGAACTGCGCAAATTCTAACGTCAGCCTAGTGCTCTGTAAAGCAGGGGCTTGGAGATGGAGGAAATGCTGCTGTGGGCAGTCACCCAGAATAAACTCTTTTTGCGTAGCAAGGGGGTCGCAAACAAGCCATTCTTTGGGCTGTAGACGCTGGCTCAGGTCGAGAAAAAAAATGTCAATTTTTACATCTCTCTCTCTCTCTCAAAAGAAAAAAAAAAGCCACAAAACAGCATTTTATCCATGAAATACCATTGTGTGGTAACATAGGGGCCGATCACGGTAAAATCTAGATGGTAACTTACTATCGAATTCTTTCGGCATTTCTTCACGTTTCTACATTATCCCAGTACGAGGTTGGGAAGAGTGGACGCCCGTATGCCTCCTACAGAGATGGCTGATTGTTTTAGGAGGTGTCATGGCCTATGGTTTATCACACTCGAGCTGAGGGGGCACTGGCATCTGGCAGGAGGGTGTGTCAGAGGACAAAGCCTTTCTCCCCAGAGGTTCTGCAATTAGCACTTACATAATCTCACGCGGCAGAAATGAGTTTAAACAGGAGTCCCACACCGACCGCTGAGTGGACATGCCGGATTCATGTAATACACACATATGTACATATATGTGTGTGTATGTATAATATGTTGTCTAATAGATGCGGAGAGAGAATATTTTGTATATTGTATGGATGCATCACCTGTCAATTAAAAAGCCTATGGCCTATGGCTTGGGCAGGAAATCGAAGGCGGGACGTGCAGGACAAAGGATTCTGGGATAGAGCCAGGGCAGGAAGATCCGCCTAGGAAGCCGTGAGGAGATGGGCACGTGGTGCCTGAGCGCAGGTGACCAGCCACGTGGCAGAAGGTGGGTTAACATGGATGGGATATTTTAAGTTAGACCTAGTCGGAGCAGAGCCCAGCTATACGGCCAAGGTCTATTTTGAGTCTGAGTCTTATTTCTGGGAACATGGGGTGGGGAGGAGTCAGGTTCTAATTTCTACAGACACATGTATTTGAGGTCAAGTATCTATATAACACAGGCTGGCTTCAAACTCCTAATCCTCATGCCTTAGCTTTCTGAGTGTCGTGGTGGTGGCACACACACACACACACACACACACACACAGATAAACCACACACATGCACACACATGCCACACACATACACATGCACCTACACAAAGTCACACACCACCCACAACTACACATACATACACACTACACACAACAGAGACAAATCACACACACACAGACACCTACACACACATGCACACACCACACACACACACACAAACACATATATATACACACATCACACACATATACAGTTAAAGACCGGTTTGTTTTTTTGAGACAGGGTCCTTATTATGTAGCCCTGGCTGGCATTTGATGCTGGCATATAGGAGGCAGAGGCTCTCGGATCTCTGTGAACTTGAGGCCAGCCAGGGCTCCACAGACGGGCTTGTTTCAAAACAAGATCAGAAATAGAAGAGGTGGGAGAGGCTCATGTGGGAGAGGCTCATGTGGGAGGGGAGTTTCTTGGGGAGAAATGGAGTGGGAGCAGGTAAGAGAGGAGGGTGAGTTTAATCAACATATAATATGCGAATGTGTGAAATCACAAAGAAGTAAAAACATTAACAACAACAAACTGAGGGAGGCGGAGGGTTTCTTTCTGGGGTTGGGAGCAGCTGCAAACTGACGGAGGAGCACGGAGCACGGAGCACGGAGCACGGTTCCCTTTAGCTTGCTAAGGAACTTAGGAGGCCCAGGCTGTTTGTTACCCTCTCACGTCTCTGCCTGGTCGGTGGGAAAGGCAGGACCAAAATGGAGGCCCCCAGCACAGATCTGGAAGCAGTTAGAACTTGTTTACAGACATACAGTGCCCCAGAGAGGCAATGACTTCACCCTTGATTTATTTCTGCCTGTGGAACTGGAGATGGGAGGGAAAAGTCAGGCAGAGGTGACACTAGGCACTGTTCTAGTCTCCTTGCCTCTGAGACTTCTCTCTCTCTCTCTCTCTCTCTCTCTCTCTCTCCCTCTCCCTCATCTCTCCTTCTTTCTTCCCTCCCTCCCTCCCTCTCCTCTTTCTTTCTCTCCTTGCCTTTAAGACTTAACTTTCTTCCTCTTCTTATCTTCCTCCTCCTTCTAGAATTATTTTGTTTTTACTTATGTTTATGAGCATGTGTGTCTGAGCGTGGGTATCCTCAGAGGTCAAAGGCATTGGATCCCCGCTGGAGCTGGAGCTACTCCTGGAGGAGAGTTAGCACGTGGGAATTGAATTCAGGTCCTCTGGGAGAGCAGTATATGCTCTTAGTTGTGGAGCCATCTCTCCAGTCCTGAGGCTCAGTTTTGTCACAACGGTGACAAGAATAATTGAACACTCCACAAACAGCAATCTCAGAACTCCGGAGGTTGAGGCAGGAAGATTGTGAATTTGCAACTAGCCTGTGCTATGTAGTAAGATCCAGTCTCATCAAACCAAACCAAACCAAACCAAACCAAACCACCAAACCAAACCCAACCAAACCAAGCCAAACCAAACCAAACCAAACCACCAAACCAAACCCAACCCAACCAAACCAAACCAAACCACCAAACCAAACCCAACCCAACCAAACCAAACCAAACCACCAAACCAAACCCAACCCAACCAAACCAAACCAAACCACCAAACCAAACCCAACCCAACCAAACCAAACCAAACCACCAAACCAAACCCAACCCAACCAAACCAAACCAAACCACCAAACCAAACCCAACCCAACCAAACCAAACCAAACCACCAAACCAAACCCAACCCAACCAAACCAAACCAAACCACCAAACCAAACCCAACCCAACCAAACCAAACCAAACCACCAAACCAAACCCAACCCAACCAAACCAAACCAAACCACCAAACCAAACCCAACCCAACCAAACCAAACCAAACCACCAAACCAAACCCAACCCAACCAAACCAAACCAAACCACCAAACCAAACCCAACCCAACCAAACCAAACCAAACCACCAAACCAAACCCAACCCAACCAAACCAAACCAAACCAAACCAAACAACAAACCAAACCAAACCAAACCAAACTAAACCGCCCTGAACAACAGAAAAATCCCAATAATAGTTGACAAGGGGTATAGTGGCTGCTCTTGATGCACTAATAAAATAAAATAAAATAAAAAAAGAGGCAGATTCTGTCTTGAATGTATAACATTTCAGGAATTCCTTATTTTACCACAGCAGTGTGGAACACTGGACACAGCTTAGTTGAGTGGGTTGAAGAATTACAATGGAAGATAATGCTACATTCGTATTATTTTCTTTTGACTTTAAACATTTTTATGTCCTTAGTATGTTTCTCCCTTTTTATTATGTGAGCTGATGTGTTTCATTCAGGTATTTTCATATCACTTTGTTATTGGGATTTATTTATTTATTTTGAAGAAGTCTCTCTATGTAGTCCTGTCTAGTCTGGAGCAAGCCATGTAGACGAGGCTGACCTTGAACTCATATTCTTCTGCCCCTGCCTCCCAAGTGCTGGGATTAGAGATGTGTGTCAGCACACCTGGTCTGGAGATGAATTAATTTATATTTTATGGATGGTGTTTTGCCTTCAATGTAAGTGCTTATGGTGGTTTGTATATGCTTGGCTCAGGAAGTGGCACTATTAGGAGGTGTGTCTTTGTTGGAGTAGGTGTGTCCTTCTTGGAGAAGTGTGTCAGTGTGGGGGTGGGCAGTGAGACCTTCCTCCTAACCACATGGGAGACAGTCTTCTCCAAACAGCTTTCAGATGAAGATGTAGAACTCTCAGCTCTGCCCGCACCAGGCCTGCCTGGATGCTGCCCTCCTCCTGCCTTGATAATGGACTGAACCTCTGAACCAGTGAGCCAGCCCTAATTAAATGCTGTCCTTGATCATGCTGTCTTAGTCACAGCAGTAAAACCCTAACTAAGGCAGTGCCCATAGTGACCAGAAAAGGGTGCTGGATTCCCTAATACTGGATTATAGACAGTTTTGAGCCCCCAGGTGGGGGCTGGGAATGGAACCTGGCTCCTCTGGAAGAAGTTAAGGACACTCCTAACCACTGAGCCACCTTGTCAGCCTGCCTTTGTCTTTGTTGATCCTCTTCCTTCATCCCTCTGCTCACTCCCACTAGCTCTGTCCCCACTAATCCAGTGTCCCCCTTTTCCTTCTTCACTCTTTCTCCTCTTTTAATACCTCAGTTCCTTAAAGCCCCCCTCTCTCTCTCTTCATTGTTTCTTCCCTAAGTTCTTGCTCTACAACAGCCCCCCCCACACATACGAAAATCAGAGTCTAGCCTATGAGTTATGAGTGTTTGTTTGTCTTTGTGGCTCTGAAATGTTTTGCTCCATGCAATAATTTCCAATCACACTCCGTTTCTGCAAATGCCACAATTAAAAAAACAAAAACAAAAAAAAAAACCAAAAAAAAAAAAAACAAACCCATTACATTTTCTCTGAAAATTTTATATTATTTGTGTATGTGTGAGTGTGTGCGTGCAAGCGTGTGCTTGAATATGTGCAGGCACATGTGTTATGACACGCACGTGGTGGTTAGAGGGCAACTTTTGGGGACTTGGGTCTCAGGAATGGAACCTGGGTTGTCAGGCTTGGTGGCCAGTTGCTTTCGCCTGCTGAGCCAACTTGCTGACCCGCCCAGTAATCTCAACAGCCCTGGTTTTGATTATCACCAACATTCATTAGGTCCTGATATTGAAATGCCTCTGTAACAATGTTTTCTAGACACAGGGCTAGGGAGATGATTCCAGGTAAGTTGCTCTCTGTGCAAAAGTGAAGAAGACTAAACTTGGATTCTCAATATCTGAGTAAAGGCTGAGTGTGCAGGTCAGCCCACCTGCAATCCAAGTGCTCAGGAGGCAGAGGATTCCCCAGAACAAGCTGATGCGTTCTGGGTTCAGTGAGAGACCTTGCCTTAGTAAAATGGAGTAAGGTGGAGAATGACCAGGGCTGGAGAGACAGCTCATCAGTTAAAAGTATTTCTGGACCTGAATCCGGTTTTCAGCATCTATACCGGGCAACTCACAATCTCCTGTAACTGGAGCTCTGGAGGATTTGACATCCTCTCCTGGTCTCTGCATATTTACAGGCATGTGGAACACACATACACACCTACAAATAAAAAAATAAAATATCTTAAATTGAGGAAGACAGAGGATGGCCATTACTGGCTTTCATGTACATAGACACACATGGGCACTCCCACCCACACTTACACAAATGCCCGTGCACATGCATTTTCTCACACAAATGCACTTACACCCCACACAACACGCATACATGTGCAAAAAATTAAAACAAAAGGGATATCAGACTTCCCAATAGAAAGTGCAGGTGTACTCTAGCTGGAGTATTTGTTGACTTCTGATCTTACTAAGGAAAACAAGACACAGGTTTAATGTTTCTCAATACCCCTCCCCCAACCCCATCTCAACTTGTTGGAAGGCAGCCAACAACATCTAATCTGTTAACACTCATTAGAAAATGTTTGAAACCTGAGATCTGTGGTTTGTTATGAAACAGGCAGTGGTGTTTTGGAGTTTGAATTTCTTCCTTCTTGGCCTCTGTTGCCTGTCTTCAGAGTGGGGAATAGGGCACAGAGGGAGTGGGGCATACAGGGGAGGACAGAGTGAGGGCCGGGAGCACCGAAGAGCACAGTTCTTAGGGACAGTCAGAGCTGCAAGCTAGATCTGTGCTGGGTGCGTCTACTTGTTAGTTGAGTGGCTCCACAGGGCACAGCATTATGGGAGTTAGAAGAAGGACATGTAGAGAAAGGGATGGGAGAGTGAGAGAGAACCAGGAGCAAGATCGCACCCCCAAGGAGCCCATTCCCGTCTTAATTAAAAAAAAAAGATTCAATGTATCTGAGTACAGCATCCCTGTCTTTAGACACACCAGAGGAGGGCATCGGATCCCATTACAGATGGTTGTGAGCCAGCAAGTGGTTGCTGAGCTTTGAACTCAGGACCATCTGGAAGAGCAGTCGGTGCTAACCACTGAGCCATCTCTCCAGCCCTTCCTTCCTCTTTCTAACCAGCCTTGGGGATCAAACTTTTAACACATAGGAACATTCTAGATTTAAACCGTATCAGCTTGCATTAGAGGTTCTGTGCAGGCATCATAGAGGTTCCCCAGGTTCACAGAACAGCCGCAGGGGAACCAGGAATGTAAGGCAGAGGGTTGTTGCCTTAAAGGAAGGGATGCAGGACCTGTTATTCGCCCAGAAGGATGGTGGCAGATGTGGCTAATAGCCTGGTAACCTTAGTGCTATCTGTGTGGTTGGGGCTACACTGCCTCTCCCCACACCCTTATCATGAGCTTTTTTTTTTGAGTGAGTCTACTGACCTCACCTTTATGGAAGATGTCACATGTACTTTACAAAGAGTTTCAGTGCAGTCACATCTGAAGGTTTACTGTGCACATGGGATTGAATTAACTATCACCAGGAAAAATGTCGACAAATTCTGCTGTGCCTAAATATGCCCAAAATAAACAACTCGGGGGTAGACTTCTGAAGTTCAGACCAACACCTGCTACTTAGTTATGCTGAGCTGAACTACCTTCTTGCCTCCCGTGGATCATTACTCTGCTGGTGGATACAGAGACCTCTGGCAGTTCTAAGTTAATACATATGTTTTCTATCCTCATCCAACTCCAAACATAACCAGTTGCTGGAGAGATTTACGTTTCTGTGAATTGTCTTAACTCTATTGTGAATACAGTCAACTTGTGTCCAAGTACATTTCTTGGCTTTCAAGGATGTTTTGTGAGCTGGGCGTAGTGGCATCTACTTAAAATTTTCTAAAATTAGAAAATGGAAGCATGCGAATTTCAAGTTTGAGGCTATCCTGGTCCACATTATGAGATGAGGAAGAGGAAGGGGAGGGAGAAGATGAGGAGGATGAAGAAGAGGAAGATGATGAGGATGAGGGGGAGAAAGAGAATGAAGAAGATGATGGTGGTAATGAAGATGAGGAGGAGGCAGCTTTGAAAGATTCTGGAACTTGTGTTAAGTTGTCTTGTGTCCTAGCATGGTGGTTTAAATATGCTCAGCCCAGGGAGTGGCACTATCAGGAGGTATACCCTGTAGGGAGTGTGTCACTGGGGGTGTGGGCTTTTAGACTCTCCTCCTAGCTGCCTGGAAGCCATTCTTCTCCTAGCAGCCTTCAGATGAAGATGTAGAACCCTCTGCTCCTCCTGCATTATGCCTGCCTGGATGCTGCCATTTTCAGGCCTTAATGATACTGGGCTAAGCTTGTGAACCTATAAGCCAGTCCCAAGTAAACGCTGTCCTTCTAAGAGTTGCCTTGGTCATGGTGTCTGTTCGCAGCAGTGAAACTCTAAGACACCCAGTTTTGTTTCTGTGGCTGTGGTAAAATAATCTCAACACAAAGCAACTTAAGGGAGAAAGGGTTTATCTTTTTGAGCCCACAATTCTAGGTTACAGTCCATTACTTCAGGGACATCACAGTGGCAGAGGCTTCTGGTCAATTACATCCACAGTCAAGACCAGAAGGATGCAAATGCATGTTTAGTGCTCAAGTAGCTCTCTCTCTTCCCAGATGGCCCAGGAGACTAGACCTAAACTAGAGAATGGTGCCTCCTGCGTTCACCTGTACCTTTCCACATGGATCAACATGGTCACGCACACACGTTCTCAATCAACGTGATCTAGACAGTGCATTACTGAGATTCTCCTACCATGTGATTCTAGGCCAAGTCAAGTTGACAGTTAAAAACCAACCATCACGTCTTGCAACTTAGAGATAATTTTACCAGCATCCCACAGTATCTCAATGGGGAAGACAGGAACTCTTTCTGGGTTAAGGACCCTGAGAGGGTTTCAGGATTCTTCCTAGCCTCAGGGATTCCCGATACACATGTACTGAGCAGTCTGGGCATGGAGCTAGCCTTCTTCCAGAATCTGAGCTTCAGAGTCTGGGCAGCTCTCTTTACTAATTCTGTTGCCTTAGCCTCGGATCCTCTGCTGAGCTCCACCGAGTTTCAATATTTCCTACCCTTCTTTAGTTATATTATGGGGGTTAAAAATCCAGTCTCAGTGACGCGACCCCGGGGGCAATCATGGTGGCTCTGGGTGAGCCTGGCGCGGCACAGTCTCCTGGCTTTGGTGCAGTCGTTCAGGCTCTCGTTTGTTGTGCACGGCTACGAAACAGAACAATGGCCAGAACCTGGAGGAGGATTTGGGTCATTGTGAGCCCAAGACAGATCCACCCTCTGCAGATAAGACCCTCCTTGTCTTGGAAGAGGACACGAGGCTGGAGGAGCAGCTGAAGGAGACCATGGAAAAATACAGAGGTGCTTTGGCAGCTACGGAGAATCTACGGCAGAGAAGCCAGAAGCTGGTGGAGGAGGCCAAGTTACATGACATCCAGAGTTTCTGCTGCACACATCCTGGAGAAAGCAACCCAGAGTGTTTCAAAGGAGGAAGTCGGCAACAACGACCCTCCCCTGAAGAATATGAGGGGCTCGTGATGACTGGAGTCTAGATTCAGAAGGTGTTCACAAAACTCGGCTTGCTCAGGCTTAACCCCATCGGGGCCAAGTTCGACCCTTATGAACACGAGGCCTTGTTCCACAGCCCTGTGGAGGGGAAAGAACCAGGCACCGTGGCACTAGGCAGTAAGGTGGGCTACAAGCTGCACGGACACAACACGAAGCTGCTCGCACTGTGTCAGGGACTCTGGGAGTCTGGTCACTGAGTTTAGCATTACCTACTTCAGAAGAGGGCCAGTAGGGCCTCAGGAGTAGCGTGGTAACATTGTATCTGTTCCACCTGGTGATTGATTAAGTACTTTACACAAATAAAAGGTCTTTGGCTACAAAAACACATCCAATCTCTGTGTGCGGTGCTCAGCCATAAATGGGATGCATCACACCCTTCACTGAAGGGATCAGGGGTCACCACAGAAGAGGGGACAGTAAGACGGCAGGAAGCTGAGGGGGCAGATAGCATGGAGGAAGCCAGACTCAACAGGCAGCTGCATACGAACTCACAGTGATTGCGACAGCGTGCGCAGAACCTGTGCAAGTTCAAGCCACACAATTCCGTACAGAGCGGGGCCCGGTGGGGTGGGGGTGGGGTGAGCAGGTATGAGCACAGAAATCCTGCCACTCACCGAGGAGCTCTTGGCATTTGGTAGCTGCTGGGGGAGAGACAGTTTCTTTAACGATGTCACCTCTAAAGGTTGATCACATGTCAGAGCAGGCCACGCTCCCAAGATTAACTGGGTGACAGGAACCAGACTCGATGGAACGAAAAAGGCTCAGAAAACAGAGCGTTGGGCGGGAAAGGATGGGAGGATGAAGAGAGTGCTGATGGGAAGGGTGAGGGAGGGGGAATAATTATGCTTAAAATACATTTAGGAACTTCTCAAAGACTTAGTAATTATGTTGTGTTATATATATATAAATCTCTTGTTATAGCACCTTGAAGCAGAATTGTAGGAAATGTAATTTACATGATTGCTATACTGAACTACTTTCCTTCAATGGGTACCTAGCATGGTGTAGAGAATATATATATATATATATTAGAGAGAGAGGGAGAGAGAGAGAGAGAGAGAGAGAGAGAGAGAGGGGGGAGAGAGAGAGAGAGAGAGAGAGAGAGAGAGAGAGAGAGAGAGAGAGAGAGAGAGAGAGACTCATTCTGTAGTGCAGATTGCAAATTGGCTTGGGACTTATGTGTCCCAGTTTGGACCCGCATGTGTGGTCTTCCTGTCTCTGCTTTCTGAGGTCTCATACGTGCTATCACATGTGGGGAGGGAGAGAGTTGGACTTGGCCTTGGAACCTGCTGGTACTACTTACAGGAGTAGGAAGTGACCTCAGCTTTCCAAAGTTCCATTGTCCGCTGTTGTAATGCTTCCTACTGTAGCTGGCATTGTGAGGAGAAATTTGGTGTGAATGTTTATCATGGTGTTTAACATGCAGGGAATTTCAATTTGTTACTGTGTGGGGGGGGGGAGGGAGAGAGGGAGGGAGGGAGGGAGAGAGAGAGAGAGAGAGAGAGAGAGAGAGAGAGAGAGAGAGAGGCAAGCACTTGACCACTGATCCCCAGTCCCAGCCCCTGAATGTGTATTGCATAAATAACTTACATATCCTTGATTGGCTGAGTGTTAACTCTAGTGCTCAAATGAGTAGTTCGTTCACCAACTCCTCTAATTGGTTCTGCTATAACTCCAAAGTAATTGTTTGCCCACCCTGGGCTTCTCTTTTCTGCTCTGAAAATTACGTTTTCTCTGAAAATTACCCTTTTGAAAACTATGCAAATGATGCAAAGAAAACTGGTGGCAGGAATGAGTGTCTGGAGGTCTGGTTTTTATCATCTTCACTCTCACCTTTAGCGGCATCTGCACATTATACCTGCTGAGCCCTAAAGACCAGATTGTGATGGACAGCTGCTGCTCCCAGGGTGCCTTCTGCCATCTCCTCTAACTCCACAGATAGGAACGCTTAGCTCAAGATCCTCAGATAAGCCATTTGCCTTATGTTTCCAGGAGTGGTGTGCTGTGTCCATGAAAGGTGGACGGAGGGCATAAGCTCAGGGCTGAGGCCACTTTGTACTGCTCCATTGTGCTGCCCTGATTGCATGTGCTGTGGATTTCCTCGGAATTTTCCACTTCTTACCCTGAGCACACTAGCTCATGGGAGAAAAGGAAGGTGAACTAGCTCACTCTGCACCCGAGGTGCTGGTGAGTCTCTGTTTCCCAATGCCTGCTAAGGAGGTCCAGAGAATGTGCAAGTTCTATGTACTGAGAAGCCTTCTCTGGCTTCCAGATATATTCAGCCTTATTTCTGGTACTCACACCTTCAAGCCTATTTATATTGTTTAGGACTGTGTAGAAGGAACATCAAAACAGCTTTAGAACTCACGGTATGGTGTCCATGATGGGCGTGTCAGAGAGAGAGAGAGGGAGGGAGAGGGAGAGGGAGAGGGAGAGGGAACGGATGTTTTGAGCACCTCATGGTGTTGTGGACTTTCGCTCTGCTTGTTACCTTTGCATCCGCCCTAATCAAAGAATTATATGAAAACTCTAAAAGGACATCCAGCTCCTCACCGGGCAGTGTCTCTGCCACTCACAATAATAGTGCCTGATCTCTTTCAGGCCTTGCTGCTGGAACAGATTAATGATTTAGTCACTGTATTGGCTGGTTTTGTGTCCCAACTTGACACAAGCTGGAGCTATCACAGAGAAAGGAGCCTCCCTTGAGGAAACGCCTCCTTGAGATCCAGCTGTAAGGCATTTTCTCAACTAGTGATCAAGGGGGGAGGGCCCAGCCCATTGTGGGTGATACCCTGGGCTGGTAGATCTGGGTTCTATTAGAAAGAAAGCTGAGCAAGCCAGGGGGAGCAAGCCAGTAAGCAGCATCCCTCCATGGCCTCTGCATCACCTCCTTCCTCCAAGTTCCTACTCTGTGTGAGTTCCAGTCCTGACTTCCTCTGGTGATGAACAGCAATGTGGAAGTGTAAGCTGAATAAACCCTTTCCTCCCCAACTTGTTTCTTGGTCATGATGTTTTGTGCAAGAATACAAACCCTGACTAAGATGGTCTCCACCCTTGGAAAGAACTTAGACATGTCGATTATTAGCAATGACCACCACCCTTAGAAAGAATTTGAAAAAATAAACTGTTAGTAAAGCTAGATTAAAATGTTTTTGTTAGTGGCTTTGAAGCAGAAAATTTTGGAGAACAATTTGAAGTTCAGAAAAACACACTCATTAGTTGAGCTAGGGACTTTTTGAGGTCAGGGAGTAAGAACAATGGTGATGTAACCAGCATGAGCTGATGTGACTCTTACTGAGGTTGGGCTAGTGATTAATTTCTTGTACCCATTTTTGCCCTTAGTTTCTTGATATAATTTAATAAAAATTGTTGACAACTAGACTTGTATTCTGAGGATTTAAAGTAGAAAATTACTGCTTTTTTATATAAAAGTTTAGATTTGTGATTCTTTTAGGATTTTATAAGATTATTTTAAAGATAAATAATAAAATAATTTATCTTTTTTTTTTTGTAACTGCCAATTGTGCCAATTGCAGCCTGCCAATAAGAGAGACTGGCTGAGAGAATTACCTCGCTTGCTCACACTGTTAATCTGTAGCAAGGTGCTTAGTTACGAATGTACCTGGGTTCTTGGGAATAATGTTTTCTTTACCTGTACTATATAATGCTATTTCATGTAAAGGTATTGAGAAACATACTGTTTTTTTCATAATAATTTACTAAAAAAAAGCAGAATGTAGTTACATGGCGATTTCTCTGCTACTTGAAAGATTTGCTGGAATATATAAGCTTTGGGAGATAAAAATAAAGTTGCTGGAACTCTGCTAAGAGTTTTGCTTTATCCATCTAATAAGTCTGTCTGTCTGAAGTTGTTGGAGCTTGCTCATTAGAGCTTGTTGAAGATTGCTTCATTTATGTAGTGTGTGTGTGTGTGTGTGTGTGTGTGTCTGTGTGTGTGTCTGTGTGTGTGTATCTGTGTGTCTTAGTCACGGTTTCTATTCCTGCACAAACATCATGACCAAGAAGCAAGTTGGGGAGGAAAGGGTTTATTCAGCTTACACTTCCACATGCTGTTCATCACCAAAGGAAGTCAGGACTGGAACTCAAGAAGGTCAGGAAGCAGGAGCTGATGCAGAGGCCATGGAGGGATGTTACTTACTGGCTTGCTTTCCCTTGCTTGCTCAACCTGCTTTCTTATAGAACCCAGGTCTACCAGCCCAGGGATGACTCCACCCACAATGGGCTGGGCTCTCCCCCCTTGATCACTAGTTGAGAAAATGCCTTACAGCTGGATCTCATGGAGGCATTTCCCCAACTGAGGCTCCTTTGTGATAACTCCAGCTTGTGTCAAGTTGACAGAAAACCAGCTAGTACACTTTGTGATGCTTTCTCCTTCTTTTTCTTTCTTTTTTCACCAGTCTTTTGTGACCCCCAAAGGAATTTTTTATTGTCTCCATGAACATCCTAGGCCCTATCTCAGTTTATCCTGGGTGCCAAAGCTAGTCTTTGATATTATAACACAATCCAGAAGGGTCTGGCCACATCATTGACTGGTGATGGGGTTCTTGCTTTTGTTGGACTGAAAGCTACAGGACAACAACATCTGGTTGTTTCTGTACCTGGTAATCAGAAAGTATGCTTAGGCCAGGGGATGGCTCAAGGTGAGGACTTGGGGGTGTGGCTCAGTGGTGAATCATCTGCTTAGAATCCATAGTGAGGGGCTAGGGTGTGGCTCAGTGGTAGAGCCCCTGCCTAGAATCCCCAATTAGAGGCTGGGAGTAGTGGATCAGTAATAAAGCCCCTGCCTAGAATCCCCCAGTGAGGGGCTGGGGGCGTGGCTCAGCGGTAGAGCCCCTGCCTAGAATCCCCCAGTGAGGGGCTGGGGGCGTGGCTCAGCGGTAGAGCCCCTGCCTAGAATCCCCCAGTGAGGGGCTGGGGGCGTGGCTCAGTGGTAGAGCCCCTGCCTAGAATCCCCCAGTGAGGGGCTGGGGGTGTGGCTCAGTGGCAGAGCCCCTGCCTAGAATCCCCCAGTGAGGGGCTGGGGTGTGGCTCAGGGGTAGAGCACCTGCCCAGAATCCTCCAGTGAGGGGCTGCAGTGTGGTTTGGGGATACAGTGTTTCTCTAACATGTCAATATCTTCACCACTCCCCCTGGGGCTTTGAAACAAAAAAAAATCAACCTATCAAAGCACCAGTGTATATTATCTTACTGAATGTTATCTTTTCAAGACATCAAATAGAAAAAAAAAAAAAAAAAAAAAGAAAGTTGAGGGTCATACAGGGAGGCCACTGGTCCAAGAGTATATAGCTATTAATCGGAAGACCTCAGGCTGTTCCTTTTGAACTGTGACTGCTATAAATGAGTAGTAACTTGGTTGCTTTTATTTTTTTATTTTTAAGAATTCTGCCCTGTAGGTCAGGCTGGCCTGGAGCTCACAATCTTCTAGATTTAACATGCTCAGTACAGCTATGTATCACTGTCCCCAGAGATGGATAGTGGTTATTTTATTTGTCCATCTATCCATCCATCCATATTTTTATCTATCTTTGTATTATTTATTTATTCTTGGTAATTCCATACACGAACACAATGTATTCAGATCATATCTACCCCCTACTTCCCATTCCAATGTCTCCCACGTATCCTCCCAACTTCACACCTTCTCTTCCTTCTGAAATAATTTATTTTATTTTAAATTACACACATATGTGTATATGCAGGTACAGGAGGGCCAGAAGGCCACAAGACGGCACTCAATATCCTGGAGCTGTCATTGCAGGCCATTGTTGCTCCCTGAGAGTTCTGGGTACCAAACTCAGGTCATCCGCAAGAACAGTGAGCTCTTAACTGCTGAGTCATCTCTCCTGCACTCTCCATCTTAAAAAAAGAAAGCATGTGCATGACTGTAGAACCATCTACTGCAGCGTGGGTGTATTACTGTGTGTGGGCCACGCTGTTGAACACAACTGAGCATCCTTTAGCAGCTAGCACCTGTCTAAAACTGTTCAGCTAGGGGTGTGCTTCATGAGCTTCTTCTTTGCAAATGTTGGGGTGTTGGCTGCCTTGGTCTTGTATAGGTCTTGTGCATGTAGTGAAAAGGTGATTCGATTTCCTGGTGTCCCTCTAACAGTCCAGATCACACTATTTTTTTACAGATATCCTCTCCAAACTCTCAGTCAGACAATGTTTCTACTTCTTCTTCTGGAATGTTCTTCGGGCCTTGGGAAAGGGGGATGGGTGTGGCACTGAGGTCCCAGTTAGGGCTGCACCCTCCGCTTACTCTCTGCGCTTGGGCAGTTGTGAATCTGTGTTTTAGCTGCCACTTAACGCATAAAAACGCTTCTCTGACGAGGGGTAAGACATGCATTTAACTATAGGTATAAGGATAAGGATTTCGAATACAATTTTATACAAGCCCCCCTTTAACAACCACAACAAAAACATAGGCCTAGGACCTACGGCCTTCCAAGCCCAAGATGGTTGGCCAGGTTTACAGCACCAGACGTAGGTTTCCTCTTTAGAATGTATCTTAAGTTTGGTGAAAAGGCAGTTGGTTATCTCCGTAACATCCATGCTGTTATTGAAACAGTGGGCGTATCATGCTGAGGCAGCCATTAATGTCGCTGTACAGTGCACAGCTAGGTAAAAGTAATGATTTGTTTTCTTAACCACCAACAGCTTGTAGAGAATCTTTCAGCACTTCAAAAGACAGCAATAAAGAAACATTTGGGTCCAGGTCCAGAGCAGCTACACAGTGGCCATTATAAATGATACACTGTTTTCAAGTTTTATTGTCAAATGCAGTGATGTTATACCACTCTTTCTCCCCTTGCCTTAAGCTTAAGCCAAAGAGTAGGAAAAAGTAAAGAATTGGCTTCTTGGCTACTCTCTCTCTTGTTCTCTCTCTCTCTCTCTCTCTCTCTCTCTCTCTCTCTCTCTCTCTCTGTGTGTGTGTGTGTGTGTGTGAAGAAACTTTTGGTTTCTTTGGAAAGTCAGTTATGTCAAACAGTGTTTTGTTGGGGCACACAGGTAAAAGGATTTTTTTTTTTAAAAGCAGACTTGTGAAAGAATGTTTTGCTGAAGTAGACACAGGTGAAATGGTGTTTTGTCAAAGCAGGCATATGAAAGGACACATGATGTTTAGAAGGAATATAAATACAACCCAGCAGACAGTGGACAAGGCTGGATGGTATTGGTATGCCTTACCATTGCTTATTGGGGATTATTTGTCACAACGCCATAGAGAGAAATGTACCATAACTTCTGGTGGTGTTTTGGCAGCTTTTCTGCTTCTGTGGACTTGAGCCAACTGCCAAAGTAAGATAAAAGTTTCTGGATGTGTCAGCTGATACAGACTTACCTAGCATTCTGCTAAGACAGACTCACGTAGTGTTTGTTTACTGAGGCAAGACCCCTGGGAGGACACACAATGTTTGGAGGGAGTTTAAACAGGACTCGATGGACAGTAATGGTGGGCTTGCATGGCTAGCTGCGCAACACATTTTTGGTCTTCAGTCTTCATCTTTGTCTTCACTTTGCTGAAGGAGCCATAGCAGAGAACTTCTGGTGTCCCTGCTGGTCCTGGTCGCTACTGCTGACTTGTGCTGATTTGTCATAGGCTTGGCTGCTGCTGCAGATTTCTGTTTGCTATCTTAACACTACTGAATTGGACTACTGGTATCTCAACAATTAGAGATTAAAATTGCCCCAAGGAACTACTTGTAAACAACATACAACGTAGCATTGTGGCTTCTTCTGTATTGACCTGCTGTTGCTGATTCATTTGAACTGAACAGCTGATTTCCTGCCAACACAGATGGGATTTGCTCTAATGAACTATTTCTTTTTTTAAAAAAATCTTCTTTATTGGATTTTTTTATGTATTTACAGTTCCAGTTCACTTTCTCTATATTTAATAATCTTTCTTTCCCACTACCTCTGGTGGGTAGAGGGCTAGACAGAAGGTTAAAGTATTTAAGAACTTTTATTAAAAGTAGGTTTTGCAAAGACAGACACTACCTCAGAGTAACAGACTGAAAAAAGGTCTTCCAAGCAAATGGTCCCAAGAAACAAGCTGGAGTTGCCATCCTGATAGTCAATAACATAAATGTTCAACCAAAAGTTATCAACTGAGATGATGAGACATGTTTATCAATGGGAAAATTCACCAGGAGAAAGTCTCAATTCTGAACATCTTTGTCCCAAATGCAAGGGCATCCACATTTATAAAAGAAATGTTACTAAAACTTAAAACACACATTGAACCTCACACAATAATAGTGGGAGACTTCAGCACCCCATTCTCACCAATAGAGAGGTCATTGAAACAGAAACTAAATAGAGACACAGTCAAACTAATAGAGGTTATGAGCCAAATGGATTTAACAGATATCTACAGAACATTTCACCCCCAAACAAAAGAATACACCTTCTCCTCAGTACCTCATGGTACCTTCTCCAAAACAAACCACAAGCCTCAACTGATACAGGAAGATTGAAATGGTCCCATGCAACCTATCAGATAATCATGGCCCAAGGCTGGTCTTCAGTAACAACAAAAACAACAGAAAGCCCACATACACTGAACAACTCTCTACTCAATGATAACTTGACCAGGGAAAAAGATAAAGAAAGAAATTAGAGACTTCCTGGAATTCAATGAAAATGTTGACACAAAATACCCGAACTTATGGGACACAATGAGAACAGTGATAAGAGGAAAATTCACAGCAGTAAGTGCCCTGGTAAAGAAACTGGAGCGATCTTACACTAGCAACTTAAGAGCACACCTGGGAGCCCTAGAACAAAAAGAAACTCAAGAGGAGCAGAGGGCGGGAATAGCCAAACTCCGGCTGGAATCAACCTAATGGAAATAAAGAAAACTGTACAAAGAATCAACAACCAGAAGCTGGTTCTTTGAGAAAATCAACAAGATAGATAAACCCTTAGCCAAACTAACTAAAGGACCCAGACGCAGTATCCAAATTAATAAAATCAGAGAGGAAAGGGGAGATTTAACAACAGAAATGGAGGAAATTAAAAAAAAATCATCAGATTCTACTATAAAAGAGTATACTCAACAAAACTGGGAACTCTAGATGAAATGGATGGTTTCTAGACAGATACCACACACCAAAGTTAAGTCAAGAGCAGGTAAACTATCTAAACAGGCCCATATCCCCTAAGGAAATAGAATAAGTCATTAAAAACTTCCCAAACAAAAAAGCCCCAGAACAAGACATCATTAGTGCAGAATTCTAACAGACCTTCAAAGAAGACCTAATACCAACATTCCTCAAATTATTCCATAAAATAGAAACAGAAGGAACATTACCTAATTCATTCTATGAAGCCACAATTACTCTGATACCTAAATCACACAAGGATGTAACAAAAAAGGGAACTTCAGAACAATTTTTCTTATAAATATCCATGTAAAAATACTCAATAAAATTCTAGCAAACTGAATCCAAGAACACATCATAATCATCATTCACCATGATCAAGTAGGTTTCATCACAGGGATACAAGGGAGGTTCAATAATCAAAAATCCATTAATATAATCCACTATATAAACAAACTAAAAAAAAAAAAACCACAATCATCTCCTTAGACACAGAAAAAGCATTTGACAAAATTCAACACCCCTCCATGGTAAAGGTATTGGAGAGATCATGAATTCAAGGCCCATACTTAAATATAGTACAAGCAATTTACTGCAAACTAACAGCCAATATAAAATTAAATGGAGAGATACTTGAAGCAGACCCACTAAAATTGGGGATAAGACAACGATGCTTACTCCTTCCATATCTAGTCAATATAGCAATCCAAGTTCTAGCTAGAACAATAAGAGAACAAAATGAAGAAGAAATAAAAGTATCATTATTTGCAGATGATATGATATTATACATAAGAGACCCCAAAAATTCTACCAGAGAACACCTATAGCTGATAAACAACTACAACAAAGTGGCCAGATATAAAATTAATTCAAATAAATCAGGAGCCATCTTTTATACAAATGATAAACAGGCTAAGAAAGAAATTAGGGAAACAACTCCCTTCACAATAGCTACAAATACTATAAAACATCTTGGGGTAACTCTAGCCAAACAAGTGAAAGGTCTGTATAACTTCAAGTGTATCAAGAAAGAAATCGGAGATCTCAGAAAATGGAGAAATCTCCCATGCTCATGGATTGGCAGAATTAACATAGTGAAAATGGCCGTCCTACCAAAGAATCTACAGATTCAACATAATCCCCATCAAAATCCCAACATAATTCTCCAAAGACATGGAAAGAATAATTCTCAAATTCATCTGGAAAGGCAAAAAACCCAGGAGAGCAAAAACAGTGATTTTTTTTAAAAAATAATTTTTATTGAACATTCTACGCATTTGCATTTCAGATGTTAACCCCTTTATCCCCCTCTCCTATTCCCCTCTCACTTCCTGTTGCTTCCATGAAGGTGCTCCCTCTCCCAACCACCCACTGCTACCTCATTGCCTTGGCATTCCCCTATACTGGGAAAATGAGCCCTCACTAGACCAAAGGCCTCTCCTTCTATTGATACCAGACAATGCCATCCTCTGCTACATATGCAGCTGGAGCCATGGGTCTCTCCATGTGTACTCATTGGTTTGTGTTTTAGTCCCTGGGAGCTCTGGGGGTTTTGGCTGGTTGATAAAGTTGTTCTTTCCATGGGGTTGCAAATCTTTCAGCTCCTTCAGTGCTTTCTCTAGCTCTTTCATTGGGGTCTCTATGCTCAGTCCGATGGTTACCTGCAAGCATTCTCATCTGTATCAGTATGACTCTGGCCGAGCCTCTGAGGAGGCATCCATGTCAGGCTCCTGCCAGGAAGCACTTCTTGGCCTCAGCAATAGTGACTGGGTTTGGTGGCTGCATATGGGATGAGGTGAGGCAGTCTCTGGATGATCTTTTCTTCAATCCCTGCCCCTTTATTTGTTCCTGAATGTCCTCCCATGAGTATTTTGTTCTCCCTTCTAATAACAAACAAGGCATCCACATTCTGGTCTTCCTTCTTTGTGAGTTTTATAAGGTCTGTGAATTGTTTCTTGGCTCTTTCAAGCTAGTATCCACTTATCAGTGCGTGCATACCATGTGTGTTATTTTGTGACTGGGTTACCTCACTCAGGATGATATTTTCTAGTTCCATAAATTCACCTAAGAATTTCATGAAGTCACTGTTTGTGGGACCATAGCGGTGAAGGGCACTCCAATATCTGGTTGAGATAAGTTAAAGCCCCAGGGACACAAAGGGACGGGAGGCAGCTTGCTAGTCTCCCAGGAGATCAGGCCCCTCTCATGCAGCTACAGTTCCCCACAGCCCCCTGTAGAGAGGTTTGAGTTGCGTAGGTCATGCCCCAAGTCCCCCCTCCAGGTAGGCTCAAGCCAGATCAGCCATGCACCAAGTCCCTCCTCTACAGGTGAGCATGTGACACAGGCTCAAGACAGAAGAAGAACCATACCCCCTAATATGTAGATGAGGTATTCCCAAGCTTTTAGGCCAAGCTAATTGGAAATACCTGTTGTCAGAGTGTGAGCCATTCCAAAACTATATATACATAAGAGGCCTGTCTGGAACTAAAGGTGTGCAGGAAGTACTCCATTATCTGAGAGCCTCTGTCATAAGAGCTGTAACACAACTGCTTGGGAAGAGATCTGCTCTCCCGTAATTGTGCCGCCAAAAGCTCCTCTGCACCCCTCACTGGAGTCTCCTGCTGGTTCAGACGGCCCAGAGTCATGCACCTTGTTGTCCAGCAGCACAGCAGGGACAGAGGCAAAGCAATGCCAGTAGTGGAGGCGGCTGAACCGCTTTTTTCCTGCCTGAGTTCTTTCCTCTTCTGAACCCGTGCACCCAGACGAGATCTGCGTGAAGCCTCTAGCATGCAGGGCAACATTGTTTCTAATACCTGAGTAGTACTCCATTGTGTAAATGTACCACATTTTCTGTATCCATTCCTCTGTTGAAGGACATCTGGGTTCTTTCCAGCTTCTGGCTACTATAAATAAGGCTGCTTTGAACATGGTGGAGCATGTGTCCATGTTATATGTTGGAGTGACATATGCCCAGGAGTGGTATAGCTGGGCCCTTAGGTAGTACTATGTCCAATTTACTGAGAAACATCCAGACTGATTTCCAGAGTGGTTGTACCAGCTTGCAATCCCACCAACAGTGGAGGAGTGTTCCTCTTTCTCCGCATCCTCGCCAGCATCTGCTGTCACCTGAGTTTTTGATTCTGACTGGTGTGAGGTGGAAACTTAGTGTCACTTTGATTTGCATTTCCCTGATGACTAGGGACATCGAGCATTTCCTTAGATGCTTCTCAGCCATTCCATATTCCTTAATTAAGAATTCTTTGTTTAGCTCTGTACCCCATTTTAAAATAGGATTGTTTGATTCTTTGGAGTATAACTTCTTGAGTTTTTGGTATATATTGGATATTGGACCTCAATCAGATGTTGGATTGGTAAAGATCTTTTCCCAATCTGTTGGATGCCATTTTGATTTCTTGACAGTGTCCTTAGCCTTACAGAAACTTTGCAATCTCATTAAGTCCCATTTATCAATCCTTGATCTTAAAGCAAAAGACATTGGTGTTCTGTTCAGAAAATTTTCTCCTGTGCCTATGTGTTCTAAGGTTTTCCCAACTTTATCTTCTAATAGTTTCAGTGTACCTGGTTTTATGTGGGGATCTTTGATCCACTTGCACTTGAGCTTTGTACAAGGAGATAAGAAAGAGTCTACATTCTTCTGCATGCTGACTGCCAGTTGAGCCAACACCATTTGCTGAAGAGGCTGTCCTTTTTCCATTGAATGTTTTCAGATCCTTTGTCAAAAATCAAATGACCATATATGTGAGAGTTCATTTCTGGATCTTCTATTCTGTTCCATTGATCTACCTGCCTATCTCTGTACCAGTACTATTCAGTTTTTAACACAATTGCTTTGTAATATACCTTGAGATCAGAGATGGTGATTCCCACAGAAGTTTTCTTGTTGTTGAGAACAGATTTCAATATTCTAGGTTTTTTGTTATTCCAGATGAATTTGCAAATTGTTTTTTCCAACTCTATGAAGAATTGAGTTGAAATTTTGATGGGATTGCATTAAATCTGTAGATTGCTTTTGATAAGATGGCCATTTTTACAATGTTGATCCTTTCAATCCATGACCATGGGAGATCTTTCCATCTTCTGAAATCTTCTTCAATTTTCTTCTTCAGAGATTTGAAGTTCTTGTCATACAGGTCCTTCAATTGCTTAGTTAGGGTTTCACCAAGATATTTCATATTGTTTGTGACTATTGTGAAGGGTATCTTTTCCCTAATTTCTTTCTCAACATGTTTGTCCTTTGAGTATAGGAAGGCTACTGATTTGTTTGAATTACTTTTATATCCAGCCACTTTGCTGAAGTTGTTTATCAGCTGTAAAAGTTGTTTGGTGGAATTTTTGGGGTCACTTAAGTATACTATCATGTCATCTGCAAGTAGTGATATTTTTATTTCTTCTTTTCTGATTTGTATTCCTTTGATTCCCTTTTGCTGTCTAATTGCTCTGGCCAGTACTTCCAGTAGTATGTTGAATAGGCAAGGGGAGAGTGGGCAGCCTTGTGTAGTTCCTGATTTTAGTGGGATTGCTTCAAGTTTCTCATTGTTTAGTTTGATGTTGGCTATTGGTTTGCTGTATATTGCTTTTATTATGTTTCGGTATGGGCCTTGGATTCCTGCTCTTTCCAAGACTTTTAACATGAAGGGCTATTGAATTTTATTGAATGCTTTCTCAGCATCTAGTGAGATGATCATGTAGTTTTTTTTTTTCTTTGAGTTTGTTAATATGGTGGATTACGTTGATGGATTTCCATATATGAAACCATTCCTGCATCCCAAGGATGAAGCCTACTTGATCATGGTGAATGATCGTTTTGATGTGTTCTTGGATCTGAAGTTCTCTTTCCTTGTAGGGTCTTTGTGTGCTTTAGGAATGAGAGTTATTGTGGTTATCAGTGCTGAGAAGTTGGGATTGTTCTTAGCTTACCATGGAGGAGCCCCTGTAGGCTTGGCAGGCACTGATGGCAGGTCCTTGGAGCTACAGGCTGGCTCGGTCTCTATCTTAGAGGCATGTTAGGGTAACAGACCCAGCATTGACACACATGGAAAAGTATTCAGTACTTCTGGACTCTGAAACCTGAATGGAGGGGCAAAGGGCAGAGGCAGACATAGGAAAAATGTTTGTTGGTTTGGGATGCAGAAGGGTTGAATGAGTACAACCTGTATTAGTCCATCACATGATGTTTTTTGGCCAGTGTCTGGAATGGTGTCTGCACGGGGCTGGCTCTTGCTGTCCCCTCTGTTCTCTTGAGTAAGGATCAGGAAGCAGCTGGGGAAATTGTTTCTCAATTCAAGTGGCAGGAGCAAAGGTCCTGGGTGTCCAGACTGGCTCCCATGATTGTTTCCAGGAGCTCACAGCATTAGAATGGGACAAAGACGGGACAGATGGAGATGCACTTGCCATTGCTGGTTTTCATGTCAGAGGGTGGGAATCTCAGCGTCTGATTTCACACAGGGGACAGTTTGGATTGGCAGTGCCCTGGAATATCTCAGGTGACATAGTGTGAACTGAGGAAATCCCTTCTCTTGGCTGGCCCCTGTGTCCCGTTGTGTCTGGATGAACTTTATTGGATGGATGGTGAAGATCGTGATGGATGAGACTCTTTTGCTACTTTGTTGGTCCTCTTTTCTTTCACCCTTCTCCAGGCTTTGAATCCCTAACTCTAGATAGGAGAGGAGAATGGATGGAGGGGAAAGGGGGCGATGTTACTGTTAGACTATGTCCTGCTGATTAGGGGCAGAGCTCCTGGGGGCAAGTTTGATCTTAACCCTCAGGATAGCTAATTTCCTCTTCTTGTTCCTTTTTTTGCATCTGACTACTTAACAAACCGACCAACAGCAACCAACCAACAACCAACAACTTCACCTCTTTGGGGCACTAGCATTTATGTACCCGCAAAACTTCTCAGAATTCCAATTGTCACACACTCACAGAAACTGCCTGCAGATGGCAAAATCACGTCCCTGCTAGAGCACGAGGCAAACAAACTATAGTCAGCTGTGTGGGCATCATGAAGCAGCCCCATATCTCACACCTGAGATTAAAATCAAAGCATATTCTTTTTTTAAAAAAATCAGAACATATTCTGTTTTTTAAAAGAAATCAAAATGCTAAAATTGTCACCACAGATTGAGGCTAGGGTTTGGATCTTAATCTTATGCAGATGCTTAGGCGTGACTCTGAAGAGCTGACTGTATTGTCTGAGCCTCATGGGAACAGAGACAACATTTGCTTTTAGACTCTTTCAATAGAGCATGTACTCATGAAGGCATTGAGGTTACAGCAAATGGGCTCAGTAAACAGCAGCTGTTTTATTTTTGTGGCTATTGGACTTCATTAATGTGAAGCTGGTAAGGATTTTCTTCATGTTCTCTTTGGCTCTCACCTCCTCTAGTTTAACTACCCCCCCCAATGAAGGGAAGATCTTTTGGAAGATGAGAAAGGAGAAGGAGGTTTTTCAGAATGGATTCACGTCCTCATCTTTCCTCATGAAGCCAAGTGTGCCTTCACTGCCACTGAGGGGAGGAAGCCGTCCTTCCTGGTGGACAGATAGGAAGACAGAATGGAAGATGAACACACACTATAGAAATCAGATCGGAATTTGAGAGGAGGGAAGAAGCCTAGCAGGTGTGGGAAAGGAGAGGAGAGAGAAACAGAAGGCGATGGGGGCAAATATTGTAAAATGCTGTATAGGTGTGAAAGGACTTGTCTTTACGAAACCAGAAACTATGTGCGATTAATCCCAGCTCCCAGAATATAAAGCTGAGGAGGTATTGGCAGCTCACAGCTGCTGGGAAAGGGAGAACTGTTTTTTTTTTTTTTTTTTAACAACTTTATTTTAAAAAACAAAGATAAATGTACAGATTTTAAGCATTTTTTGCATAAAAGTATACAATACATTTTTGTCAGTACTTGGTTTTTTTTTTTTTTAAAGGTTTGATAGTGTGATTAAGATCTTACTAGTTACAATGAGCATAAAGTACATGTAAAACAAGATGTAACCTGGAAATAGTCAAAGTTTTCTTGGTGTGTAAAGATTTTTTTTTTTTTTTTTACAATGAGCAAACAGTACATTTGTCAATGTGGGTAAGGATTGAGCATGACTTTTTTTTTTTTTTCTTTATTTCTTGGACTTCATACAGTCTGTGAGTTGTTTCTGGGGCAGTGCGAGCCTCTGGGGTTAGCATCCCACTATCAGTGACTGCATATTATGTCTGTTCTTTTGTGACTGGGTTATCTCACTCAGGATGATATTCTCTAGATGCAGCCATTTTCTTAAGAATTTGGTTAAGTCATTGTTTCTGATAGCTGAGTAATACTCCATTGTGTAAATGTACCACAAATTTTGTATCCATTCATCTACTGAAGGACATCTGGGTTCTTTCCAGCTTCTGGCTATTATAAATAGAGCTGCTATGAACATTGTGGTGCATGTATCTTTGTTGTGTATTAAAGTGTCTCTGGGGTATATGCCCAGAAGTAGAATAGCTGTGTCTTCAGGTAGTACTATGTCCAGTTTTCTGATTTCCAGAGTGGTTGTATTAGTTTACAACCCCACCAACAGTGGAGAAGTGTTCCTGTTTCTCCGCAACCTCGCCAGCATCTGTTGTCATCTGAGTTTTGGATCTTGGTCAATCTGACTGGTGTGAGGTGGAATCTCAGGGTTATTTTGATTTGCATTTCCCTGATGGCTAAGGATGTCGAGCACTTCCTTAGATGTTTCTCAGCCATTTGATATTCCTCAATTGAGAATGTTTTGTTTAGCTCTGTACCCCATTTTTTAATAGGGATGTTTAATTCTCTGGTGTCTAGCTTTTTGAGTTCTTTGTATACCTTGGATATTAGGCCTCTATCTGATGTGGAGTTGGTAAAGATCTTTTCCCATTCTGTTGGCTGCCGTTTTGTTTTCTTGACAATGTCCTGAGCCTTACAGAAACTTTGCAATCTCATTAAGTCCCATTTGTTAATCTTTGACCTTAGAGCTTGAGCCATTGGTGTTTTGTTCAGAAAATTTTCTCCTGTGCCTATGTGTTCTAAGGTTTTCCCTACTTTCTCATCTAATAGTTTCAGTGTATCTGGTTTAATGTGGAGATCTTTGATCCGCTTACACTTGATCTTTGTACAAGGAGATAAGAAAGGGTCTATTTTCATTCTTCTGCATGCTGAGTGCCAGTTGGACCAGCACCATTTGTTGAATAGGCTGTCCTTTTTCCATTGAATGTTTACAGCTCCTTTGTCAAAAATCAGGTGATCATATACATGAGGGCTCATTTCTGGATCTTCTATTCTATTCCATTGATCCACGTGCCTATTTCTGTACCAGTACCATGCAGTTTTCAGCACAATTGCCTTGTAATATAGCTTGAGGTCAGGGATAGTGATTCCCGCAGATGTTTTCTTGTTGTTGAGGATGGATTTCACTATTCTAGGTCTTTTGTTATTTCATATGAAATTTCACATTGATCTTTCCAACTCAATGAAGAACTGGGTTGGAATTTTGATGGGGATTGCATTGAATCTGTAGATTGCTTTTGGTACGATGGCCATTTTTAAAATGTTGATCCTTCCAATCCATAAGCATGAGAGATCTTTTCATTTTCTGAGATCTTCCTTGATTTCCTTCTTTAGAGGTTTGAAGTTCTTGTCATACAGATCCTTCACTTGCTTAGTTAGAGTCACACCAAGGTATTTCATAGTTTTTGTGACTATTGTGAAGGGTATCTTTTCCCTAATTTCTTTCTCCACACGTTTGTCCTTTGAATATAGAAAAGCTACTGATTTGTTTGAGTTAATTTTGTATCCAGCCACTTTGCTGAACTTGTTTATCAGCTGTAGGAGTTCTCTGGTAGAATTTTTGGGGTCATTTAAGTACACTATCATGTCATCTGCAAAGAGTGATGTTTTTACCTCTTCCTTTCTGATTTGTATTCCCTTGGTCTCCTTTTGCTGTCTAATTGCTCCAGCCAGGACTTCCAGTACTATGTTGAATAGGTAGGGGGAGAGTGGGCAGCCTTGTCGAGTCCCTGATTTTAGTGGGATTGCTTCAAGTTTCCCACCATTAAGTTTGATGTTGGCTGTTGGTTTGCTGTATATTGCTTTTATGATGTTTAGGTATGGACCTTGGATTCCTGTTCTTTCCAGGACTTTTAACATGAAGGGGTGTTGAATTTTGTCAAATGCTTTCTCAGCATCTAGTGAGATGACCATGTGATTTTGTTCTTTGAGTTTGTTTATATGGTGGATTACGTTGATGAATTTCCTTATATTAAACCATCCCTGCATCCCAGGGATGAAGCCTACTTGGTCATGGTGAATGATCGTTTTGATGTGTTCCTGGATTCGGTTTGCAAGGATTTTGTTGAGTATTTTTGCATCAATGTTCATACGTGAGATTGGTCTGAAGTTCTCTTTCCTTGTAGGGTCTTTGTGTGGTTTAGGAACAAGGGTTATTGTAGCCTCAAAAAATGAGTTAGGTAGTATTTCATCTGATTTTATCTTGTGGAATAGTTTGGAGAGTATTGGTGTTATGTCCACAATAAATGTCTGATAAAATTCTGCACTGAACCCGTCTGGACCTGGGCTTTTTTTGGTTGGGAGGCTTTTGATGACTTCTTCTATTTCTTTAGGTGTCATGGGATTATTTAGATGGTTTACCTGGTCCTGGTTTAACGTTAGGATCTTGTATCTGTCTAGGAATTCCTCCATTTCCTCTAGATTTTCCATCTTTGTGGAGTATAGGCTTTTGTAGTAGGATCTGATGATTTCTTAAATTTCCTTAGTTTCCGTTGTTATGTCTCTGCTTTCCTTTCTGATTTTGTTAATTTGTATACTCTCTCTTAGCCCTCTAGGTAGTCTGGATAGGGGTTTATCAATCTTGTTGATTTTCTCAAAGAACCAGCTCTTGGTTTTGTTGATTCTTTCAATGGTTCTTTTTGTTCTATTTGTTCTATTTCTGCTCTAATTTTGATTATTTCTTGTCGTCTACTCTTCTTGGGTGTATCCACTTCCTTTTGTTCTAGAGCTTTTAGCTGTGCTGTCAAGTTGCGAATGTATGCTCTCTCCAGTTTCTTTTTGGAAGCGCTCAGGGCTATGAGTTTTCCTCTCAGTACTGCTTTCATTGCATCCCATAGATTTGGGTATGTTGTGTTTTTGTTTTCATTGAATTCTAGAAAATCTTTAATTTCTTTCTTTATTTCTTCTTTTACCCTGCTTTGTTTAACAGAGCATTGTTTAGTTTCCATGTGTATGTGGGATTTTGTTGTCTCTGTTGTTGTTAAAGACCAGCTGTAGACCATGGTGATCTGAGAGGATGCATGAGAGTATTTCAATCTTCTTATATCGATTGAGGCTCATTCTGTGTCCAATTATGTGGTCAATTTTCGAGAAGGTGCCATGGGGTGCTGAGAAGAAGGTGTATTCTTTTATTTTAGGATGATATGTTCTGTAGATATCTATTAATTCCAGCTGGTTCATAGTCTCTGCTAATTTTACAGTGTCCTTGTTCAGTTTCTGTTTCCATGATCTGTCCATTAGAGAGAGTGGGGTATTAAAGTCTCCCACTATTATTGTGTGGGGTAAAATGTATTTTTTGAGCTTTAGTAGGGTTTCTTTTATGAATGTGGGTACTTTTGTATTTGGAGCATATATGTTAAGGATTGAGAGTTCCTCCTGACAGATTTCCCCGGTAATGAGTAAAAAGTGTCCTTCCTTATCTTTTTTGATAACTTTTGGTTGGAAATTTACTTTATTCGATATTAGAATAGCCACTCCAGCTTGCTTCTTGGGGCTGTTTGCTTGGAAGTTTTTTTCCCATTCTTTAACTCTGAGATAGTGTCTGTCTTTGTCTCTGAGATGAGTTTCCTGTATGCAGCAAAATGCTGGATTTTTTTTATGTATCCAGTCTGATAGCTTATATCTCTTTATTGGGGAGTTGAGTCCATTTATGTTAATAGATATCAAGAAATTGTGCTTTCTGTTTCCTGCTATTATTGCTTTTGTAGGTTGAGTTGTGTCTGTGTCTTTTTCTTCTTTTGGTTTTCTTGCTTAGGAGTTTTCTTGTTTTCACTAGGATGTAGTTCCCCTCATTGTATTGGGTTTTCCACCTATAATTCGTTGTAGTGCTGGGTTTGTGGTCAGATATTGTGTAAATTTTGATTTGTCTTGAAATATCTTTATCTCTCCATCTATGGTGATTGATAGTTTTGCTGGGTATAGCAGCTTGGGCTGGCACTTGTGCTCTCTTAGGGTCTGCATGATGTCTGTCCAGGCTCTTCTAGCTTTCATAGTCTCTGTTGAGAAATCGGGTGTGATTCTGATTGGACTGCCTTTATATGTTACCTGACCTTTTCCCCTTACTGGTTTTAGTATTCTTTCTTTTTTTTTGGGCACTTGGTGTTTTGACTATTATGTGTCAGGAGGAATTTCTTTTCTGGTCCAACCTATTTGGAGTTCTGAAGGCTTCTTTTATGCTCGTGGTCATCTCATTCTTAAGGGTAGGGAAATTTTCTTCTACAATTTGTTGAAGATATTTACTGCGCCTCTTAGTTGATACTCTTCTCCCTCTTCTATTCCTATTATCCTTAGGTTCGGTCTTCTCATTGTGTCCTGGATTTCCTGGACATTTTGTGTTAGGAGCTTTTTGTTTTTTGCATCTTCTCTGGCTGTTTTGTCTATGTTTACTATGTTGTCTTCAGCCCCCGAGATTCTCTCTTCCATCTCTTGTAGTCTATTGTAAATGCTTGCCTCTGTGACTCCTGATTGCTTTTTTAGGTGTTCTACCTCTAGGGTTGTCTCTTTTAGTGTTTTCTTTATTGTGTGTCAATTTCCGTTTTAAATTCCTTCTTCCATTCCTTCATCTCTTTGGTTCTTCTGTTTTCCTCTAGTTCTTTGAGTTCTTTGAGTGTTTTTCTTGTTTCCTCTTTAAAAGCTTCTGATTCTTTTTGCTTTTCCTCCTGTTCTTGTTTAAGGATCTCTATCAGCGTCTTGAGGTATGATTTTAGGTCTGCGTCTTCTATTTCTGGAGTGTTTGACATTCCAATGTTTGCTGTGATGGGAGAGCTGGGTACTGGTGTTGCCAGGTTGTCTTGGTTTCCTTGGGATATACTCTTTCGCTTTCCTCTTGTCATCTTGTTGTCAGTGATATGTTCTTACCTTTCCCTTGTATCTGGTCTGTGTCCCTGGTTCTCCACTGGTCCAGGTGGCAGATGGGCCGAGCCCTGTTCTGTGCCCCAAAGCCGCTGGGTGGGAACAGAGGTCCCAAAGCTGGGTTCCTGGTCTCTGGATCAGGCAGGGCAGGAGCGCACTTTCCGTGCACACTCAGCAGAGATCTCTCTGCTCCCTGGCTGCCCAGAACCCCTCCTCACCAGTCTTTAAACCTTTGGGAACTGCTGTTCCAGGTGGCAGATGGGCCGAGCCCTGTTCTGCACCCCAAAGTCGCTGGGTGGGAACAGAGGTTCCAATGCTGGGTTCCTGGTCCCTGGATCAGGCAGGGCAGGGGCACACTTTCCGTGTGCACTCGGCAGAGATCTCTGCTCCCTGGCTGTCCACATCTCCTTCTCACCAGTCTTTAAACCTTTGGGAACCGCTGGTCCAGGTGGTGGATGGGCCGAGCGCTGTTTGGTCTATGTCTTTTTATTGGACAATTGAATCCATTGAGAGATAATAAAGACCAATAATCATTGCCCCCTGTTATTTTCATTGTTAACAGTGAAATTATGTTTGTGTGGCAATCATCATCTGGGTTTTTTATAAGAATATTAATTTCTTGTTTTTTGTTGCGTGTAGTTTCCATCCTTTTGTTGGAGTTTTCCTTGTATTTTTCTCCATAGGGCTGGATTAGTGGAAATACATTGTTTAAATTTAGTTTTGTCATAGGATATCTTGGTTTCTCTATCTATTGTAACTGAGAGTTATGCTGGTTATAGTAGTCTGTGCTGGCATTTTTGGTCTCTTAGGGTCTGTATGAGATTTGCCCAAGATCTCCTGACTTTTATAGTTTCTTTTGGGAAGTCTGGTGTAATTCTGATAGGTCTGCCATTATATGTTACTTGACCTTTCCCCCTTATAGCTTTCAGCATTTTTCTTTGTTCTGTGCATTTGGTTTTGATTGTTATGTGACAGGAGGAATTTCTTTTCTGGTTCAATATGTTTGGTATTCTCTAGGCTTCTTGTTTGTGTTTATGTGTACCTCTTTCTTTAGGTTAGGGGAGTTTTCTTCTATCATTTCGTTGAAGATGTGTACTGGTCCTTTGTGTTGGGAATCTTTAATCTTCTATACCTATTATTCTTAAGCATGGTCTTTTCATTGTGTACTGGATTTCTTGCATGTTTTGAGCTAAGAGCTTTTTGCTTTTTGTATTTTTTAAAAATGTGTGTCAATGTCTTCTATACCTGAGATTCTTTCTTCTGTCTCTTGTATTCTGTTGGTAATGCTTACATCCATGACTCCAGTTCTCTTTCCTAGGTTTTCCATCTCTAGGATTGTCTCCCCTTGGGTTCTTTCTTTCTATTTTAGATCCTGGATAATTTTGTTCAATCCTTTCACCTATTTTATTGCTTTTCTGTATTTATTTCTTTGTGTGTGTCTAAATATAGCACATTTTAAAAATTTATTCTTTGATGAGTGACATTCAGGTTGTTTTCAGTTTCCTGTATTTCTTTAAGAGACTTATGTTTTTCCTCTTTAAGGGCTTCTACTTGTTTACCTGTCTTCTCCTTATTTCTTTATTTCTTTAAGGCAGTTTTTATGTCCTTCTTAAAGTCCTCTATCATCTTCATAAGATGGAATTTTATATCTGAATCTTGCTTTTCTTGTGTGTTGGGGTATCCAGGGCTTGCTGTGGTGAAAGAACTGGGTTCTGATGTTTTTAAATAGTATTCATTTCTGTTGCTTATGTTTCTGAGCTTACCTCTTGCCATGTGGTTATCTCTGGTGTCAACCAGCCTTGATTTCTTTGACTGGAGTCTGTCCCTCCTCAGAGCCTGTGATCCTAGGTGTGTCAGAAATTCTCGGGCCAAACCGTTTTATTGGTGTGGGTGGGTTGTGGGAGACCAGAGCACAGCCTTTACATCTAGGCACAGGTACAAACTAGAAGGAGCCCTCTGGCTGGGCAGGGTTCCTGCGTCTCCTGGGTCTCAGGGGGTCTCAGTTAGGCCAGGTATTGGGGCAGAAGTTGGGGCCTTATATGTAATCCTGGATGTGCCAGAACTCCTGGGGGACCAAGATTTGTCTGGGTGTGGGCTGAGTCTTATAATTTGTTCTTTAAGTCTTAGTTTCTGTGTGTAGTTCTAGCTGTCCCGAAACTTACTCTGTAGACCAGGCTGCCCTCAAACTCACAGAGATTTCCCTACATCTGCCTCCTGAGTACTAGGATTAAAGGCATTCACCACTGTGCCTGACTAAACTTTTCTTTTGAGGGGGGACACCATCATAGAATTAGGGAAATGGAGTTGGCCCAGGAGGTTTATAAAGGGGAAACCAAGAAAGGGAATAACATTTGAAATGTAAATAAAACATATCCAATAAACAAAAAAAAAATTAAAAAGGTTTGCTTTATTTTCCAACACACACATTTTCTTTTGTGTGAGTGAGTGTGTGTGTATCCATATCTGTGAAGAGCCAGAGTTACAGACAGTTGAGGACCCTGGAACAAACTCATTTCTTAGGAATAGCAGGGCACTCTCTTGACCATTGAGACATCCTTTCAACCCCAGACTATGCCAACTCTTTTATTCCTTTTCATCTTCATTTATTCTTTTGCCATACATATATCCTGACCAAATTCTCTTCCTCTACGCCTACTCCCCTCACACCTTCCCCCACCCCCAGATGACTGCTTCTTCTTTTCCTTTTAGAAAAGAGCAGACCTCCCAGGGATATCAACCAAACTCTTTCTTTCCTTTTTTATTTTAATATTTATTGAATATTCTCTGTATTTACATTTCAAATGTTATATTCCCTCCCTCCACTCCCATATCTCCTTCCCCTTGTTTCTATGAAGTTACTCCCTCTTCCTACCACCCTTTCCCACCTCTGTCCCTTCAAATTCCCCTATACTGGGAAAACAAGCCTTCGCTGGACCAAAGGCCTTTCCTCCCATTGATGCCAGACAATGCCATCCTCTGCTACATATGCAGCTGGAGCCATGGGTCTCTCCATGTGTACTAATTGGTTTGTGTTTTAGTCCCCGGGAACTCTGGAGGGTTTGATTGGTTGCTAAGATTGTTTTCCCCATGGAATTGCAAACCCTTTCTGCTCCTTCAGTCCTTTCTTTAACTCCTTTATTGGGGTCTCCATGCTCAGTCCAGTAGTTTGCTGCAAACATCCTCATCTGTATCAGTATGGCTCTGGCCAATCCTCTGATGAGACATCCATGTCAGGCTCTTGCCAGTAAGCACTTCCTGGCATTAGCAATAGCGCTTGGGTTTGGTGGCTGCATATGGGATAATCTCCAGGTGAGGCAGTCTCTGGATGATCTTTTCTTCAGTTCTTGCTCCTCTATTTGTCTCTGTATATTCTCCCATGAGTGTTTTGTTATCCTTTCTAATAAGGACTGAGGCATCCACATTCCTTCTTTTTGAGTTTCATAAAGTCTGCGGATGGTTCCTTGGGTGTTCAGAGCTTTTTGATTTAGTTTCCACTTATCAGTGAGTGCATACACGTGTGTTCTTTTGTGACTGGGTTACCTCACTCAGGATGATTGCTTCTAGTTCCATCCATTAGCCTAAGAATTTCATGAAGTCATTGTTTTTAGTAGCTGCATATACTCCATTGTGTAAATATACCACAATTTCTGTATCCATTTCTCTGTTGAAGGACATCTGGGTTCTTTCAGGCTTCTGGTTATTATAAATAAGGCTGCTATGAATGTGGTGGAGCATGTGTTCTTTCTACCAAACTGTTAATGCTTACTGGGATCCTGTTGCGTACCCCGTCTGTTCTGACTTCCTCTAAGAATGGTTTCATTATGGTCCTTATCAATGTGCTCTCCAGTGGCCCCTCCATTTCTTCTTCCTCTGTCAAAATCTTACATGATGTTTGTTTCAGAGATTCATGGCATTTTCTTTTCACTTAGCCTGCATTTCTCTTTATCTCGCTTGGTTTAGATACAGTCACACGTCTTGTGTCTTTTGATCTACGTTCCTCTTCCTTCTCTCTCTTTGATTTTTATTTCTCTGTAGTGTTATTTATTCTGCCACAAAACCTCTCCTAAAACTTAGTAATTAATAAAAATAATCATTATACAATAAAGAAATAGTAATATGACAAGATAATAATGTTGGGGGTACATTTGTCATACCTGCATGATGTCTGCACACCATGTCCTTTCCTGGTGTCCAGGGAGGCCAGAAGTGGGCATCAGATTCCCTGGAATTGAGTTATAGGCTGCTAAGAGCCAATACATGGACTGTGGGACTCAACGCCCTGATCATTCCCATAGGAGAAGAGCCAGTGCTCATAACTGCTGAACTATAGTTCTTCTTTTTATTGTTTCTCAGTATTTCAGGTCTCTGATGCTCTGAATTTGGATCCTCTTACTTTCTTACTCTCTGCTTTACCCAGCTCTCCTATTCCAGAACTTTGCTCAACCCCACATTCTCCAGATCTGGTCAGAGGAACTCTGTTGCCTAAACATGTTGCTCTAATCTCCCCCTGTGCTTATGTTTGGCTCTGCAGGTGAGGTTTTCAGCTCTGGAGAGCAGGCCAAGCAACTCATGAGTTTCTCTATTGTCACCTTTTGGGACGTTGGCTTTGGCAAGCGTGACATCAAGGAGCGCATCGTGGAGAAGAGCTTCCTCATACAGGTCTTGCGGGACACAGATGGTGAGCGTGGTGGTCACGTGCGCACGCAATGACTAAGAAGAACAGAAGATGCTGAGAAGTTATGTGTTAAGTCAGGCAGTAAGGGCTTTGGGAAAGGCGTCCAAATCTCTGCGGCTCACACTGCCCTTACAAAATCCAGCTGAGTAAACCTAGTGCAAACCTCTTCCCTGAAACTCCTTCTTCCCCCTCAACCCTGCCCAGCCTCTCAGGTACCTCCATAGACCCCACTTTCTATGTGAGCCAAACAGTCTCCAGTGTCACCAGCTCCATTGTGTTTGAGGACCGCTTTGAGCATGGCCACAAAGAATTCCTATTTCTGCTGGGCGCGGCGATGCAAGAGTTTCCAGTTCTTGGCCACTTCAGCCAGACAGGAAACCAGTTCAAGCCTCAGCCAGATCTTTCCAGCGTATCCTGGCATAGCCACCATTGCCTGGATCTAATATCCTTCTCTGGGCATGGTCTCCTCAAGCACGCTCCCATTTTGAGTGACTAAACAATCGGGTTAAACTCTAAGGAAAGTACCAATCTAGAATTCCATGGCAACTGATTGCCTCAAGAGACGCTCACCAGAGTGTGCAGCTACACTTAATTACACTAAGTCTAC
Source organism: Micromys minutus (assembly GCF_963924665.1). NCBI lineage: Eukaryota > Metazoa > Chordata > Mammalia > Rodentia > Muridae > Micromys > Micromys minutus. The sequence continues at coordinate 17,263,401 of NC_137967.1, forward strand.
AGCCCTTCCACTCAGCCTTCCTGGGCAGGTGTCCCCTCCCAAGTTACCTTAACCTCTAACAGTTGCCACTGCTTAACCCTTCTGGATGACTTCACACACAGGGAAGTAGCTGCTTCAGGCTCTTTATACATACATATATATACACATACCGGAGCCCACAAAATCCACTCGGCAGAGCTGTATCTCTCCGTACACACATCCTGAGTGTCCAGACAAGGGGCTGGAGAGATTGTTCAGTGGCTAAGGGAATGCATTATTCCTGCAGAGTGAATGAAGAAAAGAAATTAAAAAAAAAAAAAAAAGAAAAGGATCACGACTGGTCTTAGGTGTGGTGGAGGAGAAAGTTTATGACAGATGTGTGGAAGAGTGTAGCCGGAGGCAGGGGCATCTGAAAGAGTTCAGAGTGGACATGATTCTGAGCTATGTGAGGAAAGGGGAGAGAGGAGGAAGCCAGGTGCAGCAGCCAGGAGGCCAAAAGGCGAAAGGGCAGGTAAACAAAAATGGCCGGACTATGTAGGAAAGAGCAGCTGGAGGAAGGGCAGCGCAGCCCCTAAGGTGGAGAGGCTTAGGGTGGTGGGCTAGATATGCTAGTCAGGAGGACCCTGTAATGGGTAGAGACTGCGGGTTGTAGGAAAACCCTGGCAGCCAGTGACCACTTTAATGTTAAGATAGGCATCACAGTTAGCAGTTTGTCTCAGGTTTGAAACCTAACATGAAGTTAATCCTCACTATCCACATTATGTGGCTCACAACAGCCTATGACTCTAGCTTCAGGGGTATCTAACACCTTTGGCTCCTGCAATCACACACACCCACACAGAGATACATAGATGCAAGTAAAGGTTACATTACACACACACACACACACACACACACACACAGAGATACATAGATGCAAGTAAAGGTTACATTACACACACACACACACACACACACACACACACACACACACACACACACAGATTTTAGAAATATCCATACAAGTTTCCCTTTTCAGTCCACATAAATGAGTGAAACCCTGTAAAGGCACCTCACCTGAGACTCCAAACATATGAATCTGGATAGACTGTCTACATACATCCTCAGAGGAGCTCTCCAATCAGGGCTATACAGGGGTACACTAAGTACTAGGCAATGCACTTGAACACCCAAATGCTTACACCTAAGGTGTTCCCTACTGTGACACTGGGAAACAGGCTCACAGAGTGCCTAAACAAATACATAGCAACCCACAACCCAAACACAAATAGTAATCTGCAAAGCTGAGCTATTCTGGCCTTTCTGAGTGCCTAGTTACCTTCAAGGTTACCACAACAGACCCACCCAACAATGATGCACCTAGAAGTCCTCATGCCTAACCTCATTTGAATATGTACATACTTAGATTTCTGCCTTTATCAATCCTTGCTCTAATATCTGATATGGTGGGTATGTCCTAGTCCAACTTACCCAAACTTGTAGATTACATTCCTCATTGAAACCCACATGGAAACATAACTGTGTTCCCTTCAACCAACTACTAAGTGCCTGGAAACCAAGTCAGGGCTTTAAGCCTTCTCTGCCCCCCTCTCATCCCTTCAGATCCTGACACTAACAGCTGCTCGTCCACTATTTTCTCTCTCCTATCCCAGCTCTTTGAGATGTTCTGTTCAGTGTTGAAGCATCTTCCAGGATCACAGCGCAAGGCCTATAAGGAGATGCAGTGGCTGGAAGACCTAATGACCAGGAAGGTGGAATACAACCAGCTCCCAGTTTCCCCTGGGACTCCATTGACTCCTTTCTCATCCAAGTGCAGGAGGTATCCTCCCAGTCTCTATGGCAGTTAGTCCAAAGCCTGGGCTTGGGGGAGAGGGCAGGAACTGAGGGTCATGCATATTAGCCTCCAGCATAATAATCCTCACTCTACCACCACGATTAATGACACTCTTCCTTCTACTGAGCCCTTATGCAGAGGACAATGATGTGCAAACACACACACCAACCACTCCCACAGTGCTATCAGGTGCTAAGCATCGGTTTCCAGTGTTTGACAGTTGTACTGGCTGGTTTTGTGTCAACTTGACACAAGCTGGAGTTATCACAGAGAAAAGAGCCCCAGTTGAGGAAATGCCTCCATGAGATCCAGCTGTCAGGCATTTTCCCAACTAGTGATCAAGGGGGGAGGGCCCCGCCCATTGTGGGTGGAGCCATCCCTGGACTGGGAGACCTGGGTTCTATAAGAAAGCAGGCTGAGCAAGCCAGGGAAAGCAAGCCAGTAAGTGACATCCCTCCATGGCCTCTGCATTAGCTCCTGCTTCCTGACCTGCTTGGGTTCCAGTCCTGACTTCCTCTGGTGATGAACAGCATGTGGAAGTGTAAGCTGAATAAACCCTTTTCTCCCCAACTTGCTTCTTGGTCATGATGTTTGTGCAGGAATAGAAACCTTGACTAAGACAACAGTGTTTATCTATTTAGAACCAACATTGGCTTGGGAGTGCATTACATTCTGATCTTAGGTCTAGCATTAGGAAAATGCAACCTAGAGAGGATAGGCTGCTTCTCTGGGATCAGACAGCCAAGGAGCAGAGGGGTCTGCGTGAAGCCTCTAAGGCAGATTCCTCTGACCAGAATTCTCTGTAATATCTTCTAACCTGGTCACCAGATACACTTAGGCCAGATATGGATAGGTGAGCTAGCTTCAAAAATGTGATCATTGTGGGGTCTCACACTCATCTGTAGGTCTATTCTCCATCTTTGAACGATAAGAAGGACTTACATATTCTGTATCTCCAGGAATCAAAAGTTAGGCTGGGGAGAGGTCAGAGCACTTGCTGCAAAGTGTGAGGAGCTGATTCTGAATCACCAGAATCCACGTGCCAAGTTGCACATGACCATGGGTGCCTGCAACCTCAGCATAAAGCAGGGTGGAGACATGCAGATCCTAGGAGCTTGCTAGATATCAACTAGATTCAATGCCAGATTCTGTCTCAAACAAATAGGGCAGTGCTTGATAAAAGATACTGAATGTTCTCTTCTGGCTGCCTCATATATACTTATGGGTGTGGACACATACACACATGTACCCAGAATTAATCAGCACCCAGATATGCACGCACACACACACACACACACACACACACACACACACACACTTGCAGTCACACTTGAATGGACACATATACACATGCAGCACATATGCATGCCTGCAGGGGAGGAATTTCCTCTAAGGGCACACATGCATGCACGAATGCCACAAACACAGGCAGTCAAGAAAGGAATGTCCTCTAAGGCACCCTTCAAATTGTGAAAAAGTAGAATGCTCTCATTCCAAATTCTGATTCTCTATCTCACAGAACAACTCACCCCTTCATCTCTATCCTCTCCAGTTCTCTCCCCTTTCTTACCTTCTCCTCCATCTCTCCTCTTAAAAAAAAAATCATCACTATTGATAGCAAAAGTACAGAGATTCACCCAGGGAAAGACCAAGAAGGCTTTTTGGTTTTTTTTTTTTGGGGGGGTGGGAGAGGGATAGGGCAGAGGAAGCCAGCACTTAGGGAGGGCCTGGTTGATTAGGCTTTCCCCATCTGAAATCTGAACCTAAGAAAAGTGAATCTAGGGAAAACTCCCAGGAGTGCTTGAAGGAGTGATAAATGAATTTAGCATAAATGTCCCTCCTTCCATAGGAGAAGAATCCCCAAACTCATTTTCATATGAGGAATATGTTGATGACCATGGTGAACCTTTTTATTTGGGGGGGGGGCTCAGAGGTTATCAGCACAACCATGCTCTTCAGTGTCCGGCTTATGAAGCACCCTGACATTGCAGTCTGTGGAAGACAGAGGAAGTGGAGGCCACAGACCCCCCACAGCATGCTGGAAATTGACTATCCCAACTCCGGCTCTCCCAGATCTCTGGGTCCTTAGATAGTGTCTGAGGAAAGCTGATCTGATGGGCACCCATTGTGAATGCTGGTCACTATCTGGCTGGCGTCTCCAGGTTCTTAGCATAAGCCTTAAGTTATTCTCAGAATTCTGAAGAAATGCAACAAGCGGCAAAGCCGTGTGAGGGATTTTTCCCAGTCTAGGAGAAAGTAAGGAATAGCTATTCTGTAGAGGAGCAGAGGGTTTGAGCAGGGTTTGCTGAGGAGCCATGGTCATTGTCCAAGGCTTCCTTTTATGGGTCCAGAAAGAGGAAGAGTTGATTGCTAAGGACAGGGTGTGGGTGGTTTTGTGTTTTGATGGACTAGGTTGAGTTATGTAAGCCTTTGTTAACTGGGCCTGTCATTTCCTACAATGTATGTACTTATCTAATCATGGGCATGTCTAATCCAGGCAGACATAAGATGGCAAATGGTTGTTTTCCCCAAAAGTTCACTGAAAAATACAATTTGCCTTACTCAGCATGCACCTAAGACCTGCTCAGGCTGGGTTAGTTTATTGGCTCTAGTTCTGGGGTATGTTCAATGATATTGCTGTGGTGATTGATGTTCCAGGATATTGGGATGGACGTGCCTTGTTTACAGAAGGATGTGTCTGGGGCTCAGTGTTGGTGGGAGTCCCGGGGTGCTAATCTATCCTTGCAAACTACCCATTTCAGGCTGAGTCTCACTAGTTGTTAAAACATGGAGAAGGCTTGAACTGATTTGTGAACTGCTCCTCTCAATCATCCAAGGTCCCTTGCTTGTTCTTCTCTGTCCATTCTGTAAACCTCTTCTGCCAACGCATTTGGTTCTTGTCCAAGAAGGTTAATGGGAACCTACCGCAGTACCATATATGGCTGACATCTACCGCAAATGGTCTACAACATGTCACCCGTGATTCCACATCACCGTAGTTTTTTGCATATTTAATATATCTTCCCTTTCTAAACATATAAACACATATTCTCTTCTCAGCCAAGGTGTCTGAGGAGATGGACCAGGTGATTGGCAGGAGCAGACATCTTAAATATGAGGATAGAATGAAGATGCCTTACTCTGAGGCTGTAGTCCACGAGATCTAGAGATATGGAGACATAATTCCTCTTGGTGTAGCTCGTAGCACTATCAAGGACATTGAGTTTCCAGGTTTCCTTATCCCCAAGGTACTTCCCTGCCCAGCCTTAAGAGCCTTCAGTCCACTCCTCTGGTCCCAGCAACCCATTCCCACTCAGAGTTTTCTACACATCCTTCCTTCTCAATGAAACCTTTGTTCCTTCTTCACAGCCTTTAAGCTGTCCTGAATTTTGGGTCTCCCTATTTTCCAGGGATCAATCCCATGTTTAACAAACTCCTATTGTAAGGACCATGAGTCTGTTTCTCTAGATCTTGTTACTTATGTTAAAGAGTCTCATGTCCTTCAAACAGCCTGTTGAGGCACACAAACCCCAAACCCTCTGTACCAGGGAGTGTGAACTTCCTGTTCCCACGACCTCCTGAACTGACAGGCATGAGCTTGCTCATTCCCTAACATTCTGTTCCAAGAGACTTTGTGTCTTTCAAATGACCTTTCTCAGAAAACACGAGTCACCACTGCTCCAAGAGAACCTGTTTCAGGGATGTTAACCCCACATTGGCCAACACCTCCCCCTCAGCACACCTATCTCCTCTTTTTCCTCTTCCTTCCAATCTTGTGAGCTCTGAGAATGTTCATCTCTCATCCTGCCCTATCAATTCCCCTGCTCCTCTCTTCCAGGTCACTGATGTATTGCCTGTACTGGGCTCTGTGCCGAAAGATCCCAAGTACTCCTCTAACCCCAATGACTTTAACCCTTAGCACTTCCTGGATCACAAGGGGCAGTTTAAAAAGAACTATGTATTTCCACCCTTTTCTGTTAGTAAAAGGTCCCTACTCTCACACACAGGGGTAACACTTCCTGGTTCCCCTACTTGTACCTTTCTCCCTCTTTGACCTGACTGTTGGAGTCTACCTTCCAGACAACCAAGTGGACCGAGGCCAAAGGAAAGGCATGATCAAACTCTTTTCAGAAATGGGAAAAATCAAGGCTCAGACTGAATCTGAGTCCTTTCCCAGGTCACAAAGACTGGTCTTTAGACTCTTTGGAGGAAGTAACAGGGCAGCCACATTTGAGAGTCTGTTTGTTGGGGGTGGGAGGTGTATACATTTCCCGTTGTGCCAGCCTATCATGTGTCACCTTACCTCATGTACAAGGGAAATGGAGGTTCAGAAAGTTTATTCAGACTATAGTGCTTCAAGTGCTTCACCCTTGGGGAATCCAGCTGTGAGCCTGGCACAGAGTGAGACACCAGGAGAATTGACTTCATTTCTATCCTCTAACCCATCTCTTCTCCAGGAAAGTGATACTGCTTTGGAGAAAACCTGGCCAAAATGGAGTGCTTAATCTTTATCACAACTGCCATGACAAACTTCAGCTTCATGTCCCCACAGTCATCCCAAGACAAAGATGTGTCTCTGCAATATGTTGGCTTTGCTACTGTGCCACCAAGATTTATCATGAGCTTCCTACCTCGCTAAGCCAGAACTCTGCAGAGTGGATGTATTAAGCATGTCCAGAAAGAGGACAAGACTAATAGGGCTGGGGCTAAAGGAGTGCATAGAAGGTAGATGAAAATATAAGTCCACCTTCCTGAAGACAGGTTCTTTCAAAGTTGGATGAGAGGCTGGGAAACCTCTCCCTAGTATCTGAACACTGACAGTAGTAATTAAAGCTATTGTTGATTGTGCAAGAATTCTGTACAAACTTCATTGGAAAAGCAACACACTGTCTCCTCTGTTGGTTCTCAGAAACCCACAAGGGAAGGGAAACTGTATTGATTTACAGGTCACAAGATTGAGGTTTAGAATGTTCAAGTCACTGGCCTGGCTTGGGATCACTCCTGCAATTCCATCACTTGGGCAGGGTAATTGCCATGAGTTTAAGGCTAGTCTGGGCTATATAGTGAGTTATAGGCCAGCTAGTGCTACACTGTGAGATTGTGACTCAGCGATAAACCAGTAAAAGGAACATTTAGGAAGGATATTTGACTAGAAGTATTTTTGTGTGCTCAGTTGAAGACCTGTCAGGATAAGAAAACTGTCGTCTTTGTTCTAAAGGCAGAGGAGAGAGGGAAAGAGCTTTGGAAGTCTAGAATGCACGATAGATTGGCTGAAAGTACCAAAGAACTGAAAGGTGATGCATCAAAACCAAAAAGCTAAGACGAAAACAGTGCCAGTTGTAAGGTTTCCAAGCAGGAGGAGAGAAAACAGAGGCCTCATTTAACTGCAGACTGGATACAGAGGAAACCTGAAAAAGTAAGGCAACAAGACCAGTCCAGCTGAATTCAAAGATCCAGAAATGGGTGAAAAGTCAGATGAGGGTCTCTAAAATTTACTAGAATTTACTCAGAAAATGATCAATCACCTTGAGAAAGATATGATTAATATATGTAGCAAGGAAATCACTCTAGCATATGTGAAGGAAAGTCAGCAACATAGGTGAGGAGACAGTAAAAAAAATGGCTGAGGAATTAATGATATAGCTGAAAAAGCTAGTAAGGTAGAAGAGAAATTCAGCAAGGAAATTAAGGAACAAACAACATAATAAAGATGTCAGGAATTAAAAACCTAATAAAATAAAAGCAACAGCAGCAGCAGCAACAACAAAGACCCCCCCAAAGCAGCCTGCCCCAAAACCAAAACCAAACCAACCAACCAAACAAACAAACAAAAAAAACCACAACCTCCCTTCCAAAGCCACAGTGGAAATAACCAGTAATGTACTGGACAAAGCAGAAGGAAGAATATCAGGAATGGAAGGCAAGATTGATAGAATATCATATTTGGAGCTGGAGAAAAGGTCAGTGGTTAAGAGCAGTACTTACAGGGCCTGGCTTAATTCCCAGTGTTTCCATGATGGCTCACAAATGCCTGTAACTTCTGTTTCAGGGCATTCAGTTTTCTTCCCTAGTGCCTTCAGGCACTAGGCATGTATGCATTACCCTTATACACATGCACACAGAACACTAATACACATAAAAATAAAAACAAAACAAAGAATATTGTATCCAAATATCAGTAAATAAACTAGTAAGCATGAACCACACCTGCAATAACTCTAAGATATTCAGTATTCAACAGACCAAACTTGAGAGTCCAAGAATATAGAAAGGAGTTGAGATAAAGCTGAAAGTATAGAGATTCTGTCAATTAAATTGTAGAAGATAATTTCAGAAACATTTAAAACTCCAACAGACATGACCTGAAAAAAAAACTATCCACAACATATTATAGTTAAGATGTCAAAAATACAAAAAAAGAAACAACATTCAAAGGTGTAATGAAGAAACTCAACTCACTAACAAAGGTAGACACACCAGAATAACTCCAGATCTCTCATCATAGCCCTACAATCTAGGGAGCATGGAATGAAAGCATGTAACTGCCCAATAGGATTTTTATACCCAGCAATACTATCCTTTAAAATGAAGGAGAGCTAAAGACACATGAAAACAAACAAACAAGGCTCTTCACAATTGCCAGGCTATCACTACAGAAGATACTGAAAGGGATATCATGTAACCTTATGGGCTTTTCTATGTCTGCTCCAGTGCCTGAATAATGACATGGAGGCTTATTTTTATTAATTAATGCTTAGTCCTTAAGCTAGGGTTGTTCCCAACTAGCTCATCACTCAATTATCCTGCTCATACTAATCTAAATTCTGCCACATGGCGTGGGGATACATGCTGGAGACCTCACATGGAGATCTCTGGTCCAGCTAGGTGCTCAGGTTCCAGCAAAGGGGAGAAGACTCATGCAGAGGGTGAGGAAAACTGGTTCTGCCTCCTCCACTGCTGGTGCTGCCCTGCCTCTGTCTCTGCCATTGCCACAGGATGTCTGGCTGAGCCAGAGGGAGATTCTGGCATGGGGGTGCAGGGGAGCTTCTGGTGGCAGTGATTTCAGGAGAGCAAATCTCTTCTCAATCATGGTGTTACAGCTCTTATGACAGAAGCTCTCAGACAATGGAGTAATTCTTGCACACCTTTGATATTTCTGGGTAGGCTTCTTATATACAGTTTTGGGATGGTTCAGAGTCTGGCAATAGGCACTTCCTATTGGCTAGGCCTGAGAGCTTGGGAATACCTCATCTACATATTTGGGGGTGTGTTTCCACTTTTGTCTTGAGCCTATGTGACATCATGTCATGTCCTCAACTGGAGGAGGGCCTTGTGGTGTGACCTATGTGACTGAAACCTCTCTACAGGGGGATGTGGGGGTCTGTAGCTATGAGAGAGGGGCTTGATTCTCCCAGGATGAAGCTGCCTGTCATTCCTAATAGTCCCTGGGGCTTCAACTGATCTCGCCCAGGAACCAGGGTACCCTTCATTGCTCATTGCCCCACAACATGGCTAGTTACTCCTCCTCAGTTTTGAATGTCCAACTTCCTCTGTGTCTAGGTGGAGAATCCTCCCTTGTCTAACTCTTTCCCAGAGTTCCTCTCTCTGCTTGGATGTCACACCTTACTACTCTGCCTTAGGCTATAGGCTATAAATGAACTTTCTTTTTAATAAATCAGAGGGTGCCTGAGGCAGGAAAGGATAGAGGCACATCTTTGCACAGTGCAGACAAACATTTACCCTACAGTATCACACATGAATGAGGATGAAAACTTTAACCCTAGAGCCTCAAATGGAATAAATTTCATGAGCACATAGATGGACAAAACAATCCACAATATAGTTACAATAAGGAAGAAAATAAAACTAACAAAATATAAGTGACATCCCATATTCTTCTGTCAACTTTGCCATATCTGCCAACTTGTATGTAGAAAAATTATAATAATAAACAAAAAGAGAAGCCTCATTGGCAGAGGGAACACTCCAGTGGAACTTGGAGGAAAATGATCTCAAATCACCAACAGAAAGACAATGATTTGTTGATGGGATTCAAAAGAACACACAACACAGCTACGTTTGCCCTTGTATGCTTCTCAATAGCCAAGATATGATATCAGCCTAGATGCCATCAGCAGATGACTGTATAAAGAAAACAGGGCACACACAGCACAGAGTCTAATTCCAGAGCAAACAAAAATGAAATTATGACACTCACGGGAAACTGGATAGATCATCATGTTAAGAGAAGTAATACAAAATCAAGTTTTCTATTATTGTTATCTGTTTAATCGGGATTTAAGTGTGTGTGTGTGTGTGTGTGTAAACAGGAAATGAAAAAGGACTATGGAAGAGGAGAAAGACACAAAGGAAGGGGGCAGTTGGAGAAAAGGACGTGAGAGAGTTCATGTGGCGTGAGAGAATATGTACATACACAGGTGTACATAGGTTATGAGAGGAGGAGGAGGAGCCATGTGTTCTGCTTGTATGTTTAAAAAAATGCAGCACGCTCATCTATTCTATGCCTGGAAACACCACGATTAACCAGCTGGCACCAATTGTCTCTACGAGTCACACGGCCATAGAAATCACTTTGCCTGTGCTGACCGTTATGGGTTGAGCCATTGTGAACATTGCTTTGTCTAAGCTGCCCACTATGACAGCTACAATCACCTTGCCTTTAGCGATTCAGTGCTGCCACCTGGCCCTGGCCATTTTGGGCCTTTGACATTTCATTCATCTAACTGGGGGGGGCAGTAAATATATACATCTAGCCCCAAGGGTCAGTACAAAGAAAAGGGAGTCAACAAAGCTCTTCGACTGTGCTGATGCCCCTCTCACCAGTTAACATCTTATAGGATTAGTGAAGGGCCTGTCTTCTGGGTCTTCCCGCTGTGGAGGATTAGGTTTTACACAGATTACCTACGAGACCAATGCAGTTTCCCTGAGCCTTAAAATCTCTCCATCAACACCAAACCAAGGAATATCAGGCATCTCCAGCGCCTTTTCAGTAGGCCATCTTATGACAAGTGCTTCGGCCCAGCAGTTCAAACAAAATGTTGACACTCGCAAAAACAAAACCAGAAAACAGGTGTGTGAGTTTTGAGATAAAATCCAGAATCTCCACTCAGAGGTCCCATATTGAGGGTACAGCCAGCCGTAACCATGACAGCCCTCTGTTTTCCCTGCCCAGCAATGAACTGCACTGTCCCATTTGTTAGACCATCAGTGCTCGGGCTGTGTGAGGACTAAAGAGACTTTACTGTGGAGCAGAGCATCCATCACGGCCTACTGGCCTTTGCTCTGGGAGACCCTCGAGGCCTGCAGGTGAGAGAATATAGGAAAATGGGCTGTCAGGTACTAACACTAACTTCTATAAGACCTGCCTCTGCTTATGCTGGGGGGAAGGACGGAAGGGCCTTTTAGTTACTATAGAGTGGGAAAGAATGACAAATCTGAGGGAAGTAAAACAACGCTCCTGCCCAGCTGTGGATTCCACACAGCCTTCTGAGGTGAGCCTTTATAAAGCCTACCTTGACTCCGGACAGTTTGGCTCTGATACTGCTGTCCTCTGTAAGAACAAATTCATGTAAACTAAGTTTGAATTGACTCTCAGTTTTTGGTCTTTCCCAGTAGATTTGTATGCCATAGCATTATCAGTAGACTCAAGCTGATTCAGTTTTACCATGTTCCCACACCCTTAAATAATGAGCCCATGCCCTCAAAATCCATCCCTACATAGATTTCCCCAGACTTCTGCTTGAATGAACTAGCAAATTCATTATTCTCTTTAGCAATGTGGACCATCTTTCTCCCTCCCCCACTAGGAGCTTGCTTTTGCCTTGAGTCTGGTTATGGTCCTAGAGGCAGCTATTGGTGGGTTCTGTGGGACATCAATGTGTCCTGCCTATGATTTTCTTTGGGGGAAGTCACTGATGGTATAGCAGATAAGAATTAATTTCTTAATTAATCAGAGGCAGAAAAGGCCGTACTTCAGGGGTTGTGGCTGGAGGTGCATTTTATGTTGAGAATGGAAAGACCATTTCCCTGGGTGAGATAAGCCCTTGAGAATCTGAGGGTTCAAAGTTCTCAGCCTCAAAGGGAGTCCCTCTGCCCATACAGCTCCATCCCAAGTTACAGGATCCCATTCTTTACTAAACAAATGTCTTTACTTTAACCGCCTGTACACTCAAGGCTGTGGCTTGGATTTTCATTGTAGTTCAGCCAACATTAGAATGAGGGTTTTGATTTGGTTTTCTGCAACTTGACCTCTGGGGCTGGCTGGTAAGAAGATTCTTTTCCTGGGCACACTTAGAATCCATTAGGCTGTTTATGTGCACCGATGGTCAATATTATAACTTAGCTGCTTTCCTTCACAGTGTTCTGAGATGCTAGAAACTGGTTAATTTTATCGCAGAACTTATTTTTTACCCCTTTGTCAATTTACCCAGAGATACTAGGAGCAACCAACCCACGTCATCATTTCCTTATTTTCCCACAAACCATTAAAGTTTTATGTACAGAATAACTATTCTGTATCTATTCAACTATTCACCATAGATGAATCAGGATAATCAGATACATTTGTCCTCATAAATTTGTCAAATAGCACATACCCTGGGCTTTCAGTATTTTCCAAGTTTTTATGAGAGGATTAAGTAACTGTAGGTCTTGGCAAATTAAAAGCTTGTTCCAGATATTTTTTTAAAAAATCCACCCTTATACTTTTGGTGCTCTAGAATCATTAGTCAGGGTTTGGTAGAGCAGTGGTTCTCAACCTGTGGGCCACCAGTCTCACAGGGGTCACACATCAGATATCCCGGATATCAGATAGTTACATTTCAATTCACAACTAGCAAAATGATAGCTATGAAGTAGTAATAAGATAATCTTGTGGTTGGGGGTTACCGCAGCATGAGGAGCTCTATTAAAGTGTCATAGCATTGGAAGGGTTGAGAATCACTGTTCTAGAGAAACAGAGCTAATAGAATGAATCTCTCTCTCTATCTCTCTGTATTTCTCTATATCTATCTATCTACCTATATATCTATCTATTTATCTCTATCTATCTAGCTCTCTATCTATATATTTCCATATATTCCTATATATATTTATAGGAATGGATTATAGGCTGTGGTCCAGCTAATCCAACAATGGTTGTCTGCCACAAAGGGTCCATAAATCCAGTATTTGTTTAGCTCATGAGGCTGGATGTCTCACCTAGTCTTCAGCACATGCTAGCATCCCAGAGAAGTAGCTTCTAATGCCAGAGAAGGAATAGACCTGCCAGTGAGAATGAGGGCAAGCAGCGAAAGAGCAAGAACTTCCTTCCTCCGAGTTTTTAATACAGGCAGCCATAGAATGCATGGGGTAGATTTAAGGCAAACCTTTCCACCTCTGAAGATATGAATTTAGTGGCTTTTCCCACTTCAAATGATTCAGTCAAGAAAAAAAAATTCCTCATAGGTGCGTCCAGCCCTTGGGCTTAAGTTAATTCCTGATGTGGTCCAGCTGACAGCCAAGAACAGCCACCACAGGTGAGAATCTCTTTAATCCAGTAAGGTATCTCTCCCTCCCCATATGCAGCATTTAATTTGTGAAGAAAAAGGTTCCCAGGCTGATGTGTAGGTTTTACATTGAATCATGTGGGAGCAGATAGGAATTCGAAGACTTTTAGCTGGGCCCTTTAGCTGAGCCTCAGAGACCCCTACCTTCAGAAACCCATGCAGAGTACCCGGGCACATGGCTGTGGAGAGCAGGCAATCACACACATCCTTGCTGCTCCATGATAATTTAATGTTCTCCTGGATTTCTGTCAAAGTCATTTTTATCTCCCAGACTGACTGGGTCAGACTCAGTGGCCTATCTGGCACAGGGGGGTGAGGCACAGCAGGTGTCCAGGCGATTAGGGTGTGTATGAGAAAGCAAGACCGTTGGAAAGTGTGTGTTGGAGCCAGAGCAGTTGCCTGCCAGGGCTGTAGATAAAACAGCTCAGACAGGATAATTCGGGGTGTGGAATAACATCCCAAGTCCTTGTTGTTTCATTTGAGAAAGGGCGACATTAAGAAACTGTTTAGGGGACTGGAGAAATGGCTCAGCATTTAAGGGTACGGGCTGCTCTTCTACAAGTCCTGAGTTCAAATCCCAGCAACCACATGGTGGCTCACAACCATCTGTAATGGGATCTGATGCCCTCTTCTGGCACACAGATGAATATGCAGATAGAGTACGTATTTACATATAAGTAAGTAAATAAATAAATTGCCTAAGTGGGCCAGTTAGATGTCTCAATAGGTAAAAGTGTTTGCTCTCAAGCTTGACCACCTGAATTTGAGTTCTTGGACTCATGTGTTTGGGAGAAGAGACGACACTTCCGAATGTTGTCCTTTGGTCTCCACGTGAGCCATGGCATGCTCTGCCACTCACACTAATAAGTAAATGTAAATTAAATATCCCAAGCAGACAGGCTCACAAAACAAAAAGAAAAACACAATCCGTAAACAAAACAAACAAACAAACAAACAAACAACCCCCCCCACCAACAACAAACTGACCAAATGGCTGTGGTTACAGATCTGTGGTTAAGTACATGCTGGACTCTTATGGTCTACAAGAACTCAAATGATTTTTTTTTCTGTTGCTGCCTTTTTTTATTTGAGATTAAGTTTTCACTGTATAATCCTGGTTGGCTTCCAAGAGCGCCATGTTTCCCTCCTCCCCTCCTGGATACTGGGGATAGAGTCTCATGCCTCATACATAGTTATTTGAGTCTTTTAAACCTCAGGTTAGACTCAACTTTGTAAGCTACATTTTTGCGACCTGTACACTGGGCTTGGGGACACGTTGCTCTTGTTAAGAATACTGAATGACAATGCAGGACAGCTTTTGCAGAGGTGAGCCAACCTTACCCCGTGAGCAACTGCTGTCGTTACTGCTACCCACTGTGTGCTTCCTTCTTTTTATTATTACGGTTACACTTTTACCAAGGTGACTAGTCTTTTCTGTTTCTCCCACACATGTGGTCCCTTCTTCACCCTCATCTTCATCTTCTCTGTTCACTCCATCTTCCCCCTGGCCCCACTTCAGTCTCTCCCTCCTTCTTGCCCCACCTTGGTTCAACCCAGAATCAGATGGGCACAAAGCTCATAGTGTATTTTGGTATGATCCTGGTAAACCCCATGGGTTTGGGGGACTCGTTGATCTCTTCTAGGTTCGTCGGGAACTTGAAACGAAAGTTCTGCAAGATGGTGGTGAGGAACAGGAAGAGCTCCATCTTAGCCAGGCCGTCTCCCAAGCAGAACCGCTTCCCTGAAGAGGAGAGAGGGAAGGAGCACAGGTGTGGAGGTCGCTCCCACTGCTGCCTTGCCTCAGTACCCAGTGCGCAGCCATGTTTTCTTAGGGAGAAGGGGATGCTAAATTGGAGCATGAGGAATCATTAGGGAAGGCTCCCAAGCCTCTCAACCCCAGTGTTCGTACATATAAAGTGGGGTAACCCATTGTAGGCTGGGGCAAGAAGAAGTCCAGGTGTTTCTCTACCAATTACCAACTATTCTTTCAAAGGTGGATGCTCTGCTGTTGTCTTGTTTATTTATTTATTCATCTAATTATCTGCCATCTATGTATCTATATATGCATGTATGTATGTATGCATCTATCTATCTATCTATCTATCTATCTATCTATCTACTATTTATTTTTAGTTTTTAAAGTCAGGGTTTACTCTATGTAGCCTTGGCTGTCCTGTAACTTACTCTATAGACCCCCCCCGACTGGCATTGAACCCAGATATCCACTTGTTTCTGCTTCTCGAGTGCTGGGATTAAAGGCATGTACCACTACCACCTGGGTGTCGTCCCCTTTTTAAGAGTCTGAAGATGGGGCTGGAGAGATGGCTCAGTGGTTAAGAGCACTGTCTGCTCTTCCAAATGGACCAAGGTTCAATTCCCAGCACCCACATGACAGCTCATAACTGTCTGTAACTTCAGTTCCAAGGGATCTGACAACTTCACACCAATGCATGTTAAGTAAATTATTTTAAAACATAACGAAAACAAAAAAAATAATTTAAACCTGCATTAAAAAAAAAAAGAGTCTGAAGAATTGCTTGCAATCCTGGGAAAGTTGGCACTCCCCACCAATCCCAGGCCTCTGAAAGAGACCTGCATCCAGGATGTCTCTGTACTTGCACCTGGTTGTCTCCATGCTAGGCAGCATCATAGAGAGGGAAGCTGGCGTGAGCTACCCCTGTTGGTGTAAGCAGTGGGCCAATAACTCAGTGTTTTCCTACCAGTGGAAAAGGGCAGAAAAGCAACGTTCTTCTTCAACTGTCCCTTGTCATCCAGGAAGTGCTGGGGGTTGAAGTCTTTGGGGTTAGGGAAGAACTTTGGGTCTGTCATCAGAGAACCTAGTATAGGGAACACTTCAGTGCCCTGGAAGAGAGAAGAGAGGGGAGTTGAGAATATAGGCTGATGTCAAAAGGACCCCCAAGAGGTCCAAATGAAGAGAACTGAAAGGTCAGAGTTGGTGGCCTTCTGGGGAAGGGGCATCAGGGAATATGAGATCTGAGGGCATGTGATGTGTCCACCAGGAATAGGAGATTTGAACTCCAGGGGGTTCATGTTCTGAGATAGGCTATTAGAGTGACATCAGGCTTTTGTCTCTAGCTCAGGGGTTGAGAGATTGTAAGGTTGCAAGGCAGAAGAGCAGATAGAACTTGGAGTTCAAATCCATGGGACAAGAAGTTGGGGACATGTGGATGAATCTCTGGAGGAACTAAGTCTAGGAGAGGTGACAGTAACCTAATCAGAGGACCCTGGTGAGGCTGACGTGGTAGTTGGGGGAATTCTTAATTCTTTGGTTGGAGGAATTAGAGTGGAGTTCGATAGCTGTGGATGGAAAGAGGCCCTGAAGCACCAGGAAGTGGGCTGGAGGCCGCTCCTGATGCGCACGGCTGCACCTTGGGGAGGAAGAAGCCACGGAAGGTAGTGTTCTTCATAATCCTCCGAGGAATGCCCAAGGGAGCAAAGTTAGAAAATCTCTGGATCTCATTGATCACAGCCTGGGTGTAGGGCATCTTCACATGGTCCTCGTACTGTGGCTGTCGGTTCTTGCCGATCACCCGGTCAATCTCCTCGTGGACCTTGGCTGGAAGACAAGGTGAGGTGGGGTGATTTTAAAAGTCCAGGGGCCTCAAAGCAGGTGCAATAGTTTACACAGGCAATGTATGTATTACATGTTTCTGTAAATGGCATGCATGTAGACCATTTGAAACATATCTCCATACCTAAATGTTGGCCAGGATCATTTTATCCTTTTCATGACAGAATCATGGTGGGGAGAAGAAGGAGGAGTCAGGTCAGAGACCAGAGAACAGGGATCTGGAAGCCAGTGGGGAAATCAATTTGGGAATGTCTGACTTTTTTAACAGTTAGTGAGAATTAAGTTATGTATTTAGTATGCTCCTGTTTCTGCATAGCAGAGCATGTCTGGGCATCCAGGGACCTGGGAGGGGTGAGGGTCATTGTCAGGTTGGAAGAGGTTGGAGCATCTGGGGTTCCCAACTTCCCTGTCACACAGCCAGCCTCACCCTCGATATCTGGGTGCTTCATCAGTAGCAGGAAGCCATAGCGTAGCGTGGAGCTGACCGTCTCAGACCCGGCAAAGAAGAGGCTTAATGACGTCATCACTAGGTTCTTCATGTGGAACTCTGAATTAACATTTTTCTCCTGCAGAGAGAGGGAGGGAAGGAGGGAGGGAGGGAGGGAAGGAGGGAGGGAGGGAGGGAGAGAGAGAGAGAGAGAGAGAGAGAGAGAGAGAGAGAGAGAGAAAACACATAAACACATATCTATTTATCAGTATGTCATTCCCTTGAGGAACATTAAGGGTTTTAATTTTCTAAAACTTTCTAGCCCTTCTTTTATAAAAATTTTATTAATTCTTTGAGAGTTTGATTTGTTGTATTGTGAATGTTTTCACACTCCTCTCCCAAACGCTCCCAGACGAATCCCCTTCCATACTCACTGAACTTTGAGTCCTTATTTTTTAGACATACACGTGAAATGTACTTTAAACACATTTTCCTCCATTATCTTCTGTTTTCCATTTTGTCGAACCATTTTTCATTCCTAATAAATCTCCCTCCTATCTTCCTGTTTCTATTTTTTTGGACATGGGCGACTGCTTATAATTAGGCTGCATGAGTAAGGGCGAGGGTCTCTTTACTTGAAAAAGGGTGAATTACAAGTAGCCACACTGCTAAGGGATAGGATTATTTCTTCTCTCAACAGCTACCAACTGTGGATTAAGTTCCCCACGGAGGAGAGGTTCCCCAACAGGCACCACTTCTGGACTTTTCTTTGGATCTAGTTCTCAAAGGGTCCAGACCAATGATGGGAAAATAATCTCCAGGCCATGTGTGGAGTCTTGGGTTTGCCCGAGAAGCTCATTTCTCTGTCCAGGTGACTGTTAATCATTTCATGGTTGGAATATTTAGAGAGTGAGGGGGAAGGACTGTGAGGAAGAACTCCCCAGATTCCATGAAGGAGTGAGTCATTAGACCTAGATCTGAGATGCCAGAGATCCTGTGGCTAATAGCAAAAGCTTGAGAGCTATAGAGGTAAGGGTGCAGTTTTCTGGCTGCATGAAGCTAGCGTGCAACTCTGGGCACACTTTCCCTCTTTGTGAAATTTAGCCTCTACAGGACCTTTGACAGTGGCTTCAGTGCATGCTAAGTAGGCAAATACTGAGAACGGTGTCTCACAGGGGAGCACTGGAATGTTGGTTGGCATGGTAACCTGTGTAACCATACCCTGGCTTGGATCAGGCTCAGCAGATGGAAGATGTTTGACTATGATTGGGACTGTGAGGAGCATCATAGGTACCAAATGGCCTATATTTCTCCTTTTTTACCCGAGGATGATTTCCAGTTGACCCATATTAGACATCCCATCCGCCGATGTCGGGATCACCTCTTGCATTTGGATGAGGAAGGAGTCAATGAAGTTCCGTGGGGAATTGGGGTCCAGGGTACTGTGGTTCTGCCTCACTTTCTGGATCATAAAATCTTCCAGTTTCTGAGTATCCTTGATGATCTGTTGCTGTGGTCCAGGAAGGTACTTCATCACTGAATGGAACATGTCATAGAGCTGAGGGGTGGGAGGAGAAAAGACGGGGACAAGACTTGTCAGTAGCAACGCTCAGTGGGAGTGAGACTTGTCTCAGGACAGCCATCCAGGTGCTAATGTATTTATGTGATGCTGGATCGTAACGAACAGCAACTCTATTATATTCTTTAACGGCCTCTTTATATTGATTTTGCTATCATTATTGTTTTACTTTTAATTATGTGCGCGTGCACAGGTGTCTGAAGTCAAATCCCCTGGTGCTGTTAAATGTCAGCATGGGTGCTGGGAACAGACCTCAGGTTCTCAAGATGAGCAGTGTATGCTCTTAAACCACTGGACTGTCACCGAAGCCCCAGGGACAGCAGTTTTCCAGGTGATTTAAGGAATGAGGGTATTGTCCTACAATCCAGACAAGGTGGGTCAAAAGGGAACACTAGTAGACATTCAACTATTTAACTGATTCTTTGAATTGGACCATTACTCCAGGCTTCTAGTGTTCAGGCTCGGAGTGTCATGGTGACTCATGTATCTGGATGTTTAGGCACCCAAGAGGGCTAAATTTAGATGTCTTGATGTTTGTTGCTGATTAGAATCAGTTTTCTACACAGTCAGGTCTTCAGTGTGGGATGGTTCCGGTTATAAGGCGTGGGACACACCTGTCAGACACTGTTTTGATGTGGGTTGTGTGTGGCCGGGAGACACTCATGTGGGTGTTTGGGGAAACAAGGTCCATCTAGAAGTCTGCACTTAGTTAGCTTGGTGGAGGTACCTGTCTCCTCGTTCCTGAATTTACGTGAGACAAGCAGGTGACTCTTGTGCCCTTGTGCCAGTGGGATGTTTTGGGAGAGCAGTGTGTATGGGCTGAATAGCTCTACTGGCCTCGGTTTTGTAGAAGCAGGTAGGTGTTTAGGAATGGAGGGCCTGAAGTGCTCACTTGTCTCCCTTGGGCAAGTGTCTCAACTTTCAGGAGGACCACACAGAGGATTTGTTAGAGATTAAGCTGGGGAAGCCTGCCCAGGGAAGAGAGGCAAGCAGAGATCTCCAGATGCCATTAGGTTCTGAGTTCTAGATAGCTCCTGTGGGTTCTGATGTAGAGGTTCAGTTTTCTGTGGGCAAAGTCTGGTTTTGAGGGGAGCTTATGTTTGTGGGGATGCAAGTTGGGGTGGTCCTTGCCCTTTGTGGGTATGGCCAACGTGGGACACCATAAGGGCAGCTGGAAGAGCTGAAGTCTGTTACCTGCCCCGTGGTTGAAGCTGCAAATTTGTTCATTTGACCCATCATCTGCAGCAGTGACAGAAACTCTTTGTCGTCGTAGTCGAAGCGGTCCCCGAAGACAATGGAGCTAATGACATTGGAGACTGTTTTGCTCAGGTAGATGGTGGGGTCAATGGGGGCTCCTGAGAAAGGTGACATTGTGGGGAAGACATTGAGGTTATGAGGAAGGAGAGTTAGCGGATGGTATGGGCTCTGGAGCGAGGCACCGAAATCTCAGCACCAGATTCCGGTCTTCCCCGCCCTCCTTCTCCACGACTCCTAGGCTCTCGGTTGTGGGTTGTGGGTCAAGGATGTTCCTTCTTTTGCCCAAACACTTAAGGGTCGCTTGCTTACCACGAGTGCCCTGCAACATCTTGATCAAACAGTCTGCCTCCTCCTGGATTCGTTCCTCCACACCGCGCTTGCCCACCCCGAAATCTCTCAGTGTGGCTATGGAGAAGCGCCTGAGTTGTTTGGCCCGTTCCCCGCTGCTGAATGTCACACCTGCAGAGAGATGAACGTGGGGGGGGGTGGGGAGAGGTAGACTGAGGCTGAGGAATGACCAGGCCCATGGCTTCTAAGAGGAAAGAGATGAACAGATATTGAAAGAACACAGAAGACACAAACACACACCCTGCATCAGACACACTCAGAGTAAGAAAGTCGGAACAAGTCAACCAAGGCAAGGAAACAGAGTTACAGACAGAAGAGAGACTCAGAGTGCAGGGAAACTAGTCCTCGATATTTTAGCTGGACCAGTACCATCATGTCTCTTGATGCTGGTTCCCGGCTCTTGGTCCCTGACATGGCTAAACCAACCAATATTGAGCATTTTCTGAAAACAGCAAATCCCCATTAAAGCAAGGACAGCCCACACACAAACATACCCTGGTGTCCAGGTTTTGATTTTTACTGTTTCTTATAATGCTAAGTGCTGGCCTCTAGGGTGGAGCTGCAGTTAGCCTGAGGGGCCCTGCCCCCAGTTAATTCTGATTGGTAAATAAAAACGCCAGCAACCAATAGCCAGGGAGAAGAGATGTAGGAGGGGTTTAGGTTTCCTGGGCTAGAGAATGGGACTGAGGGGCCTTTAGGGATGTCATGGAGGAAGGACAAGCAGAAGGGACAAGGAAAACTGCCATGTGCTAAGGGCCAAGAGAATGTGGCCCAGAGGGGTGCTCAGTTGGGTTAAGAACAGCAAAGACGGAACATAGAAATTAGTAAGGTAGTAACTTAGGGTCATCGATAGGGAAATGAATTCTAACAGCATGGAGACTAGGCAGCTGCCCAGCTATTGTGTTGCATAAGGCACGTTAAAAATTAAAGGCTGGATGTGTCTTTTATCAGGGAAAGGTGGGAAGAAACCCTGAGCCAGGATTTTTAATTATTTTTTCACTACACGATCCCTGGTTCTGGTTTTGTTAATGTGGCTTGAGCTATAGTCACCTCTTTATTTTGACACTAGGTGGTGGTAGCCATTTCTGTGTCCCTCAGTTCTTTAGGGAAACAGACACCCACTCTGTGTTAAATTGTAACTACATAGTTAATGTTACAAAGGGATTTAGCTCTTTGTGTACTTTCTCTTTATTTTGCCCTTTCTTGCCTATAATGAATGCTTTGCTGCTTAAGGCCCCTTTGAAGCTTTGTAACTTTGGCCAGCACTTCCTGGACTATAATTTTCTATAACCATTATACTCATCTTGGAGACGACACATGAAGTATGTAAAGCAGCATTTAAAAACACGGGCAGCAGGGACAAGAGAGATGGCTCTGCACTTAAGAACACTGGCTGGTCTTGCAGGGGACCTGGGTTTTAAGCCCAGCATTCATATGGCAGCACATAACCCCTGGAACTCCGGTTCGGGAGATCTGATCCCTCCTTTGGCTTCCATGGGCACCAGGCACACATTGTGTAGAGATATGCATTTGCGTACAGCACCCATACATGGAAAAGTAAGAATAAATAATCTTAAAAACCAACCCAGAGGCATCAGTAGGTGTGTCTGAGACCTGCAACTGAGGCTTTGTGTGTGGATAAAATGTTTAAGGAAGATACAAATATCAGCTAAATTAACAAGGAGTAATCAATCTAGGAGAATACTTGGGGATAGATACAGTTTTGGTTTCTTTGAAAAATACAGAAATATTATGGGAATATGTTTTTGTTTTAATTCCAGGTATGGGATATGGGGCTGCTTCATATTGTCCGAAGCAGAGGACTGTGATTTGCCTCGTGCTCTAGCAGGGGTGTGATTTTGCCAGATTCTGGGGACTCCTCAGAGGTTATATAAATGCAAAGGTCCCTGAGAGGTGGGATTTGGTTGTTGGTTGGTTGCTGTTGGTTGTGGGTTGTTAAGTAGTCTTGAGCAAAGAAACAACAAGAAGAAACTAGGTATCCTGACTTCAAACTTGGCCTAAGGAACTCATCACCCCTAATCAGCAGGAAGAAGTCTAACAATAACGTTGTTCTCTTTCACCTCTTTTTTCTCTCTTACCTAGTGTTATGAGGTTGAAAGGGTAGAAGCAAAGGGTAGAGAAGGATGGGAGGAAGGACCCACAGAGTAGTGAAAGTCTGTCTACAATCACAGATTTCAGGAAGGCTAGGGAGGGTCACAACGAGACGCAACATTCAACATGTCATCAGAGGACTCTGTAAAAGGAGAGATGAGTTGGGAGTCAGGCTACTTCAATGAGGCCAACAAATGTCCCTGGGCATGTTCCCCACCTGGTATTCTCCTCACCATAGCCTTTGAAGAGTGTATTATAGGTGGCCTGATTGCCTCGTCCACTGAACTCCTCAGCTTGGTCCACCAAAGCCTCTTTGACTGCATCGTATCCGTAAAGCACCACAACCCGGCGCGGCCCAAGGTGGATGGTGAACACGGGGCCATAGCGCTCACTGAGCTGGTGTGGGGTAGATGGGAGCTATTAGATGACCCAGTCACTTAACTGGACCAGTACCTAGAGGTCAGACTTAAAATAGCTCCATAGCCTTCTAAACTCCACAAACACAGGACTTTGGGTTACTCCATGAATTTTCTCCCACAAAACATGCAAATTAACACAGACCCTTGTACCCCCACATCTCATCCATCCCCTAGTCCAGTGATACCTGTGTGATGGAGCTGTATACATCTTTTATATTCAACTGCAGGTAATTTCCAATGAACGGCAAAGGAGTGGGTCCTGGAGGCAATCTCCCCCTGGTTTTCTGCTGCCAGACAGACACCAAGACCATGACACTCAGGTAGGCCAGTATGGCCACCAGGAGCAGCCCTGAGCCCAGCATAGTGGCCAGTGAGGATTGACAGACTGGTAACCAAGGGCGAGACACTGCCTTTAGACTCCCAAGGACAGAGGCTGGTCTTTGCTCCTATTTGTCTAGTTGAGGTTTTTACCTCTCAATCCTATTTCCTAACATTGACCCTGTCTTTGTTGCAACACCCACAACATGGGCAAACAGGAAAGACCTCAGGTTCCAGGCTTAATTCGAAATATTTAAAACCTCACTGGGTTGTAGTGCTCCATAGATACAATGTGGTCAAAGAGGCTTTGGTGGACTAAGAGGAGTTAAGTGGATGAGGTGAATAGTCCACCTATAATACACTCTTCAAAGGCTACAGTGAGAGGGATACTATATTGGGGACCGTGGCCATTATCTGGAGACTGTCTATGCCTGGATCCAGCACATCAAATCCAGAACCATACAAATCTATATTTGTATGGTTGAGCACATGAAAAGAGCCCTTATAGATGTGAATAATGTAGTCTGTGATAGATTTCAAATTCTTAGATTTCACAGGAAGCATAGCTTTGGACATTGAATGTGTTTTTTTAAAGACTGTATATGAGTACACTGTCTCTGTCTTCAGACACACCAGAAGAGGGCATCAGATCCCATTGCAGATGGCTGTGAGCTTCCATGTGGTTGCTGGAAATTGAACTCAGGACCTCTGGATAAGCAGTCAGTGCTCTTAACTGCTGAACCATCTCTCCAGCCTCGGCACTGAATCTTTTTTGGAAAAAAAGATAATTTTATTTCCTTAAGGATTATATTGTGTTAAAATTGTATGTATTTGAATGTTTTTCTTGCGTTTAAGTATGTGCAACACACACACACACACACACACACACACACACACAGTGTCCAAAGATGCCAGAAGACACAGAGGGATTCTTTGGAAACGAGGTTACACATGGTTGTGAGCCACCATGTGGGTCCTGGAAATAAAACCGGGGTCCTCCACAAGAGCAACAAGTGTTCTTAAACACAGAGTCATCTCTGGAGCCCCAGAGTCTGGATAGTTTAGTCTTTTTATTAAGAGAAAAATATTATTCAGGAAAACAGGAAGGATTTCAAAGCTGTAGAATGGAAGGTCATGTGGCAAGAAAGATCTATGTGGGTGCTGAGTTTTTGGTAGAAGTGGATGAAAATCTCAGTAGGAGACTAAGGTGGGCACCTAAGGCCAGATTGGTCCTGTACTGTCTCTTCATACATGTAGTTTTCCTTCACCCATCCCTCTTTTCTCCCTCCCTCCCTTTCTTTCTTTTCCAGACAGAGTTTCTGTAGTCCTGGCTGTCCTAGAACTCACTCTGTAGACCAGTTTGGCCTCAGTCTCACAGAGATCTACTTACCTCTGCTTGCCGAGCACTGGGATTAAAGGTGTGCATCACCTAAAAGGAACCTCACCTTGAGGTTAGGATGGGCAACTTTCCCTGCCTATGCTTTTCTTGAAAAAGGGTAGAAAACCACAGCTATGTTTTAACAGATCTTTTCACAGACAGAGGAGAATAACTCAGAACTCCAGTTAGTGAAGGAATTGTAGAAGTCTTGTGAAATTACAACCTGAACGACCAATATGGAAAAAAGCCCAGTTGTCTGAAGGCTCCTAAGTGGCAAAGACTCTTACTGGGTTCCCACTGAGACCCTTAGGGCAGCTCACTGGGATACAGGATGCTTCTGTAATTAGTGTCCATGTTTCCCACAGAGCACAGGGCAAGCATGGAGTGCATGGGTGCAAGACCTTTGGGTCAAACTCTCTAATCCCAGTCTGTGCGAATCCTCAATCTTGGTTGCCATACAAACTGTGCACAGCCGTGCTTGTGAAGTGATGGTTCCTTTTGAAGGTGCGCTAGATGTTTTAAAGCAGCATCTCTGGATTTTTCAGGGCCTACTCTTAGCAGTCTGAGGGAACATTAATGGCAGAGATTCAGGTCAACTCCAATGCGGAGAGCATAGGCTGACCCTTGGAAGCTGAGGCTACAAGAAGAGGAGGAATAAGTGAACATGCTGGGCTTAGTCTACCAAATTAAAAAAAGAATTCTGGGTATGGTGGCATACATCTTTAATCCCAGCACTCAGGAGGCAGAGGCAGGTGGATCTCTGAGTTCGAGGCCAGCCTGGTCTATAAAGCAAGTTTAGGATAGCCAGGGCTATACAAAGAAACGCTGTCTCAAATATCTCGAAAAAACAAACATCTATCTATCTATCTATCTATCTATCTATCTATCTATCTATCATCTATCTATCTATCTATTCGCGCGCGCGCGCGTGTGTGTGTGTGTGTGTGTGTGTGTGTGTGTGTGTGTGTATTACATGTGCATGTGCCACAGTGTATAAGTGGAGGTTAGAAGACAACTTGTAGGGACTTGTTACTCTGTTATCACCTCTTCTGACAGGATTGAAACAGGCTATAGAACGAGGGGAAGATACACTGCCCTATGTGTGAAGTGCAGAATCAACAAGGGAATCTTTTTAGATACCACGCCACCATTCCTTTTAAACAGCCTGCGCTCAGTCTGGACCTACTGCACCGTTTACCATGGCTATGTTAGATGGTCTGTCCACTGAGCCTCTTCCACTTGCAGATTAGAAACAGTTGGTTTGGGGGTGGTGAGTTGATTACATGTTATGGAAAATGGAGTTTTTTAAAAGATGGCAGCAGACAGTGGAGTTGAATGCTAGAGCTAACAATCGGGTTACTTATGAGATGTTAGCAGGAGAAGGTCGTTATCAGGAAATACAGGATCAATTACAATTTAATCCTGGTGCTTACGCTCAAATTGGTGCTGCTGCTTGCAGGGTCTGGAATACTTTGCCTAATAAAAGGGATTTGTCTCAATATATCTCAAAAAATAAAGCAGGGATACAATGAGCCTTTTTAGGAGTTGGTTGGCAGGTTGACGAAGGTGTCAGGGAGAGTGTTTGGAGATGTTAATGCTGGATTGCTTTTAGTAAAACAGTTTTATGAGAATGCAAATACAGCCTGTCAGGCCACCAGAAGACCTTATAGAGTGACTGGAACTATTACAGACTATATTAGATTATGTTCTGACATTGTTCTGTTTCATGTGCAGGGTGTGGCCATGGCCACCGCACTGCAGGAAAAAAAAACCAACAACAACAACAACAACAACAAAAAAACAAGCTTTGTTTTAACAGATTGGAAAAGGAAAGAGAAAGATTAATGGGCCTCCTAGAAGTTGTTTTGGGTGTGGACAAACAGGGCATCAAGTGAGTAATTGTCCAAAAAATGAGAAAAACAAACAAACAAACAAACCTGGAGAGGGGCTCATGATGACTTAGGAAATCCTCTTCCTCAGGGAAATGGAAGAGGAGGCCAGCCTCAGGCCCGGAAACAATGTTACGGGGTAATGCAGATTATTCCTCAGCAAAATAATCCTTTTAGGATCTCTTCTGAGCCACTCCAGGCAGCTCAGGACTGCACCTCAGTCCCTCCACCTACACAATATTAACTCCCGAAACTGGGATGCAGGCTCTTCCTACTGGAATATGTGGTCCATTATTGTGAGTAACTGTGGGGGTGTTATCGGGAGGAAGCAGCGCCACTACGGATGATTACCCAGGAGTTATAGATGCAGATTATACCAGGAAAATTAAAAAGATGGCTCGTTCACCCACTCATCTCCTTGACATCCAACCAGGACAGAGAATTGCTCAACTACTCCTCATACCATTGGTTATGACAAAAATAAAAAAGTTAAAACCAATGTTCGAGGAGCAAACAGATTTGGTTCTTCTGATGCTTATTGGGTCCAAGCAACAACTGAAAGGCCTGAGCTTGTTTTAAGAATGAGTGGAAAATAATTACAGGGCTGTTGGATACAGGAGCAGATGTATCTGTAATAACTTCTATTCATTGGCCTGGATCTTGGCTTAAAACACCCACTATTACCCAATTGCAAAGGTTAGGGCAAAGTCCCGAGCAAAGCAGTGCTCTCTTACATTGGGAGGATGAGGACGGCCAGCAAGGATATTTTCAACCTTCTATTATTTCTAACCTGCCTGTTAATTTGCAGGGAAGAGATATAATGAAGGACACGGGAGTCCTTTAAAACAGTCCAAATAACAAAGTTACACAACACATGTTTGACTCTGGTTATTTACCTAATCAAGGGTTAGGAAAGCAAAATCAGGGAAAATTAGGTCCCATTATAGTTACTGCCAGAGAAGGAAAAACAGGCCTAGGGTATTTTTAATGGAGACTGTTGACTCTATGCAGGTAAAATTACTTGGAAAAGTGATGTTCCTGTATGGGTGGATCAGTGGTCTCTTACTTCAGAAAAAATTCTGTCTGCTCAACAGCTAGTGCAGGAGCAATTGCAAACTGGCCATATTGAACTTGCCAATCTTCCCCTGGAACTTGCCCATATTTGCAATCAAGAAAAAAAATAAGGCAAGTGGAAATTATTGCAGCTTTTATGAAAGATTAATGAATCTATGGGGCTTATTATTACAACCTGGCTTACTTACTTCAGCTGCCATTTCAAAAATATGTACAAAATTATTATAGGTTTAAAAACTGCTTTTATATGATTTCTTTGCATCCTGATGACTGTAAAATGTTTGGATTTAGTGTGTCTACCTGTAATCTTAAAGAACCTGTGTGTGAAGCAATATCATTGGAAAATTTTGCCTCAAAAAATGGCTAATAGAAATCTACAGATTCAATGCAATCCCCATCAAAATTCCAACCCAGTTCTTCACTGAGTTGGAAAGATCAATGTGCAATTTCATCTGGAATAACAAAAGACCTAGAATAGCAAAATCCATCCTCAACAACAAGAAAACATCTGCGGGAATCACTATCCCTGACCTCAAGCTATATTACAAGGCAATTGTGCTGAAAACTGCATGGTACTGGTACAGAAATAGGCACGTGGATCAATGGAATAGAGTAGAAGATCCAGAAATGAGCCCTCATGTATATGGTCACCTGATTTTTGACAAAGGAGCTGTAAACATTCAATGGAAAAAGGACAGCCTATTCAACAAATGGTGTTGGTCCAACTGGCACTCAGCATGCAGAAGACTGAAAATAGACCCTTTCTTATCTCCTTGTACAAAGCTCAAGTGTAAGTGGATCAAAGATCTTCACATTAAACCAGATACACTGAAACTATTAGATGAGAAAGTAGGGAAAACCTTAGAACACATAGGCACAGGAGAAAATTATCTGAACAAAACACCAATGGCTCAAGCTCTAAGGTCAAAGATTAACAAATGGGACTTAATGAGATTGCAAAGTTTCTGTAAGGCTAAGGACATTGTCAAGAAAACAAAAAGGCAGCCAACAGAATGGGAAAAGATCTTTACCAACTCCACATCAGATAGAGGCCTAATATCTAAGGTATACAAAGAACTTAAAAAGCTAGACACCAGAGAATCAAATAACCCTATTAAAAAATGGGGTACAGAGCTAAACAAAACGTTCTCAATTGAGGAATATCGAATGGCTGAGAAACATCTAAGGAAGTGCTCGACATCCTTAGCCATCAGGGAAATGCAAATCAAAACAACCCTGAGATTTCACCTCACACCAGTCAGATTGGCCAAGATCCAAAACTCAGATGACAGCAGATGCTGGCAAGGTTGTGGAGAAAGAGGAACACTTCTCCACTGTTGGTGGGGTTGTAAACTGATACAACCACTCTGGAAATCAGTCTGGCGATTCCTCAGAAAATTGGACATAGTACTACCTAAAGATCCAGCTATTCCACTTCTGGGCATATACCCCAGAGACACTCCAATATACAACAAAGATACATGCACCACAATGTTCATCGCAGCTCTATTTATAATAGCCAGAAACTGGAAAGAACCCAGATGTCCTTCAGAAGATGAATGGATACAAAAATTGTGGTACATTTACACAATGGAGTACTACTCAGCCATCAGAAACAATGACTTAACCAAATTCTTAAGAAAATGGCTGCATCTAGAGAATATCATCTTGAGTGAGATAACCCATTCACAAAAGAACAGACATAATATGCAGTCACTGATAGTGGGATGCTAACCCCAGAGGCTTGGACTGCCCCAGAAACAACTCACAGACTGTGTGAAGTTCAAGAAAAAAAGAAAAGAAAAGAAAACAAACAAACAAACAAAAAAAAGACATTATGCTCAATCCTTACACACCAAGAAAATGTTGACTAATTCCGGGTTACATCCTGTTTTACATGTACGTTTGCTCATTGTAACTAGTAAGACCTTAATGCAGAGTATCAAACCTTAAAAAAAAAAAAAAAAAAAAAAAAAAAGCCAAGCACTGACAAAAATGTATTTGAATACATTTATGCAAAAATGTTTAAATTTTCCTTTTATCTTTGTTTTGTAAAATAAAGTTTAAAAAAATAAATTAAAAAGAAAAAGAAAAGAAAGGCTAATAGCTCTACATTATGTCAAATATTCACTGCTGCTTCGATACAAGAAGTTAGGACTTTGTATTGTTCTGCATATATTCTTCATTATGTGGATGATATTTTATTAACTGATCTCTCTGAATGGGTTTTACTACATGCCTTTGCAGTTAAACAACAAGCTTTAAAATCTTGGAGATTAGTTGATGCTTCAGAAAAGATTCAAAGGCAATATCCTTTTCAATATTTGAAACATCAGTTATATCCTAAACAAATTGTGGCACAGAAAATTCAAATAAGAAAAGATAATGTACTTAATTTAAATGATTTTCAAAAGCTTTTAGAGGTTAGATGGCTAAGACCTTGCCTTAAACTAACCACAGGAGAGCTTAAACCTCTGAAGTTCTCAAGGGAAATACAAATTCTAATCCTCTTCAACAATTAACTGATGAGAGACAAATAGCTTTTCAGAAAGTAGAAGAAGCTATTAGTCAACAACAGATACAGCATATAGATTATGATCAATTATTGGTTGTCTGTATTCTTACTACCTATCATGTGCCTACAGCAGTTCTTTGGCAAAAGGGACCCTTAATGTGATTCATCTTTCTTCATCTCCTAAGAAAAATTTAACATCCTATTATAAAGCTGTTGCCTTGATCATGAAGAACTGTAGAATAGAATCACGAAAATATTTTGTGAAAGAACCTGACAAAATATTTATTTCTTATTCCAAATAGCAATTAAATTGGTTATTGCATAATACAGATATTTGGCCTACTGTATGTGAAAACTTTCCAGAAAAAATTGATAATCATTATTCAAAAGACAAGGTGTTACAATTTGCCTCTAAGCATACTTTTGTATTTCCTGTAAATTTGCGCATGCAACCCATAGAGAATGTGATTAACTGTATTTACAAATGGTCCATATTATGGGAAAGCAGCATATGTAACTGAATCATGTTTATTCTCTTGAGTTTACCCACACTTCAGCACAGATAATTGAATCGCTTGCTGTAGCCACTGTTTTTGAAAGGTTGAAAAATCATGCTCTTAATTTGTATACTGATAGCCAATATATAGCTCATGGTTTACAATTGCTTGAAACCGTTTTCTTTTTAGATACTGCTAATTCTCAAATTTGGCAATTAGTTATGCAAATACAATGTAATTTAAGAGACAGAGCTGTTTCTTACTTTATAGAACATTTAAAAGCTCATTCTGGTGCCATGGCTCTCTGTACCCAGATCCCGCTGGGAGAAAGCTAGTCTCCCAGGAGTGCTGACACACCAGATAACACAGGTGAGACCACCCTTTCTGCTCACATTCCTGGTCCAAGAGGAACCCACCCTGAGACTTCAGGACACAGGAACTGATGAATAGTCTGCAATAGGAGCCTTCCAGTTTCTGTCTGTGCCCTGAGTTGACCCTGTGCCACACTGGGAGAGAGCTGGTCTCCCAGTAGTGCTGACACACAGGCTTACAGGAAGGTCAAGCCATTATTAGAGACAATAAGACCAGCTAACACCAGAGATAAGCAGATGGTGAGAGGCAAGTACAAGAACCTAAGCAACAGAAACCAAGGCCACTTGGCATCATTAGAACCCAGTTTTCCCACCAAAGCAAGCCCCGGATACCCCAACACACCGGAAAAGCAAGATTCTGATTTAAAATCACAACTAATGGTGGTGGTGGAGGACTTTAAGAAGGACATAAATAACTTTCTTAAAGAAATACAGGACAACACAGGTAAACAGGTAGAAGCCATTAAAAAAAAAAAAAAAAAAAAAAAAAAACCAAAAATCAACCAAACAGATGAAGGAATTGAACAAAATCAACCAGGATCAAAAAATTAAAATAGAAACAATAAAGAATCACAGAGGAAGACAACCTTGGAGATAGAAAACCTAGGAAAGAGTTCAGGAGTCACAGACACAAACATCACCAACAGAATATAAGAGAGAGAAGAGAGATCTCAGGGGCAGAAGATACAAAAAACATAGACACAAAAGTCAAAGAAAATGCAAAATGCAAAAAGCTCCTGACACAAAATATCCAGGAAATCCAGGAAACAATGAAAAGATAAAACCTAAGGATAATAGGTATAGAAGAGAGCAAAGATAATAAGTATAGAAGAGATTCCCAACTTAAAGGGCCAGTAAATATCTTCAACAAAATTATAGAAGAAAACTTCCTTAACCTAAAGAAAGAGATGCCCACAAACACACAAGAAGCCTACAGAACTTTAAATAGATTGGACCAGAAAAGAAATTTCTATCACTACATAATAGTCAAAACACTAAATGCATAAAACAAAAAACAAACAAACAAAAAAAATATTGAAAGCAGCAAGGGAAAAGGGTCAAATAACATATAAAGGCAGACCCATCACAATTACACCAGACTTATCAACAGAGACTATGAAAGCTAGACGATCCTGGACAGATGTTACACAGACCCTAAGAGAACACAAATGCCAGCCCAGGCTACTATATCCAGAAAAACTCTCAATTATCATAGATGGAGGAACCAAAATATTCTAGGACAAAAACAATCTTAAACAATATCTTTCCACAAATCCAGCTCTACAAGGGACAATAGATGGAAAACTCCAACACAAGGAGGGAAACTACAACCTAGAAAAAGCAAGAAAGTAACCTTCTTTCAACTAACCCACAGAAGATAGCTACACAAACATAATTCCACCTTTAACAACAAAAATAACAGGAACAACAACCATTGGTCTCTAATATCTCTCAACATCAATGGACTCAATTTCCCAATAAAAAGACATAGACTAACAGACTGAATACATAAACAGGACCCAGCATTTTGCTGCATACAGGAAACTCACCTCAGTGACAAAGACTCTTTACCTCAGAGTAAAAGACTGGACAAAAATTTTCCAAGAAAATGGTCCCAAGAAAAAAAGCTGGAGTAGCCATTCTAATATAGAATAAAATTGACCTTCAACCAAAAGTTATCAAAAAAGATAAGGAAGGACACTTTATACTCATCAAAGAAAAAAAAAGATGAACACTCAAGTCTGAATATCTATGCTCCAAATGAAAGGGCACCTGCATTCATAAAAGAAACCTTACTAAAGCTCAAAGCACACATTGGACCTCACACAATAATAGTGGGAGACTTCAACACCCAACTCTCATCAATGGACAGATCATGGAAACAAAAAATAAACAGGGACACACTAAAACTAACAGAAGTTATGAACCAAATGGATTTAACAGATATCTGTAGAACATTTTATTCTAAAACAAAAGAGTATACCTTCCTCTCAACACCTCACAGTACCTTCTTTAAAACTGACCACAAAACATTCCTTAACAGATAGAAGAATATTGAAATAATCTCATGCATCCTATCAGATAACCATGGACTAAAACTGGTCTTCAATAACAACAAAAATGACAGAAAGCCTTTATATACATGGAAGCTGAGCAATGTTCTTCTCAATGATAAATTGGTCAAGGAAGAAATAAAGAAAGAAATTAAAGACTTTTCATAATTTAATGAAAATGAAGGCACAACATACCCAAACGTATGGGACACAATAAAAGCAGTGCTAAGAGGAAAACTCATAAGTCTGAGTGGCTCCAAAAAGAAACGAGAGAGAGAAAGAACAAATGTTAATGTGTTAATGCTCCTAATATTTTATAACTGGTCATTTAAAAATTTTGTTTCTTCTACTGCATTTAATGTAAGTTCATTTGATTGTACACTTTCTAATTGTGTTAGTATAGTGAAATATGATGTGTCTGTTATGTCAGTTTATCAACCAGCTTTTGTTTTATTGACCATGAATATTACAGGATGTTGGTATTCTGGAAAATCTTGTAGATACAAGAAGAAGTGAGTCAGACCTTAAGCAGAAGTGAGAGGATAGTGGGCTTGTTTATTGCTGGTATAGCAGCTTTGATTACATTAATAGCACCACTGCTTCTGCAATTGCTTTGTCAAAGAAGTTAAGACAGCTACTTTATCACTTAGCAAAAAAAAATGTTATTAATGCTCTGAGTATTCAAGAGGATTTAGATAGGCATTTGAAATGACAGATTGATGCTCTTTATGATACAATTCTAATTATTGGAGAGGAGGTTCATAGTTTAAGAGTAAGAAGCCATATTGAGTGTCATACTAAATACCAATGGATTTGTGTTACTTCTAAAATTTACAATGATAGTCACTATAATTGCAAAAAGTTCAAAGACACTTGCAGGGTATTTATTTTGCACAATTCTAATACCTCTCTGAACTTTTAATTTTACATACCAAGATTATAAATTAAAAAAAATGCTGCTCCACTGAGTTTTGATGCTGCAGATATTGCTGATAGAATTATTCATGGCCTGAGGTCAATATTTCTATTTTGGTCAAACTTCAATCATGACTTATATAGCTTGATCATGTTAGCTCTTCTTGTCCTGGGAATACTTCTATTCCTGCCCACTGTGATAAAACTTGCCTTTAACAACATCAATATGTTGGCAGCTCAAATACATGGCTTGAAACTAAAAAAATGTACACTCAGACATAGTTATTAATTTAACAGACTGGCAGTGAATGATGGACAAGTTTCTGCATAGTGTTTTACCAACCTAAGACAAAATAGCGTTGCTTTTGAAAATGCATCTTTTATGATGGGTAAGAAAGGCATTCTTGTTAGAACAACCTAAGACACACTCAGTCTTAAAATAAGAAAGGAGGAGGTGTGGAGAGCTCTTGATGCTGCTTATAGAATTTGGCAAGTACTTGTCACTGGGTTCAGAGAGGAAGATCAGATAAGAGTATTTAGATTTGGGCTAATGTAAAGATCAAGGTAAACACAGCCATGACTTTCCTTTTGTTTTAGTAATCCTGAGAAGCCTCCAGACCCAGTGACTCTGGAGACTTTGTTTATTGCTTTGTTTGATTACTATCTTGTGTGATCTCTTTGTTTACTGCCTTGTTTGATTGCTTTTTTTTTTTTTTTTTTTTTTTTTTTTTGATCTGAGAATTGACCATATTCTTTGGATGTACCTAGATTGATATAAAGGCAGACTGGGAAAAAGAAATAAAGGTGCTTTAGGCTCAGCACTGGCTGAATCCATTACTGTTACCTAATTGTCTTTTTCTTTTCTATCCTCACTCCCTCCATCGAGACCCTGTTGATTGACTGAGCTGGTTTGGGCACACCAGACTTAGGCCCTCAAGGGCAGCAGATGGGGCAACCAAAGCCTGTTTTGTCTAATAGACAGGGAATATGCATTCTTTTGGGGGAATTCTTGGAATCTTTTCCCTAATATTCATGAATTCTAACCTAAAATTGTCCTATTTTTTTTTCAATTTGTTTAAAGTTTAAGATTCAAAAATCACATTTAATCTACTCCCACAGGTCAAATCAACTATGCTGATAACCATTATTTAATCCTTAATTAACAACTAGTTTCCTCTTACTGACAAACTGTTACTGCCTATCCCAGATATATAATTAATATATTTTCTTTCTCAGCCACCCATAGTAGATAAATTTTCAACTCTTCCTTCTGCCTTCCTTAACACAAAACAGATAACTCCGGGCTTAAAGGATGCCTTCCAGGACTAACTTGCTTTTCTAGGACCATAACAACAGATCATGGTGAGCTCCTAAGTAAACTATTACAGCCTTAACACACACTACCCACCCTGGCAGACATCTCCTTGCCGGGGTTCTGCTCCTCTGTTATATTACTCTACAAGTTTATCTCTACAAAAGCAAAAGCTTTGCCTCCACTGACCTACATGGAGACTGGCCCGCCATCTCCCTGGTGGCCCGCCATCTCTCTGAACCTGCTGGTGTAACGAAGCTGCTTTCATTCAGACACAGATTCTGACTGAAGACTCCCGAGACAAACAGATACTGAGACCCACATATAACAGCTGAGACACACAGATGACAGACTTGGGACTTTCCAGAGACAGATGAACTCTTTTGCCGAAGCCAAATGGCTATCAAACTTAGGGAAATTTACATGATAGTAAGGAAAACATGGTGTCTATATAGATTAATTAAGTGTTGTTTAAAACTGATGTTAACATCCTCACAAACTGTACAATCTACTGAACAATTAATTGGTTCAAGAATTCCTTGTCTCCCTAGCCCTTGGTTACCCCTCTGGCCTATGTTGTGTTTTATTTTAATGTTTCCATCTCACCCAAACGTTTCACTACAAGTAACACGAGAGAGCAACTCCAACGACACCTCTCCATTAATAAAAAGAAAAGGAGGAGTTCTGGGATGGTAAACCATGCCAGGAAGCTTGGTGGGTAGAGCAGGTGGAGACCCTGGAAACTCACACCTGAGACAGTAGTTTCCTTCCTGCTCCTTGACAAATTCCTGGCCTGGATCAGGTGCCACACTTCCCATATAAGGAAACATGACCTGGGGTCATGTGGGCCCAGAACAGAGTTTTCCATGCTAGAGGCCCTGATGATTTAGCCAACAAGCTCCTCGTCCTGGATATTCCTTCTTGCAAAAGGTATTTAATCTTGGGTCTGCCCCGAGAAATTGGTACAGTATGCATCCATTTTCCACGATAAACACTCAATAAACAGTTTAGAACCACAGACTGTCTCTTTCATCAAGAATCACAGTGGGGAGTATGGAAGGGGTCTTTGACTCTCAAGATGAGCCACAGCCTAAGCTTCCTGTTTCCAGTTATAATCCCAGCCAAGTACCACTGAGCTAAGCTGGAGCTCTCCTCCCCCAGCCCCTCAGCCCAGGGGCCCTCAACTCTGCTCTCAACTCCTCAAGACTCAGTAGTGCCTGAATGTCCAAGAGTTTGGGAACACTCAGTTCTGGCCTTTTCTCTAGCTTGTGGGCCCCTGACAGTTTGTTCCTGACTGAGTTCTCTGTGAAATTCTCTGGAAGCAAGGAATACCAGTTTTGGCTTTCTCACATCTCAGACTGCCTTTTTCTACCCCCGGAGTGGTGTCTCAGTGCTTCCCCACAGCCCAGAACCCACCCTGTGCCAGCACTGGGGAAATGAAGTCAAGCAATCTCTGCAGTTTTTCCTCCCCAGGGTGGGACACAGACCCACAATCAATTACATTGTTGCCTCCCCACACACATACACCCCGCCATAATGGGAGCAAAAAAGTCAAAACAGGTTTTGAGTCTGATCAGATCATAATGTTACAAAACAGGAGAGAACAGCAAGAGAAAGCACAGAATTACACAAGTACTTGAGACAGAACATTATACATTTTGTGTTCTTTCTTCTATAGACAAAAAGGGGGATCACTATGACAGGTTGAAATGAAATTTAGAAGGTTATTAAGGAACACTCAAAATTTACATCCCCAAAAGTTGGATAGTCTAAAAGACATGGATGAATTCCTAACCACGTATAACCTTTCAAAATTAAATCAAAATTATACAAACAATTAAAACAGAACCACATCAGCAACGAGATTAGAGCAGCCTTTAAAAGCCTCCTGACTTAGATCATGGACAACTACTATTCAGAGGCCACATCACTAAAGAAAACCGAGTCTCCCCTCTCTCAGCAGCCATCAATTATCAATGATTTCTCAAGTTGGGGGTGGCCCTCATGGGTCCCTACCATTCATGTTGAGTAGCTTGGTCAGGCAACCATAGCTGCTCTGAGTTCATAAGTACAAATGATCCTGTCACACCTAAAAGACACTGATTCACAGAGCAGTACCTATCAATCTTTCTAGGTCTATGTGATCTG
The DNA here is from genome assembly GCF_963924665.1 of Micromys minutus. Taxonomy (NCBI): domain Eukaryota; kingdom Metazoa; phylum Chordata; class Mammalia; order Rodentia; family Muridae; genus Micromys; species Micromys minutus. The sequence goes on from NC_137967.1 coordinate 17,300,986, forward strand.
GTTGGAATACAGACATATCCTTAGTATATAACTGTAATCCCAAACAATGAGCATAAGGTTAATTGGAGGGTAGTTCAGACAGTTGAGTGCAGTGCAATGGAGTTTGTTCCTGAGCTCATGCAGTTCAGTGCAGGTCAGCAGAGGCTGCAGAAGCCAGAGAATGGGAAGGAGCCAGAAGATTAGAACAGATTGCCAGAGGTAGTTTGAGGCCAAGCAGAGCAATTCAGTGAGAAACCAAGAGAAGCCAGATTGAATCAGTCATCTTGGAGGGGAGTTTGGGCCAGAACAGCTGAGCTGAACCAGCCAACCAAAGTTCAGAAAGAACTAGAAAGGATGAGCTTACTCGGCAGTAAGCCTCTGAGATGACAATTACATCAGGTGAATAAAGACCACTTTTACAATCTTTGGCTCTTACAATATTTCTGTCCCTTTCCTTGATTCTCCCTGAGCCTTCAGGGAGCGGGGGATATGATATAGAAGTACCATTGAGAGCCAAGAACTCTATAGACACTATTCTATGCACTCTGGTTTCACTCTGTAAGTCTCTATTAGCTGCTTCCACAGCCAGCAGAAACATCTCTGACCAGGGTTGGAGTTAGGTGGGTAGTGGAGTGTATATACATGTATGGAATTCTCAAAAGAGTTAATATTCACTTGTTGGGGGATGGTTTTGTGCACTCACATGCTGATTTCGGTGTTCAGTGATCTGCTAACAGTCTAATCACTAGCATTTTCATGATTATTGAACCATCTCCTGTATCAATGTTGTGTAAAGAATGCTCCCCAATTATATTTGATTGGTTAATAAAGGGTTGATCAGCCTGTGGCTTGGCAGAGAAGGAAGAGCTTCCGATGCTGGGGGCACAGTCTCAAAGAGGAGAGGACAGAAGGAAAGTGGTGGCCATGAGGCAGAAGGTCCAGGAGGAGTTGTCATGAGCAGGATGCCAAGGGATTCACCACACAGACACACAGGGAACAGAGCAAGCCAAGGAGAGACTCAGACTGCGTAACAAAGAGCCTGGGGCTAGGAGTAGATAGCTTAGAGGATTAGAATAGCTGACTGTTTGTCCAGTCATAGTGAACTTAGCTTGGTAATAAACTTAATAGGTCTTTGTGTTGATTATTTGAGAGCGAGAATGGAAACAGATAAGTCTATCATCCTATATTACTGCCAACTACACTGGAAGAACAAACAAGTCTTCCTATGAAGAAAAACCTAGGACCAGATGATTCACTGAGTTACATCAAGCATTTGATGAAATCCCGACACTAATGCTTCTCAAACTATCTTATAAGCTGGGGAGAGAAAAAAAAAGATGTTACCAAATTATTCTATAAAACCAGTATTATTTTGGTATTAAAATTTGATAAAGACATAATAAAAAAGGCAACTAGCCAGATGTGGTGGTGTACACCTTTAATCCTCCCGAGGCAGGGGCAGGGGCAGGGGCAGGGGCAGGGGCAGGGGCAGAGGCAGAGGCAGAGGCAGAGGCAGAGACAGAGGCAGAGGCAGAGGCAGAGGCAGAGGCAGAGGCAGGTGGATCTCTGTGAGTTTGAGGCTAGCCTGGTCTACAGAGAGAGTTCCAGTATAGTCAGAGCTAAACAGAGAAACCTTGTCTCAAAAAAAAAAAAAAAAAAAAAAAACCTAACCAACTAACCAACCAACCAAACCAACCGCCCCCAAACTACAATCAATTATCCTAATTAAATAGGTGCACAAATCTCGCAAAAATTCTTGAAAAGCAAATTTAAGAACACAAGAACACATTAACATGGTCATATAACCACAGCCACTTGGTTTCATCCTAAGTAATGTCCTGGAGGTATCCTCTCCCTAAACTGATATTGCCAAACAGGCATCAAGAGCATGACTCACAGGCAGGATGGTACAACCATCAGGAGCAACCTCGAGCCCAGCATGGTGGTAAGCGTGGGTGTCAGGCTGAGGGCAACGGCTAAGACGATTTCTCATTACCTCCGAGGGTTAGGAGGATGGCTTCCTGAGCAGCAGGAAGTCACAGCACAAACTGTTGGTGACGGTCGATGTGGCTGCAAACAAGAGGCTTGTCATCATCAGGTTCTTCTGGCAAAACTCCATGTTGGGGTTAATCTCCTGTAAGGAGGGAGACCAAGTCAGTTTGTCATGTCTTTGTGGGGTTCTGGATCACTCCCTGGATCCATTTTCAGATCCAGAATCCCATATTGAGGTGAGAGAGCTTCTGTAAAGACATCCATGTGTCAGACATCAGATAGTTCAGGTGTAATTGCTTAGTTTGCAAGATTGTGCCCTGATGTTGAGGGGGTGCTGTCTGTCATTGTGAGTCCCGAAGTAGGGAGAGATAGGAGAGAGTCTGGGACAGGCCACAGACCATCTCCGAGGGGACTCACAGGGTGTCGTGTTTTGTAGTAAGAAAGAAAGATGGATGCAGGCTAGAACCAGAGAGGGCTAGACTTACAAATTCTGAGTCATTTCCAGAGATTTGTTCAAAAAGACAGAGAGCCAGTCGATACAAGACAATCAGCTTGGCTCAACAGAGCAATGAGAATGCTGAGGTAGAGACCATGAAAGGATTCTGAGAGACAACGACGTCTTAGTTGGCTTCCTATTGCTGTAATAAGAGCAATTTGGGGAGGAATGAGTTAATTTGGTTTATATGTCCACCCCCAACCCCAATTCATTATGAAGAGAAGTCTGGGCAGGAACTTGGAGGTAGAGCCTTCAAGGAACTTAATCGGAGTCCACGGAGAATGCCTGCTTACTGGCTTGTCTCCCACAACTCACTCAGCTTGGTTTTGTTTGCAACTCAGAGTACCTGCTCATGGGAAGCGCTGCCCGTGTGGGCTGGGCCCTCCCACAGCAATCATCAATGAAGAAAATGCCCCACAGTTTGTTCAGTCTGAGGGAGGAAATGCCTCCATTGAGATCCACTTCTTCACAGACGACTCTGGCTCGTGTCAAGTTGGAAAACACGGAAATCAAAACGAAAGGAAACGAACAAAACAGCTCGGAGCCAAAGGAGAGGGAATCAAAAAGAAAAACCAGGAGGAAGAATCAGAGGGCTAAAAGACAAAAACTCCCAAGCTAGGGAATCAGGAGGCAGTGGAACTCTTAAGAGTTTTTGAGAGAGTATTGTGGTTTTTGGTATTGCGGATTCCCAATCCGCCATCCTCACAGACCCGTACCCTACCATAGCAGCCTGCATGCTGCTGCTAGGCCTCAGTCTACACAAGAAGTTGCATCCCATTCAGATATCAGCCAAGAACCTCATCATCCGCATAGGGGATGGGATGGGGGTGTCCACAGTAACAGCTACTCGGATCCTAAAGGGACAGCAGCAAGGTCATCTGGGACCTAAGACACCACTAGCCACGGACTGCTTCCCACACATGGCCCTGTCTAAGATATACAACACCGACAAAGGTCCCGGACAGTGCTGGCACAGGTACAGCCTTTCTCTGCGGGGTCAAAACCAATATGAATGCTTGAGGGCAGCTGCACGCTTTAACCAGTGCAACACAACGTGGGGTAAAGAGATCGTCTCAGTAATGCACCGTCCTAAGAAAGCAGGAAAGTCTGTGGGAGTGGTGACATCGGTGCAGGATGCCTCTCTGGCCCGCTCCTACGCATACACTGTGAACCGTAATTGGTACTCGGATGCACAAAGGCCTGCCTCTGCACGGCGGGAGGGCTGCAAGGGCATCTCCATACAGCTCATCTCCACGGACATTGATGTGATCCTCGGTGGTGGCCGCAAGCAAGTTCATGTTTCCGAAGGGGACACCAGAGCAGGGATATCCAACTGACGCTGAGCAGGCTGGAACCAGGCTGGATGAAACCTAGTTTAGGAGTGGCTGGCAACGCACCAGGAAGCCCGGTATCTTTGGAACTGTGCGGAGCTCGTTCAGACATCCCTGAGCAGACTTGTAACACACTTTATGGGCCTCTTTGAACCCAACGACATGGAATATGACATTTAACGAGATCCTTCTCAGGATCCTTCCCTGGCGGAAGATGACAGAGGTGGCTGTGCGCATGCTCAGCAGGAACCAACAAAGCTTTTATCTCTTTGTGCAAGGGGGCCCGCATCGATCATGGCCACCATGAATCTATAGCCTATCGTGCGCTGACTGAGACTGTCATGTTGGATTCAGCCAACAAGGCAGACAAGCTCACCAGTGAGGACACGAAGATTCTTCTCACCGCTGACCCCTCTCACGTCTTCTCTTTTGTGGTTACCCACACAGAGGGACCTCCACCTTTGGGCTGGCTCCCTTTAAGGCTGGTGATGGCAAGGCTGGGGATGGTAAGTCCTTTACCTCGATCTTGTATGGTGAGTCAAGTCCTGGTTACAAACTCCATAATGGCGTCCGGGCTAATGTCACTGAGGAAGAGAGCAGTCACACTACGTACCTGCAGCAGGCAGCTGTACCCCTGTTGTCAGAGAGCCACAGCAGGGAGGATGTGGAGATTTTTGCGCGTGGCCCACAGGCGCACCTGGTGCACGGAGTAAGGAACAGAACTACACTGCTAATGTAATGACCTTCGCAGCCCTCTCGGAGCCCTACACGGGCTGCAGCCTGGCGCCCCCTGCTGGCCAGAGCAGTGCCGAGCCCACGCTGCATCTCCGCCTTGCTCTGCCTGTTGGCAGGGAAAATGTTGGTGCTGATGGTGGCAGCTGAACCCTGACTTCGTAAGTTCCCTGGACTCTACTGCACTGTCCAACAGTTGGCTTTGTCCGAGGCCAGTTCGGTCAGACAACAAGTTCCCCACGGCAGGAGCGAGGATTGAAAATAAAAGCAAGACAGTCAAAATTGTAATATGACCTTGGCCAGTCTTGAGGCTGAAGCGAAGCCTTTTTAAAATTCAGTCCTCTTTTAAACCATTTTAATTACGTGCAGAAAGGTAACTTCAGTTCTGAGTCAGAGAACGAGCAAGTTAATAATTGAAAATCCTGTAAACATCTTTCTGGGGGCCAAATGGGGAGACCAAAGACAAAGGTGGGTCCCCAGAGACAAAGGAACTGTCACATCTACAGCTGAGTTTGCCCATAGCTTCAAATGTAAATGTTCTTAATCCGGGCCAGTTTCCTGAGTTTAGGGCCAGAGTCAGATTTCTGCCTTGACTAACTTCTAATTGTCCTGGTAATGTCAAAATTCCTGCCACCAACTGTCCAGTGATGCCAAAAGGCTCTCCATGTTGCTTGTTCAGTGCCTTCTGCCAGTACTGTTTTCTGGGTTCCAAATGATCCTCAGAACTAACTTGGTTTGTCAGTCCTGAACTGTACCTTAGTACAAGGCCTCCCCAATCCCCTGGGCCTCCTCTGGCACTTCCCTTCTATCCCCGCCTTCATTTTTTTTTTGACACAGGGTTTTGCCTAGTCTAGATTTCAGCCCACCATCTTTTTAACCTTAGCTTCCCCCCAAACTGTAGGTGTCTCCTCCTGTATCTGGCTGCCATAAAAATGCAGAGCACTTCTCACCTTCCTGGACCCTCCTTTCTTCTGGAAAGACACACACACACACACACACACACACACACACACACACACAGTTTCTGAAAGACGGTGAGGCACCAGAAAAAAAGATATCCCATGAGTATGATGCTGGGGTCCAGGAGTTCCCACGACCCACACAAACACCAATCTCAGTCAGACAGGGATAGTTTAGAGCGTTTGTCCCAGGACTGGTAAATCAGTGCCACAAAGAAGACTCAGAAGCTGATTGTGACCTGAGCCAGGATCCCTCAGAGCTTTTAAGCCCGAAATTCACAAACATCTGTGCTAAGTTATTCCCCCAATCAGGATTTAGGGGTAGGGGACTTCCTTAGGAACATGTCTCTGTTGTACACATATCCTGTTCCTATTGGTTGGGATATTCAAAAGTGCTGGGGGACTTGCCTGGCCTAACATTCATTTCTTAACTTGCCATCCAGGATGTGTGCTATCCACCTACATGTCTCTTGCTGCCAAGTAGGATGTCAATTCCGAGGGAGGTCTTGGGAACTTCAACTTTATTCAACCTCTACTGAAACTGGAAATTTTATTCCAAATAGCTTCTTCTATTCATGACTCCTATGTTGGAGTCCACCCCAGGGGCAGCTCATCATACACAGGTGCAGGAAGTGCTGCCAGGTGGTTAGTTCAGGTCTAAGCTTATTGTGACTCGCTAACAAAGTAGCGACCTCCTCTAACTGACCTCCATTGTGTTTGTTTTTCAAGAACACCTAAGCCCAGAACAGAACTAGAAGTTTTCTAGTAACAGTAACAATGGTCTATGAGAAGGTTTCTTTGTAACATTAGGAACAGCATGAAATGGCTGGCCAGGCAGGCAGCAGTTATCCAGGCCTCAACAGATGACATGAACTCTAATGTGGAAAGGCCAGGGAGAAAGCAGGCACACAAGAATCCTAAAGCAGGGCTGAGGCAGGGGAGAGGCTAGGAAGCAATCAACTAGCTCATGACAACGACAGGACACAGTGTTCTTCTGTACAACCATCACCAGACAGACAGGTCAGCCAAGAGTCAATCGAAGGCCATCACGTACCTGGCCACTTGCCTTCACATACTGTTGTCCCCATTGTAGCTTTTGTAGGTCCATGTCAATCAATTCTCTCCTACAAATCCTCAGCTAAAATGGGCAGATTGCCCCGCCCCTCTGACTCCACCCATCTCCCTGCCTGGTGGTACCTCTGTAAGGTTGTTGTACAGTTTCCCCATGTCCGGCTGCATCTAATTGACACGAGAGCAAAGAGGAGCTTAATGGGCCCTAGTAGTAAAATCATGGAAGACAGTGGTGCTGAGGATGATTTGAACTGTGGGGGCTCAAGAGGTTTTACGAGGAGAACTTTAGTATATGGACTAGAGACTATTCTTGTGATATTTTGGTAAAGAACATGGCTGCTTTTTGTCCTTGTCTGAAGAGTCTGCCTGAGGATAAGGTGAAGAAATTTAGATTAATTGCATTGGCAAAGAAAAATCTCAAAACAACTTAGTTGTCTTAGTCAGGGTTTCTATTCCTGCACAAAACATCATGACCAAGAAGCAAGATGGGGAGGAAAGGATTTATTCAGCTCACACTTCCACATTGCTGTTCATCACCAGAGGAAGTCAGGACTGGAACTCAAGCAGCTCAGGAAGCAGGAGCTGATGCAGAGGTCATGGAGGGATGTCACTTACTGGCTTGCTTCCCCTGGCTTGCTCAGCCTGCTTTCTTATAGAACCCAGGTCTACCAGCCCAGGGATGGCACCACCCACAATGGGCTGGGCCAGGGATGGCTCCACCCACAATGGGCTGGGCCAGGGATAGCACCACCCACAATGGGCTGCCTCCCCCATCACTAATTGAGAAAATGCCTTACAGCTGGATCTCATGGAGGCATTTCCTCAACTGAGGCTCCTTTCTCTGAGATAACCCCAGCTTGTGTCAAGTTGACACAAAACCAGCCAGTGTACTAGTTTAGACTTTGCCTTGTGGTTCACTCTTATGAGGAATGTTTTGATCGAGCATAGCAAGATTAGAAAGCAAAGATACAAAATGTATGGTTTAAGTACTAAAAGGGCACCAGTAAGGGAACTGAAGCTAACTTCTGTGTTCAAGGATATTAAATGGAATTAAAGGAGTGATGACCTTGGGGAAAGATCCTACGTTGCTAAGTTTATTGTTTGTGCATTTGCAGTTGAACAAGGCATTATTATGACCTGGCTATTATTTTCATTTGGACATAGGGATGAAGTGTGATGACTGTTCTTGGTGGTCAACTTGACTATCTCCGGAATGAACAACAACCCAGACATGGAGATCTTGTGAAAATGATTAAAGTTTAGGCTCAGGTGTCGTGGATAGCACACGCCTTCAATCCCAGTAGACAGAGGACCGCAGAGCTCTAAGTTCAGTGTCAGTCTAGCTTAGGCAGTGAAGAAAATCACTGGGAACAGAAAGCTGGCGAACATGCGATAGAACAAGGTGGGGGGGGGCGCATGTTCTAGCCCCAGCAAACAGCAGAACGCGGCAGCTTTGGCCACATGGCTTTGGTTTGAGAATTAAGAACAGAAGGGGTCACTGGGACCATTGATGCTGCTCACTTACAGCTAAGAAATTAGCAGCGATTAAGAAGAGACCAGCATCACTGAGGTGAAGTGTTTCCTGAAAGCACCAAGAGGCCGAGTTCCAGAGAGAGCCCTCGCTGTACTGGCAGCTGTACCTGTAGTTTTGGATGTTCCTTCTTTAGTCTCTCCCTTGTCTACTCCTCTCACCCCCGGCATTTCCTCGGCTCATTTCCACGTGACCTCTATTTCTTTATCTGTGTACTATCCCCCACTGAGGCTTCAACACCCTTAGGGATTCCTTTCTTGCTTCCTAGACTTAACAGGTACGCATCCCGATTTAAAGACAGAAATTCAAATCTGTGATCCACATGTAGCATTTGTTATTCTGAGCCAGTGATACCTCACTCAGTCTGTTTTCCAGTTCCATTTATTTTCCTGAAGATTCCACAATTTTACTTTTCAGTGTTAAGAGTATTTCACTGTGGGACTTTTCTTCCCACAATCCTCCACGCCAGTTCTTTTCGATGTGGGCCAGGCAGAATGGCTCCCGCAAAGGGTGATGGGAAGAGAAAGGGCCTACCTGCCATCAGTGAGGTGGTCACTTGAGACTTCCAACATTCACCGCACATTCATGGAGTGGGCTTCAAGAAGCATGCCCCTCGGGTACTCAAAGAAATCTGGAAATTTGCCACGAAGGAGATGGAGACTCCAGATGTGCTCATTGATACCAGGCTCAATAAAGCCGCCTGGGCCAAAGGAATCAGGAATGTTCTGTATCGCATCCGAGTACCTTTGTCCTAAAAAAGCAACGAGGATGAGGATTCACCAAACAAGCACACCGGTAACTTATGTCTGTTTCCACATTCAAAAATCTACAGACTGTCTGTGTAGACGTGAACACACCTGCTGAATAAAAAAAAAATAATAATAAAAAAATCCATTTTGTAAAGGAACCAGTTTTCCCTGCCCAGTTTGGTGGTCACTGGTGTTGGTTCCATCTCTTAGCTGTCAAGGGCAGCCTCAGGAGTGAAAGGCTCAGTAAGAAGGAGAGGAAAGTCGGTGGTTACAGGTGGAGTGAATTTCTCGTGTTGCTCAATATTTTACAAAGACTTGATGATTTTTTTTTATTTGAGTGAGCACATGTGTTTCTGTTTGTGTACACAGCAGGTGTGCAGGTGCCTGTAGACACAGGAAGAGGATGCTGGATCCCAAGGAGATGGAGTTACAGGTGGTTTTGAGCCACCCAACATCGGTCTTCTACAAAAGCAGTAACTTCTGAGCCATCTCTCTAGCCCAAGAATCTAATTGTGTAACGCAGACATTCAGAGCTGTAAACATCCCTCTTGGCTTTTCTCTTATCACACACAACTCGGTAGGGTTTTGATGTGTTTTCTTTTTGTTTCATTTAATTACAGGAGTCTTTAATTTTTCCTTCTTGATTTCTTCAGTAGACTCTGACATGTCCATTGAAGAATTAATCTACCCTGTTATTTAGTGCTGTGCTGTAAACTGTGTCTTTGTGTTTTCTGAAGTTCCTTTATTTATGCCTTTACTTTATTGTTGTCAGGTAGTTACATTATCCTCACTTTTCTCTATTTTTTGAGACTTGCTTTCTGCCCTAAGTTGTGGTCTAGCAGTTGTCTGAGCTGATAAGAGGGATTTGAAGTCTGCAGTGTTTGCGAGGGCTATGACTCTGTTTAACTCTGATAATGTCTATTTAACTTGTTTTCTGGCTGTTCTGTTCATTAGTGAGAGTGGGGTATGGAAGTCACCTGTCATTACTGTGGTGTTGTTCATACCTGTGGCTCTGCCCATACATGTAGATAACTGAAGTTGGAAGTTCTCGACATTCACTTACATGTTCAGAATGTCAGTGTCTTCTTGTTTTCTTGGTTGGCACGGAGTGGTTCCAACTAGTTTTGTGTTGTAATCTATTTTGCCTACATCCCAGTTCCACTTGCTTGGACTGCCTTTCCCAGCCTTTCAATCTAAGGTACCTCCTGTCCTTGATAGTGCTGTGTTTCTTAGAGAGAGGCAAACTTCAGGCCCCTTTGCATATTGCCATCTTCTTTGTTTCTTTGGACTGGGGAGATTGAGACCATTAAATCCAGAGTTATTATTGAAAAATGTTTACTTAAATGGAAAGATTGTTGCTTTTGTCTTGTTTTCTGTGGAGGGCTAGGACAACAGGAAGCTTTCCCTGGGGCCATGATGTGTGGAAAAGAAACACGGTTCCTTTTCTAAACAAGGAGCATGCTCGGCAGAGCCAGTAAGGGCATGGGGACCAGGTCCTTGAGGGGAGCTGAGGCCTTGGTCCTGACAACCCAATTCTTTCTACACTAAGGGGTTGTGTTTGTCAGTCCCAGGGCCGTTGTGTGCGCAGTCTTTGATGTCCTTGAGATAATCCTTGTGCAGCAGTGATTGATTACTTACCAATGACTCTGTGTCATTTTGGGGTAGTTTTTGTCGACCCTGGTCCATTTTTCCTTTCGGAAAAGCCTGCATATAAGATAAGATGTTGTCTTCTTAATCAGCTTCTTTGGCATAAGACATAGCTTGTGCAAGATCTCCTGACCCCATTTAAGAAAATATTCTCTACCTTCTCAACCCCTTGTTCCTTCCTCTTAAGACCCTGTCATTGAAGAATGAATGACCTGCTGGTACAGGTCATTTTTCTCAAAACCTTTTTATTAACCATCATGATTTTGTTTATTTCCTTGCTGTGGTCTCTTGGGTACACTTAATCTTCTCTTCAGTCCAAAGCTTTGTGGTCATAAATCCCTTTGATTTGTTTTGGTTGGGGATTTTTTTTGTCCTTCAATTATGATAAAGAACTTATTGGATATAAGTAGTCTGGAGTGGCAGTTGTGGCCTTTCATAACTTGGAATAGCTCTTGCCTAACCCTTCTGGCCTTAAAAGTTTCCACTGAATGATCTGTTATCCTGATCGGCCTGATTCCATGTAAGACTTGGCCCTTCTCTCCTGTAGTTTTCAAAATTCTCTGTTCTAGGTTTTTGTGTTTTGAGTATATGGTTAGGAAGGCCCTGTCTATCTGCTGTCTTGTCTGCCTCTTGTGGCTCAGTGGGCATGTCCTTCTATGAGCATGGAGACTTTCCTTCTATGGCTTTATTGAACATACCTTCTATGGCTTTGGCATGAAACATTCTCGCATGACAACAATTTCTAGATACTTTTTCATTTCGTCCCAAAGCTCCCCCAGGTTCCATTTATACTTTTAACATCTCCACTGACCTCGATGGAATGGTCCTCCGCACTTTCTGAGCCCTGGCTTCCAGCCCTTCACATGATTCATCCCATTGGTAGAACTACCACTGAGCCAGCTGACTTTTCATCTCCAGCATCAGCTCACCTTCTTCAGCAATTCTGACCACCTCCTGGTTTCCTGCCATATACTGGCTTTCCCTGCTGTCTCTCACTATCTTCTTCGACCATGTTCACGTCTTCTCCGAGCTGTTTGAGCATACTTAGAATTGTTCTCTTGAGTTCCCTAGAAATTCTTCTAAGTCACTCTCATTGGAGGCCATTCTGATAGGATTGCTAAGTTTTGGAGGAAACAAAACGTTTGAGGTCATGGATTTTCATGCTGTTTTTGTTTATGTACCAGGAATTAGTTTGTTTGTTGTTTGGGTCTCTCTCTCTCTCTCTCTCTCTCTCTCTCTATCTCTCTCTCTCTCTCTCTGTCTCTCTCTCTCTGTCTTTCCCTCTCCCTCTTTCCCTCCCTCTCTCCCTTTGTCTATCCCACCAGTCCCTCCCTTCATTCTAACTCCTCTACCCCCTTCACACACCCCAACACCCCACTAACCTAACCTGGGGACTTGAGATTAAGAAGTAGCCACAAGTCATGGAGCCTTAGTTGGCCTGTCATAACCCCTGGAAGGAAGCTGTAGAGAGCAGTAGGACCAGAGACCAACAAGTTGAAGGGGGCAGTAGTTGAAGGCTTGGCTTGGGCAGGAAAGTACACCGGGAATGGTTGTTCACTCTCCACGGCTAGAAAAACCTCATCAACGGAGAAAGCTTTATATCAACTAGAGTTTGAAAGCTTTAAGCCTGAGGTCTCCAGCTGGGTTGACTTCTGGAGCTATGCATATGTTATTTGAGAATGCTGTAGAGACCGAGAACTCTGAAGACCTAGGGTCTGCTTTATACCCACAAAGGCATTCTTCCAGAAGGGTGGCTAACACGTAGGAGGTCCTGAAAGCTCTCCGCCAGAACCAATCACTGTGCTGGGATTGCTTCTCACACTAACACATACTATGTCCACTGGGACACACTTCTTACTCAGTCACCACAAGTTAACAGGTCTCAGGAGGAGGGAAGAGAGTGTGCCATACTCACAGACTGTAAAGCTAAATGTGGCCGGCAGAAGTCACTGTTATTCAAGAAAGCAGGCTACCAAGGCGAGGTCTTTGCAGGCAAGGGATGGGGTAGAGGATGAGGTAGGGGATATGGGGAGATAGGGTAGGGGAACAATAGGAAAGAATCTAGAAGTTTGATTGTCCCTTCTCCACCCCGTGTACATGACTGGTAGCATCCAGTTTTCGGGGCTCAGAATAGACCTGCTTAACCCCTGTCTTCTTTTGACCCTTGAGATTATTGTTTTTTTTTTTTTTTTAATTACAGTTTCAGAAAAATGTTCAGTACTGATTAGTATCTTGACTTTATCATATTTTTTTTTAAAAAGAATCTTTTAAGAATATTTTCTTTTTTATGTGTATGGGTGGTTTGCCTGCATGAATGTCTGCCCACCACATATGTGTCTAGTGCCGACAGAGTTTAGAAGAGGGTATTGGATACCCTGGAACTAGAGTTACAGATGGTTCTGACTCACTGTGTGGGTGCTGGAAACCCAACCCAGGTCCTCTACAAGAGCAGCAAGTCAAGTGCTGTTAACAATTGAGCTGTCTCTCCGGACCAAAGAAAACTTGTATGTTATTTTATTCTTTTAAAAATTTATCTGATTTTTTATTATTGGGGAAATCAGTTGTTTTTCCTTTTTACTGATTTCTAATTTTCAACCTATTGTCTTCCTCTCTACAACATGCTTCCCCGCTCTTTTTTGCTTGTATTTATTTAACATTGCTGTCTGTATCTCTATGGTGGCCTTTCCATGTCCAGGGCTGTGCTCGTTGGTGATGTGTTAGTGTCTGTAATGAACCTAGCATGGTTCTTATGACTGTACTGAGAACTGGATCTTAGGGATGGTTGTTCAGTAAGAATAGCCCCAGATGGAACCACAAGACATATCTAAACCAACAAACGTACAGATCACAACACAAAACACAAGAAAGCAAGGCAGCAGGGCTCCTCCATGGATACCCTAAGTCCTCAGCATCTAAGTTCCAAGACTCTGGAAGGTACCCTGAAGTGACCATGAAGTCTAGTGCTTGTGACCTGCTTGGCTTTTGGCCACAATGTCTCTTTCACTCACAGAAGCCTGGAAGCGAGTCTGGGATGGGCGCTATGGAACAGAGAACCCCCATGGCTCAGGTGGAGCCCTGGGAAGGGTGGAAGGCTAGAGTGATGTTTCTGTTGTTAAAAGGGTTTTGGGAACCAATGTTAGGAAAAGGATGGAGGGGGGGTGGCCCATGGAGGTGTGGCGAGGCCTGGAGGCAAGGGGGATGCCTCTGGGGGATCCATGTTGGGAATCTCTACCCCCCTGTGGAAGCAGTCACATGACAGTATAGTATAGAATAGTTTATTCAGGTCATGGGGGAGTTAAGAGGGTAGTTCAGGTCATGGGGGAGTTAAGAGGGTAGTAGAGGCAGAAAGAGAGAGAGAGGGAAAGAGAGAGAGAGAGAAAGACAGAGAAAGAGAGAGAGAGAAGAGAGGAATAGAGGAGTAGAGGCTGGCCATGAGCATGTGCAGGGAGAGGTGGAAAGGGAAGGGTAAGAGGAGGGGTAAGGGCATGAGAGCAAGAGAGAGAGAGAGCGCAAGAGAACAAGAGAGGCAAGAGAGAGAGAGAGAGGAGGGGGCAAGCAGCCCCTTTTATAGTGTCAGGTCACTGGGGTGGAACATACCTGGCTATTGCCAGGTAACTGAGGGGTGGGGTTTACAGAATCCCAACAGTTTCAGTAGGACTTTTGGGTGAACTGAACATTGTAACTCAGGATCGCAGCTGTCAGAAGGATGGGCAGGCCTTCAAAAATAATAATGGCAACCTCAGATATGGATTAAAGAGCCCTGCTAGCCAAGATTTCTAATGACCCTTAGGGATGCTTGTAAGGTGGGTAGATTGGTTACATCCCTACCTCTTATTAGTGTTTTTGATGGATGCTTCTCATGAGAGGGATGAATTTTTCATTAATTTGTTTATCCATTTTACATCCAGGTCACAGCCCCATCACCCCCACCACTACCCCTTCCCCTTCTGAGAGAAAGAGAGACCCCCTTGGGTACCACCTTGCCCTGGGACATCAAGTCACAGAAGAACTACATCCTCTCCCACTGAGGTTCAATCAAGCAGTCCAACTAGGGAAAAGGGATCCAGTGGCAGGCAACAGAGCTAGAGACAGTTCACACTCCAATTGTTAGGGAATCCACATGAAGACCAAGCCACACATCTGCTACAAATGTGTGGGGGCGTAGGTCCAGCCCCTGCATGCTCTTTGGTTGATGGTTGAATCTCTGTGAGCCCCTATGGGCCCAGGTTAGTTTCCTCTGTAGGTCTTCTTGTGGGGTCCTTAAACCCAGTCTTCCACAAGACTCCCCAGTTCTCCTGATGTCTGGCTGTGGTGTCTCTGCATCTGTTTCTATCTACTGCTGGATGAAGCCACCCAGGAAACAGCTATTCTAGGTTTCTGTCTGCAAGCATAGCAAATTATCATTAACACTGTAAGGGGTTGGCTCTCTCCAGTGGGGCTCAAGTTGGGCCAGTCATTGGTTGGTCATTAAAGAGGGATTTACTTAGTCACCCTTGGCAAACATGGCTAATTGTGGCTCTATTTGACAGTCTAGGAATCTCTTTCAGAGGATACTTTGGCCAGAGCTGACTGATTGACAGGCATCGGTACCAAAGACATTGGCAATGCCTTCCTTTCCCAGCATCCATCAACCTTCAATATCTCTTTGGTCTTATTATTATTTTTTCGTAGGTGTATATTAAGTGCCCATAGTTTTTGGTTTTATAAAGACTATTCCTTTGAGGTATCCCCTGCATCTGACCATATTTGTCCCTCCTGTTTCTTTTCTCCCTTCCCACCCCTGCTAGTCTCCTTCCCTCCCTCGAGTTTCCCTCTCTGTTTGTACAATACAACCTTCCTTTCTTTCTTTACTGTTTTTCTACCATGAAGAAAAACTCCCTGCCCCCAGCTGCAGTGAGTCAGGAAAGATGAAGAGGGGGACCCTCCCCCTACCCTGGGAAAACAAACCCCAACCCCAAAAACCTCTCTTTTCTGTACTTCCCAAAGGAGAGGCCTTGAATAGCTCAGAGCTGAATACAGAAACAGATCACCGAATTCGTTGCCATGTGGGAGTCACATGACCAGAACAACCAACCGCTGTGTCCAGGTACTCTTCATGTTTGATTTTAGGAGACAAAAATTGCAACTTACCAGAGAAATGGAAGCCACCGACCCACTGCTTCCTCCACAGTCAGCGGTAACACTGAGCGGAGGGCCAGTCCGCCCCCATAACTGTCTTCTGTGACCATCTGGAGCTATGTGTTCTCCCTAGGACTTGTCGGCGAATCGCCCCGCCTTCCCAGAGTAGTTTATTCCTTAGCACGGATGTGAACGCACACCCTGGAAGAGGAAGAATGTGGAGCCTGTATTCTCTAACGCGGGCTTGTTATGCAAGAAAGATCACGTTCCCCATGAGAACCACAGTTTCCTCCTACAGTTATGGCCACCTGACTGCCATCAGTGGCAGGGATGCATGCAGTGTCTGGCGGTACTTGGTACCCTCCTGCCTGGCAGCCAGGTTTGGAGGCAAGACTTTGCTGAGTTGTCTTCCCTTTTCCCTTCTTGGTAAGTTTTTCATCTCTCCGTTATTTCCTTGGAATATGGTTTCTCCTTTGCTAGTATGGTTCTAAGCGTTTTGGGGAAAGAAAGGGAAGGGGAGAAATAATGTAATAATATCATAATCCCAAAAAAGTAAAAAAAAATATTTTTAAGGTTAGAAAAAAAGCCAGATATTTTGGTGAATCTTTCCATTCAGTGGAAAAAATTTAGAACAGCATTTATGAATTTAACATTTCTTTAAATACCATGCTATGAGTTTGCCTACATCTCCTGCTATGGCTGTTCTCATCCTATAAGTCTTTATATATTTATTTTTGTTTGATTATTTATTAAATAAATTTGATTATTTGTGATTTGCTGTATGATATTTCTTTGAACCACTGTTGTGTAAATATACATTGTTTTTGTGGCTATGATTCAGCCATTGCATAGTTTACACCTGTGTGAAATTAATACATAATTTATATCTTATTATTAATACATAATTTATACATGTATGAAAAACATCAAGAGTGCTTCATTAATTGTTATGTTTAAAAAAAGGACTCATTTTTAAAGTCATATGTGTTTGTGTGTGTCTCTCTGGGTGTGCATTTCATATGCATGTGCATGTGGGTGCCCATGAAATCCAGAAGAAGGCATTGGACCCCCTGGAGCTAGAGATACAGGTGGCTTTAGCTACCAGACGTGAGCTCTGGGGACGGAACTCAGGTCCTCTGTATGAGCAGTGTGTGCTTTTAACCATAGAGCTGTCTCTCTAACCCCTATGTGTATGTCTAATTTTTAAAAAGAAGATTTATTATTTATTATATATAAGTACACTGTAGCTGTCTTCAGACACACCAGAAGAGGGCATCAGATCCCATTACAGATGGTTGCTGGGAATTGAACTCAGGACCTCTGGAAGAGCAGACAGTGCTCTTAACCACTGAGCCATCTCCCCACCCCTAATTTTTATTTGTCAAGGAAGGAAAGAATTTTGACAGGCATGCCTCTTAATTTCCACATACCTGTGGCTTTTGTGGTTTTGGCTTTGCTGTTGAGTTTTGGCCAAAGTCCATCTTGTTCACCAGAGTTACTGTGGTTAACCTAGTATTCATAAAGTGATTGAAAACTTTGTACCTAACATACATTGTAGCCTGAAGAATGTTCCAGATGTACTTCGGAAGGTCATGAGCTCTGCTGCTACTTAGTGCAACATGGTTGGCCAAAACACGACTTGTCTCAGCGACCTAGGTCATGTCTTCAGGAGTTTTTTGTTTGTTTGATTAAAATTTTTTTTCCCAACATTAAAAATTTTGTTAATTTTTTTTTCTCCTTCCTCACTTTCAAAGTCTTTCTAGCCAGTGTTCCTTTCTCCCAAAGGTGTGTCTCATTGCTAAAATGGGCTAGCCTTGTATATGTGTGTGTATCTGTGTGTGTGCATACAGGTGCCTGTGTACATGTGTCTGTAGAGGCCAAAGGTCAACAGTACAGGTCTTCTTCAGTCTCTCTCCACTTTTCCCCCATTAATTAATTGATTTATTCATTTTACATCTTGATCAATGCCCACCTCTTGTTTTCTCCTTACAAGACCCCCCCAGCTTCCATCCTGGCCCATCAGATCTCTGCAGGGCTAGGCACATCCTCTCCCACTGAGGTGAGACAAGGCAGCCTGGCTACGGGAACAGATTCCACAGAAGGACAGCCCCTTAACTCCATAAAGACTGGGAACCCACATAAAGACTGGGAGGTACATCTGCTACAAACATGCTGGGGACCTCTGTCCAGCCCATGTGTGCACTTCGGTTGGTGGCTCAGTCTTTGAGAGCCCCACGGGTCTAGTTCACTAACCCCCAGGTTAGTTGACTCCGTTGATCTTCCCGTTTCCACTGTCTTGTGAGACAGGGTCTCTAATCAAATCCAGAGTTCACCATTTGGCTGCACTGGGCTGCCCAGTGAGTTTCAGGGACCTGGCAATTTTTACCCACCTTCCAGCATCAGGGTGACAGGGTTGCACCATCACACTGGACTTTTGAGGGTTGCTGGAAATTCAAACTCATGTCCCCATGATTGCTTGGCAAGCACTTTTATAATTGAGCCATTGTCCTTAACCCCTCTCCTCCCCACTCCTCATCACCCCTGTTTCCTCCTTCCTCTCTTCCTTCTCCCAGGAAGAGTATACAGCTTGTAGGGTTGAAATTTACCACCAGGGAGTGCTTGCAACACAGTTCCCAAAGATGTCATCTGGATACCCTTATGATATTCCCTTCCTCTTGGGAATGCCTAATACTGACATCATAAAAGTAAGAAGCCTACAAGGTGCTGGCTGCCCTGTCCATGGCTGTCACCAAATTTACCCTAGTGCAACAGTGTGCATACTTCTTAAACTCTTTAATTGGCCTTGATCCCAGATCTGTGAGCAAAAACTTGGCCTTTGGAAGCCAACCCGTGGCAGAAAATATCCTGACATGTAACCTGAGGAAACCCTGCAACTCACATGCATGTGCACCCATAAATCAGCGCACATTCGTGTCAAAGTGCTGGCCCTGAGTTTTCTCATAAGTAGATCAGAGTGTAGTTGGCAAGTGGTGGAGCCATGCAGGCTGCCCATCCACAGCTCTGGAAATACCTCTGAGCAGGATGTTGTGGTCATAAGACTTGAACTTTTGTGTTTTATCTGAGAGGTGGTGATATTTGAAAATCTGCCCAAGGCCAGTGCACTCAGATCTGCGTCCAAATGTTACCAAGTGCTTGGCTTCTGTGAGACTTTGTTAAATGAAGATCAAGGATGTGACCCTAATAAAATGAGCACAAACTCTCTTCTCCTTCCCATGCATTTATGAATGTTCAAGTGAGATCACAGGACCCTTTAGCATAAATTTGACAAAGACTACTGATAACATAAATAATGTCTACTTTTATTATTTTATTATTCCTATCCACAGCATAGTATAAATTTCCCCTTTCTCTGGCTCTACCTTTGAAATATCTATCTTCAGCAAGTCTAGTCTGTGTCCTCTGTTCCTTCTGCACATCTGGCCCTTTCTGAGTTTCACACCCCCGACCAAACTGCCTGGTCTCAGTCCTTCCCTTTACCCCCATGCAGCCCTGGCTCAACGGGACAAGAAGCTCATAGTGTAGTTTGGTGGGATTGTGGCAAAGCCCACGAGTTTAGGAGACACATCGATGTCCTGTGGTGCCTGTGTGGACTTGAAGCGGAAGTTCTGCATGATGTTTGTGAGGAAGAGAAAGAGTTCCATCCTAGCCAGTCCTTCTCCGAAACAATACCGTTTTCCTAAAGAGACCAGACGGGGGGGAAGGAAGGTGAAGCTGGTTTTTAGCAGTAGCAAATCCCTGGCTGCATTCTCCATGGGAGAAGTGCTGAGGCCTTTAAGGAATGTTCTAATCCCTGAGCCTCAGCTTTACTTGGACTTAAGGTGAGCTGGTCCATACCAGGCTGTAACAATGAGAGAGCTGTATTCCTTTCTGTGGCAGAATATCTGATTACATTGTGGACCCTGAGATTGTGTTATTTGCTGCAAAAACCTGTTTCTAGTTGTGGAGTGGCTCAGCCTTAGCACACACCTATAATCCCTCTGGCTAGAATACAGACAAATCCCTCGGTACACACTTTAAAATCCCTAACAATGAAGATAAAGTTGCTTTGTAGAAGGAAGTGCCCATGTTTGAAAATGATGTCTAATTCAGTGGCAGACAAAGGGAGCAGTGCAGAGAGAGAAAAATGGACAAAAGAGGCAGTTTAACTGGGACAGTTGTATAGGACAGGTTGCAGAGAGAGAATGAGCTAGACACAGGGGAAGATAGAACAAGCCAGAGAATGTATGAGGCCAAGCAGAGCAGTTCAGGAGAGGCCAGACTGAATCTGTTAGAGGAGATTGAGCCAGAACAGCTGAGTTGACCAGCCATCCAGAATTCAGAAAGAACTAGGAAGGGGTGAGCTTATTTAGCAGCAAGTCTCAGAGGCTGAAAACATTCCAGAACCAGATAAGATTGTACAGAGGCTAGAAGCTTCCAGGACTAGGCCTAGGTTAGCAGAAGGAGGCAGTAAGCCTCAGAGACAACATTTACACCAGGAGATTAAAAAATACCTTCACACCTTTTCCTACAGTGACGAGGGAACAATATGGCTGCCATGTGGTTACACCCTTTCTAAGACCTGGTTGTATGGCCTGGGAAAGATCTCTGGCTTAGTTTGAGTTTTCATTCCCTTCACCTATCACAAAAGTTTGACCATTACTTCTCTAGGGGTCAGATACATCGTGCTTGGGAATGATGGGAGCTGTAGTTAGTCAACTGATATTCCAAGATGGAGAGGGATATTTGGCTGTACCAGACAGAAGCAATGGATAAGCTATCTCCAATGGGGTGGGAAGTTGTCTGGCATGAGACAGTGGGTTCTTACCAACAGAAAAGGGCATAAAGGCGTCGCTCTTCTTAAACTGTCCCTTGTCATCTAGGAAGTGCTTTGGGTTGAAGTCTTTGGGGTTGGAGAAGAACTTGGGGTCTCTCAGTACAGAGCCCAGCATTGGAAACACTTCAGTACCCTGTTGATGAAGAAAAGACTCAATGAGGTAGATTTGGATGAGTGTCCCGCTGGCCTGCAGGGGTTAAAAGGGCGAGTTAGGGGTATTCCAGGATGAAGATAACATGTGTGAGCTGGGGGCCTTTGAGGAAAGAGCTTTGCAGAACGGGAGGCTATCCCTGAGATATTGGGGATGAGGGACTCCTGTTCTATTAGACAAGATGAATAAGTATCATGGCCTCTGTCTTCTGGGGTGGGAGGTTGAGAGCTATGCACTTTGTGCCTCTCAAGTCAAGATGGGGGGTACTGAATGTATGTTGCCCTAAGCAGGATATATGGCAGACATGAGACTCCTATCTCTAACACGGTTAAGATCTAGATAAATTACGTTCATATTTCTAGAGAGGCACGGTGCTAAATTTCTCCAGTGGGAAAGTCTGAGGTAAAGATAAGATATAGGAGTCTCTAAGTGGGAGGGCAGTGGGAGGTGGTGGCACAAAAAGCCTGTCACTAAGACAGGCTGGGGGAGTCATCACCTTGGGGAGGAGGAATTCCCGAAACTTGGTGTCCTTGGTGACCCTGCGAGCCAGGCCCATGGGGATCATGTCTGCAAATCTCTGGATCTCGTGGATCACAGCCTCCGTGTAGGGCATCTTCATTCGGTCCTCGTACTTGGGCTGCCGGTTCCTGCCAATCACCCGATCAATCTCCTCATGAACCTTGGCTGAGAAAAACAGGAATGGGTTTAGATATCCAAGAACTTCATAGTTAGAGATGATAGTTCAGAAACTACTATAGGATGCAGGCCATGGGACTGTGTATGGCATTGTAGATCATCTTCAATGCATGCAAGTCATTGTGAGCTGGATGGATCATACCAGAGTTATATGGGAGTTGTAAGAAAGGAGATTTAGCCAGTGAGCTGGTGGACCAGGAAGTAGCTGCTTTGAAAAGCAGATGAGCAACACATATCTTGGTTAAACAACTAGAGACTGGTGCCCAACAGCTGTGGTTCTGTCTACGCAAAGCAGGGAGTAGCTAGCGATTTGAGAGTCTAGTTTCTTGAGAAAGGTGGGGGATATCGTGGCAGACAAGAGATGCAAGTTCAGAATTTATATCCATGCTGAGCTTTCCTCAACCCCTGCTTTCCTGTCCCCTGAAGCTTTCCTTACCTTCAACATCCGGGTTCTTCATGAGCATGAGAAAGCCGTAACGCAGGGTGGTACTGACAGTCTCTGTGCCGGCAAAGAAGAGATTTAGTGTAGTCATCACCAAGTTCTTCATGTAGAACTCAGTATTGGGGTTCTTCTTCTCCTGCAGGGAAGGGAATATTCCAGTCAAATCCACTCCTTATACTCCTGGTACCCTTCTAGCTTTTCTCCCAAGTTGAGCTCATTGGCCCAGACCTAGGAATGAGAAGAGGAACTCTGGCTACCCCAAGCTCTCCCTGGGTTCCAGACCTTTGTAAGTGACCCAGTGCCCTAAATGCTGTTCTGTCATTCATGACTTAGCTGGTTGTCTGATGGTTAGTGAGCAACTTAGTTGCCAATTTTTAAACGATAGAAATGTTTAGGAAAGGAAGGGTGGAGAGAATCTCTGAGAAACAATAGTATGAATGTCTAGAAAACTTGAGACGTTTTTTTTTTTTTTTTTTCTGAGATAGATACAGAGTTTTTTTAAAAATTATTTTTATGTGTGTGAGTATTTTGCCTGCATGTGTTCAGTAACCATGGAGACCAGAGAGGGCATGGGATCTACTGGGACTGTAGTTACATCGTTGTGAGCTGCCATGTATGTGCTGAGATTGGATCCCCCTGGCACTCTGGGAGAGCAGCCAGTGCTCTTAATCACTGAGCCATCTCTCCAGCCCCCAGACAATGAATGGTTGGCAGTAAGATCCCATCTCTTCATTATGAGCCTTAATATTTTCTAGCGGAATCTCATCCCTCAATCCTTTGCACTCAGACTACATAAAGTTCCATCTCAGCTGGATCCCACAAGCTGAAAAACCAGGCCATCAGAAAACAGACCCAGGAGGTCTGAGGTTTGCCTGGTCTACACAGCAAGTTTCAGGTCAATTAGGGCTACATAACCAGGTCCTACCACAAAACAGCACAGTCACCCCTGCCTCTGCTCTGCGTAGGTGAGAGAAGGTGCTAGGTCACCCATTCCACAGATGTGGAAGTTAGGTGGTCAGTTAGCTAAACCATCAGCCCAAGGGAGACAGTGAGGCAGGAGACACAGCCCTCCTGTTTCGATACAAGACAAAGCTGCCCATGTCTTCAGGCTACAGCCTTCTCCTCTGTAAAATGGAAATCAACCCCACCTCCCCCGAGGTGTGAGGACTAAAAAAGTGGATAATTGCTAAGCCTTTAAGATGGTGCCTGGCACATGGTGACATCATACATTGGCTGCTATTTAAGTCTGTCCATCCTGCTGAGACTGAGCAGAGGATGGAACAATGGTGCTGAGGGTAATGTGTGAGGTTTATAGTGAGGGGACTGATTTGAGTGGTCCACTGTTGACCCATTCCCTAAGTGTGATTTCATCCTTCTTGGCTTTGAACCTCCCCTGCCATGCTCCCTAGCTTCTGGGTTTACCTCCAGCATTCGGATGAGGAAGGAGTCGATGAAGTCCCTTGGGGAATTGGGATCCAGTGTGCGCTGGTTGTGTTCCACTTTCTTGGTTATGAAGTCCTCCAGCCCCTGCAGCTCCTTAAAGGCCTGTTGCTGAGGCCCTGGAAGATGTTTCATCACAGAAGAGAACATCTCATAGAGCTGAGGGTGACAAAGGGAGGAAAAACCAAGGCTGCATAAAATCCAACAGGGGTGGCATCTGTCTTCAGGCAAGGGGCTTTTCTGTCACCTGTCCTGGAGTTCAGGTAACATGGTGGGGTAAGTAGACAATGTAGTTTTCTGATAGTTTAAGTATGAGGGCTACTGTCCAAGATTTTGAGTGAGGTGGATTTGGTCGCATATGTGGGTTTGGGGTTCTCCAGTATGGCTGGGTTGGATGACATTCAGTTGTTGGGTTGAAGTTACATCTGTAGATGCTTAGGTATTTGGGTGGCCTTAGTTGGAGGCAGCTGTTTATATACTGGCAGGGTTTGAATTGGTGAAGGCCAACAGGGTTTCCAGTATTAAACCAGTTAAACCAGTGCTGGATAGTCACAGTAGCTGAATTATGCAATTAACCTAGGTGTTCAACAACAAGGTAATGAGATAGAAAATTACACACACACACACACACAATTTTTCTGCCATTAAAAACAATGATATGGAATTTCCAGGAAAGCAGGTGTAACAGGAGATCATCATATCAAACAAGTTTAACCAGTATTGATTCAAATCATGTGTGTACATACATATGCATACATGTATACATGTATTCTGCTTGGAAGTAGAAGCAAAGCTGTCTCAGAACAAGCAGGACTAACAGGAGAAAGAGGTATGAGAACAGGGAAGGTGGGGGTCTGGGGCTGAATAGGCTCAATACACAATATGTGCTTGTCCAGGTTTTTTTTTCTATTTTATGTAGTGCAGATATTCATGCAGAACTCTCTTATTCAAACAGCCTCACAGATGGCCCTACTAAGGACTGTGAATGAGCTGTGTCGGAAAACCCTTACTTGGATGTTTGGGGAGACACTCTAGAAATTTTCCTTAGAGCCTCAGTTGTTTGCTTAGATCCCTGGCTGAGTAAGGGGCGTTCATCAGCGGGCTAGCTCGGAATGTCTTTGCAGACGGCACATGATTTGAGTGAACTGCACTACCAGAATCTCCGGAACTGAAGAGGGGTGGTGTATTTAGTGGACCCTTCCTATGGCGATCTTGTGTTAGAGATTAAAATGAACTGTGATGGTAATGTGTGTATATAGGAGATGGAGGGAGGGGAGAGGGGGGAGAAGAGGGGGAGGGGGAGGAAGAGGGAGAGGGAGATGACTGCTGGCTTTGATTTCAGGCTCAGCTGTAGAGAATGTGTATTGATATCTGTGTATTGACATCTGTTCTGGCACACATGCCAGGGCTAGTTTGAAGGTACTTGCTGGAAGCAGTTTGAGAGTGAGCTGGCAGCCGAGGTAGGGGGCATTACAGGACAAGGTTGAATCAGGTTACCTGCCCCATGGAGGTAGCCGTGAACTGGAAGCTTCCCAGCATCATCCGAAGCAATGACAGAAACTCTTTGTCCTCATAGTCGAAGCGGTCCCCGAAGACGATTGAGCTGATGACATTGGAGACTGTTCGGCTCAGATAGAAGGTGGGGTCAATGAAAGCACCTGTGGATGGGGAGGAGGAGGAAGAGGAGGAGGAGGAAGAAAAGGGAGACTTTGGAACTAGGTAAAAAGTATCACCTGGTGTTAGCATCGGATACTTTGAATCAGAGAATTGAAAAGGGGCACTGGCGGCAGTGCTGAGACAATTCCACCCCCTCCCCACGCCACAGTCCACAGCGGGGAACCAGCATGCTTTCCCCTAGCCTAGTTTAGTTCCTATCCTGGGACCTGGTGCTGCTTTGCCTAGGGTGCCTATCCCTTGGCAGGTCCTGAGAACCGTGCTCTGCTTACCGTTCGTTTTCCGAAATGACTCGACGAGAAAGCCTGCCTCCTCTTGGATGCGCTCCTCTATGCCACGCTTGCCCACGCCGAAGTCACGCAGCGTGGCGATGGAGAAGCGCCTTAGCTGTTTGGCTCGCTCCCCGCTGCTGAAGGCTACACCTGGGAAGGTGAGTGAGAAGCCAGGAGAAGTCAGAGGGGCATGGCTGGCTACTGACCACCCTTGTGCTGTTGTTCCCCCTAACAGGAGGGCAAGAAGGAGAAAGATGCTCATAGGTGTTAGAAATGCAAATGCAAAACACAAGAAAGCACCATGAAAGTACAGATAAAAGAGAGCCAGTTACTGGACAGTAAGAAGAGGGAGACAGAATCATGGGGGCGGGGCAGGGAAGGAGGGAGGAAGAGAAAGGGGGAGGGAGGGGGAGGGGAGAGGAAGAGGGGGAGAGGGAGAGGGAGAGGGAGGACTTCAGCGACTTGGGGATAGATATAGTTGTGAACGATATATAACCGAGCAAGAAAAGGGAAATAAAGAGAGACACAAAGAAAGTTTCATAGAGGAGAAATTGTTGCTGGGAGATAGGACCTGGGAACAAACATTCTGTGGTGTCCGACAGTGGAAAGCAACGGAGAGGAAGAGAGAAAGCAATCCCAGAAGCTGGAAATGATGGCGTGGGGTGCAGGGAAGCTTTAGATCCTGTTAGAGGTTCAGGGTTCCAACAGAGGAGTCGCAGGAAGGTGGAAGAGGAGGCATGGGCGGGGGTGGGAAAATCAGGCAATATGGCAGAGAGATGAGTCTGAGACCAGACAACAGTAGGAGGCAGGGGTGGAAGAGTCAGAGAGAAGGTTAGGCAAACTGATGCCCTCAAAAGTCCTCTAACATTCCCCTCACCATAGCCTTTGAAGAGCCAGTCAAAAGTGGCCTGCTCGCCCCGCCCACTGAATTCCTCAGCTTGGTCCACCAGAGCCTCTTTGACTGCTTCCTGTCCGCATAGCACCACAATTCGGCGAGATCCCAAGTGGATGGTGAATACAGGACCATAACGCTGGCTGATCTGATGGAGGTAAATGATCAGAGAAGTCAGAGGGGATGGCTCATACTTTGATATCCAGTTTGGAATTCGTCTCTCTAGAGTACTAACAGCTAGCAGATCGTGTGTTTTAAGATGTGATCCCACAGGCCTAGGAAGTAGTTGCTAATTTCTTCAAAATTCCCCTGGCCTAAAGTTACATTCCCACCTAATCAGTAGCCTACCACAAAGCCTCAATCAAAATTGGGCATCCTTCCATGTCCCCACTCGACCCATCTCCATGCCCAAGGGCACCTTCATGAGAGAGTTGTACATTTGCTCTGTGTTCAGCTGAAGGTAGTTCCCAATGAAGGGCAATGGGGTGGGTCCAGGAGGCAGCTTCCCAGGGAGCTTCCTCTGCTTCCAGACAGACATCACGATCAGGACACTGAGGAAAGCCACGGAAGCCACCAGGAGGAGCCCTGAGGCTAGCATGGTGGCGATGGGGTGACAGACAGGCAGTGATGGCAGGATTAGCTTGCTTTTATACATTCTGAGATAGAAGGCCGGCCTTTGATCTTGATTATGCAACTGTCTCCTTTCACCTCCAGACCACCCCTTGTCACGCACCTAGTTTGGAACATAGCCAACACTCAAGGAGGAGGAGGGCCCCATGAAAGATTAACAGGGAGTAGACAGAGTTTGTGGTATCGAAGGAGGAAACACCCCAGAGATATGCATTACAGAGGACAGTAGAAAGAACCCAGAACTGGGTCCTTCATAACATAGATTCTAGAGACCCTTTCTCTGAGAAGGGGCACAAGTGATGGCGATATTAGGGTTTTAGGAGAGACGAACCCTATAATTCAGTTGTTCAAAATAGGATGAATAGCTATGATGCCAAAACACCACTTTTTTGTTCTTGCTTGAGATATGTTTTTACTATGTAGTCCTGGCTAGCCTGGACTCTAGACAGAGCCCCCAGAGATCCACCTGTGTCTCCCCTGAGTGCTGGGATTATAGACCTACACTGCCACACCCAACCATGGAGTCTTTCAATGAAGTGGGTCCTGAATTTAAGGAACCAAGAAGTGGAGACTCCCGGGCTGCAGGTTTTGGATCTTGAGAAGGGCTGTGGAAGGGAGTGCCTGGGAGGAGCACGCAGAAACTGCAGGAGATCTTGGAGTCAGCACCTGTGCCCAGGCGTGAATGTACTTTGGTTTTAGCTCCATGCTCTCTCTTAATGCTCAGAACCCCAGGGAAGTCTCTGAGTCTAGGATGGAACGTGGGATCTGAGAATGGTAGTGAAGACAAGAGATATATTTCACTGGAATTCAGCACAGTACTAGAGACAACGTCTAAGGGCCAGTCTAGGTCTTGAGAAATGACAATCACAACACCAATGTGGTAGAAAAGTTCTAATTAACAAAAGCCCCACTGGATTCCTATCCAGATCTGGAGGAAAGGCCACCAGGGTCACTGGCTCATTGTTGCTGTTACCTACAAATGTTTTCTATGGATGCACTGCAGATGAGACACAGGGGTGGCATGGGAGGGCACATTTATGGAAAGTCTGAAAGCCAGAGGCTACCCTCGCTCACACTTTTAGCTTTCCCTGTCTAGACATCTTTTTCACCAGTGGGGAGAGAGCACTGAGGGAAATAAATGTCATATTTGGGGTGTGGCAAGTGTGCTGCGCATGGATGTTATCAGGCTGAGGTGGAGAGACCTAGATGAGCATCCAGCATGGGGACCAGAAGAGGACTTTGGGATGCTAAGGGTAGCCATAAAGATGGGAAGAGTGACCCTACTGTTCTCCCACACTGAAAATCTTTAATAATCTCGACAGTTTTGATGAACTTGTAGCCCAGGAAGACTCTGAGTATCTCATCTGTGGAAGCTTAATCATCATGGAGTTGGCCCAGCACCAACCTCATTGAGATGACTGGCTCACAAAGGAGCTGGGATTTGATTCTCTCTCCTCTTCATTACCTAGCCCGGCTCATCCTGGGAGACACAGGGTTGTGGGGGGACCTAAGCTTAGCTTCAGGATGGGCTCCCAGGAGGGAGGAGGGTGGTGTTAGCATTTAGATAGGCCCCCAGGCAAGCACTAAGGTAAGAAAAAGTTAGCATGAAGCTTGACACCAAAAGGATATTGGTAGACTTGATTCTTAACCTTAAGGGACCTTGTGGGGGGGGCAGGGCAGGAGGTCACTGGAATTGTCTCAATAGAGACATAAATGTGTCTGGATCCAGCAGGTTCTGGCATAAACACTAGGAGCTTGCTGACACTGGTCTTCTTGAGACCCTGGGAGGGGGCCTCAGGTGGACACTGGCAAGCTTTGATGGCTGGATTCATCCCATGGTGGTGCCCCAGCTTTAGATGGGTAGAGATGAGCGAGGTTGGAGTTCATACCTGGCAATTTGCTCATCGTCTTAGGCTGTTGGACTCTGAGACTGGTTGAGGAGGAAACCAAGGGCAGAGAAGAAAGCAGAGAGAAAGGTTGTTTGTTGATTTTGGAGGAGGAAGAGGCGGGGGAACAGGATTAGCCTAGGCTTGGCAAGTATCAATCTCTCCTTAGTACCAGCCTGCACCTGCACTATTCCTGGGCACGGACCTCTCCTCCCCCCTTGCTTCCACTTGAATAGGAGGAAGGGAGTGATTTAGAGAATCTATTTCTCAGTGAAGGGGACACCTAGAAGGACCCTGAGTGGTCAGGCAGGTTCTCATGACCTGCCCAGGGGCCAGGAATGGGAGAGCCAGAATGGGAGCCACGCTTGGAGAGTTCAGGAGAGATCAAGTGTATTTGTCCTTATTGATTTTGTTTCTCGGCACATGAATGACAGAGCAGAAACCGAGGTCATGTGGGAGAGACACAGGGACACGGATGAGGGATCAGTGACTGTGGTCACCGGGCAGAGACATGTGAGGATGGCAGCAAGGCCACAGCATAGAGTGGAACCCTGACCTGAACAGATACCAACCCTTGGTCAGTCAGCCAGTCTCCCTGAAATCTTGTCTGTTGTGTGTCCTTGAAGAGATGACTTCATTGACAAACTGAACTTTATGGGCCCAAGGACTGAGTGCATCTTCCTCCGGGTGCTAATGGTTGAATTAATGCATAGAATCATTAGATAGCTATTTTGCTCATTCGGTATTACCACATCTTATTACTTGATAAGAGAAAAGGACATGAACTGACGTTCCTCTAAACGTCAATCTGCCTTTGGGAGCCTCTGGATTTTACTGTAGCACAGAGGGTCCAGCAGTGGGTCAGACAACGGATACTCCCCAGGAACACTAAGGAGACAATCTTCTGGTCAGTTTGAGATTGATCTTTCTATGTCCTGCACCCCAAATTGGTGGCATCTCCAATAACAGGGTCTTTCTTAACATTTGGTTATAGCGGGCAACCAATGCCTGTCTCATCTTGAATGTTTCTCCAGGACCGCCCTAAAAAAGCTGGTGTCTGAGAAGCCTCCCTCCCCACTGCTTATTTTTAATCAAAGCCAAGCATCAGGCCCTGTCACCCCTCCCTGCCATACTGCTGGAGCTGTGAATAGAAAGTTCACCCTGGAGGCTTAGTGCCCTATTGGGCAACTTCTGAGCAAGCGTTAGATGTTCCGACTGCTCTGGATGGAACTGAAGCCTGCACAGGACTTTGCTTCGCTGTGTATTGTCCCTCACTGTAGACTATACACTCACGTTCGCTTTCTCCTTCCCAGCAAGCCACTGTTGTCCCTGAATCCCCCATGCTTGTGAACATCTTCTCGTGGTTATCATTTTGATGAGTAGGTTATGACAGGTGTCTCTGCCCTGCTTACCTTGGCTTGCGCATTCTTCCATGCGTATCAGTCAGGACGCACATGTGGGGCCTCTGTTGGAGTCCATGCTGCAACTTGCCTGTATTATTTACTTCTCTTTAACCGTGCTAAGACACCACGAGGAAGGCAACATGTAGTAGCGTTTACTTGGCCTTACTGCTCCTGCGAGATGATGGCTGTAGTGAAGAAACATGGTGCTAGCAGCAGGCCTGGCGTCAGAGGCAGGAAGCTGAGAGCGCACCTCTTGATCCCCAAACACAAAGCAGAGGGAACAAACTGGAAGTGGTGTGGTCTTTTAGTCTCAAATCCAAGCCTCAGAGACAAACTACCTCCAGCGAGGTCGGACCATTTAAACCTCCATAAATGGTACCACCAAGTGGAGGCTAAATGTTCAATTGCCTGAGGCTATGGAGGACATTTCTCATTCAAACCAGCACAATGCCCAAGCTGATTGATTAATTTGTATTTATACCAGTCTTAGTTGAATTTGGCAGTTTGGCAGTTAGTCTACATCATCACCCCCCCCCCCCCGTGTGTGTGTGTGTGTGTGTGTGTGTGTGTATACATATCTCTATGCCCATCAGATTCTGCATGCGAACTTGAGTACACATACACTTTAGGATGTGCTCCGCTGTGGCATACCTACCCATGTGTAGGTTGTGTTCAGTGTGGTGTTTAACTCCATGTTTCCATTTGTGTGAGTGAATGTATGTTCAAGCAGGTGACTGCTTATACCTAAGGGGATATTTTTGTGTCTGCTGTGGCTTGTGTTTGCAGGCTCACGAAGCCACATTGTGTAAAGGTGAACATTTGGTACCTGTACATACTTGTCTGTGTTTTTTTTTTTTAATTTTGTAATTATATTTATGTACAGAAAACTTAAGTGTACATTTAACCCAGTTTAGTGGCGAGTTCTTTAGCCTTTGCCTTTTCTAGCTTGGCAATGCGAGCCACAGACTTAGGACCCAGAACGTTGCCTCCCCAATGGCAGCGGATCTCGTCATATCTGTCATTATAATTGGTCCTAATAGCTTCTACCAGCTTAGCCAGAGCACCCTTGTCTTCTGAGTTAATCTGTGTGGAGGCAACAGTGGTGCCTGTCTTCCTGTGGACCAGGCGCCCCAGCCTGACCTTTCCCTTGATGATGCAGTAGGGCACCCCCATCTTTCGACACAGGGCAGGCAGGAAAACCACCAGCTCAATGGGGTCTACATCATGGGCAATCACCACCAGCTGAGCCTTCTTGTTCTCCACCAAGGTGGTGACTGTATTGACTCCTGCTCGGAGGACAGGTGGTCTTAGCTGGGACATCCCCTTTGCTAGCAGCTTTCTTCTCAGCACGGGCCAGTAGCCTTTGCTTCTTCTCTTGCTTTGTCTCTGGCCTGTACTTGTGGGAAGCTTAAGCAGCTGGGTAGCTGTTTGCCTGTCCAGGGCCTGGGTGAACTGGTTAATGGCAGGAGGTACTTTGAGCCGCTTATAGAGGATGGCTCTTTGCGACTGCAGCCTGATGTAGCGTGGCCATTTGACGAAGCGTGTTAGATCTCTTTTGGGCTGGATGTCCTGCCCTATGCCGAAGTTCTTGGGCCTTTTCTCAAACAAAGGATTGACCACCTTTTTGGCCTCTTGCTTCTTGATGACGGCGGGGGCCGGGGCCACCTTCCCCTTGGCCTTCTTCCCTTTGGGCATCTTGCTCGGCTGGAGGACAGAGCGCTTGTCTGTGTTTTAAACACAGCTCTGGATCCGTTTCTTTTCTGTTCCTGAATAAACAAATAATGCCCTGCCACTCTTCTAGAGGACCCAGGTTCAATTCCCAGCACCCACAAGGCAGCTCATAATAGTCTGTAGCTCCTGTCCCAGGGCGTCTGACACTCTTACACAGACACGTATGCAGCCAGAACACCGATGAAATAAAGCAAATGGGGTAAAAATAAATGAATCCTAAAGATGATAGTGGTGGCCGAGCAGTCAGGGAGTGTTTGCTGCAGGCATTCGGATGAAAATGGAAAGGTCCAGGAGGAGGATGGTGATGGAGGCTGGCTGGAAGAAGGCATAGGAGGAACAACTAGTTGTTACTTGGTTCCATGCTGGCTCTGTGAGCGATATATGGGGGTGCCCTTTACTGATTTGAAGGAGCCGATCCAGATCAGATTCGAGGCAGGGAATGATGGAGTTAGCTTTGGATATCCTGACAAATCGGGACAAGGCACGGGTAGGGGTCTCTCAGGCCTTGAAGCAGAGCAAACCCAGAAAAAAAGTCTTCGATTGTCCTGTTATTCTTTCTTATTACTTGTAATAATTTACCACTTAGGACTGAGGAGTGGAAAGGTGTTCCCAGAAGAGCTCTGTGTGCAATGACTCTTGTAGAATTCCTTGTCCAGGGGGACGGAGAGAGGAAGTAGAGGCCAGGTCTCAGATGTGTGAGATGAACGGAAGAGAAGGGACACTAACAGTTCTCCCCTCCCCCACTCACTTAGCCTCCTCTCTTCCCATGACCCTAAACTCTCAGGACAACAATGGCTTGCCCCAAATGTAATGAAACTTATTATCCTGTACAAAGTGAGCCTTTCCTTTGTATGTTGTTGTTGTTGTGATTATTATTGTTATTGTGTGTGTGTGTGTGTGTGTGTGTGTGTGCATAAGGAAGATGGCAGTCGGTATAGTTTTCATTTGCTCTCCATGTTACTTTTTAGGACCTGAGCTCTCACTGAACCCAGAGCTCACTGATTTGGCTAGCCTGAATGGCTGATGAGGCTCAGGGATTCTCCTGAACCCATGCCTCTCTACCCCAGCACAGCGAGATGAACAGAATAAAACAGATTACAAGTGTGTGCCACCATGCCTGGCTTTTGATGTCGGTGCAGGGGTTTCCATACTTGTACAACATGCACTTTACCTACTGGGCTGGCTCCTAAGTGTCTCTCCTTTTCTTTTAAATTGAGATGAAATAACACATGAACTGAACATTTGTAGGAAAAAGCTCAGTGGCATTTCGTGCATTCAGAGTGTTATACAATGCCACCTCTATCAAATATCCAAACATTTCCCAGTGAAAATCTTACATAACCCAAAGCAGAGGCAACTTACCTTGGGGTCTACACTAATAGGAGTTTTGTCTGGAAATGGCCTCTGTGTCTTGAAGTTCCATGCCTGTGGTAACTATGTCTGCTGTCCGAGATCTGATTTTGGTGTTGTTCTTCATTTTTGTTTTTTATGAAGCATCAGAAAATTGTCTCTAAACACCTATGATTCTGAAACTCATACCCCATTGCCAAAAACCCAAGCAAACCCCTCGAGAATCAGACAAAAATAAACAAAAGATAGGTAGGCAAGAGAGATATGCGACCTTTATCACCTTTGTGTTTTTTGGTTCTTTCCCAACCGTGAGCTGATCCACTTGGTTAGGTCGCTCTCCCACACCCCAGGTAACCAGGTGGTGAGTGAGCCCGGGGAACAAAAGGCTGCAGTCAGGGAAGGAAAAAGTTTGCATCTTAGATTTCATGGTTGTGACAAGGATTAGAGAAGTGTTTGGGGAGTGTTGGCTGAAATAGTGTGAAAGACAAAACCTGAGGAGGGATAAAGTCAAGCTTGTTCTATCTGGTTGTTTACTCTGGACTGCAGGAGTGCTCCCCACCAGGAAAACAGCAGGACCCTGGAATGCTCCCCACCAGGAAAACAGGCACCAGGTAGAATGCATGTTGAGAGAGGTTTGATGGATACG
This sequence comes from Micromys minutus, assembly GCF_963924665.1. Lineage (NCBI taxonomy): Eukaryota > Metazoa > Chordata > Mammalia > Rodentia > Muridae > Micromys > Micromys minutus. The sequence goes on from NC_137967.1 coordinate 17,334,638, forward strand.
GTGCACAGGATGGAAACAGCCTGGAAGAACGATGATTTTTATTTGCTTCCTTTACAACCCCAGCTCTTTTTAAAAGTATAATCTATGCATGTACGTGCGCATGCGTGGCAGATGACAAACTGTTAGTAAGAAGAGATAGGTCTTATTCCCTGGAATTGTTTCTGGCATTTTCTCAGCTTCCTGTAAGGAACCTGTGGCATACTGGGGAAGACATGGAAAATTATTATTACCAAAAAAAAAAAAAAAAAAAAAAAAAAAAACAAAACAAACAAACAAAAAAAAAAAACCAAAAAACAAAAAACAAAAAAACAAAAACTTTTTGTTGTCAAAGGAAACCAAGTCCAAAGTGTGTCTAAAGGAAGGAGACTGCGTCCTTAGTTGGTTCTGTGAATTCAGAATGCTGCTCATTTACCTTGCTCTTTTTCTTTTTCTTTTTTTTTCTCATTTTGAGCTGGCAGTTAAACCTTAACACCTTTTATCGGAGGACTGCCTAACTGGCATACATGATTCTCCATTAGCTGGAGGTGACTCCCCACCTGCTTTGGCAGTCTTTGTTTCTGCTCTAATTTTTATGACCCCTTCAGCTCTCATATCTCCCCCTACCCCCATTTTTTCATTTTACATCATTTCCTCCATCTAAACAACCAAACACCCCAGTGCTGTCTTTCAAATTCATATCCCATTTTCATTAACTATTATATAAAAATGAATATCAATATATATATACACACATACTTGCATATGTCACTACTTGAGGCCATTCATCTTGGTTACTGTGGTCAACCCCTTTCCTGGGAGCTGAGACTCTACTGTAGGACACCCACTCCTTGAGTTAGGACTGGAAAGCACTCATGGTGCTAAGACTTGATGTCATGTGTGTGTGTGTGTGTGTGTGTGTGTGTTTAAATGTATATGAGTGCTCTATCTGCATGTACACCTGCATGCCAGAAGAGAGCATCAGATCACATTACAGATGGTTGTGAGCCATTATGGGAACTGAACTCAGGACCTCTGGAAGAGCAACCAGTGCTTTTAACTGCTGAGCCATCTCTCCAGACCCGTCTTGTGTGCTTAAAATGATATTTGCCGCATTTTTAATGTTAAGACTCAAAATCAATATAATTATCATGCATCATAAAGGTTGTATTATAGTGCTTCCATATACACTTTGTTTTGGCTGCGCGCCTCTGTTATTCCTCCTCGCCCGTATGCCCCGCCCACTCCCATGATCCTCTTCTTTTCAAATGTCACATGAATTCTACTATCTCCCGCCCCCGCCCCCTCCCCCCCCCCCCGCCAAGACCTTTTCCAAACTGACAAATAACATAACAACTGGGTGTACTTTAAGCATCCAACACAATGTTCTGGTACGTTAGATATTGTAGACTGGCTAAATCAGGGTAATTAGAATACGTGTTGTTTCACATAGGATTTTGTGTGAGAACACCCAGACTCTCTTAGGGCTAATCTTGAACGTGATACCTTGTTATTAACTATGGCCTTTGTGCTGCACAGTAGATCTGTTTATTTCTCCTGCTTAACTGCTCTGTTGACCAACACCCTCCTCTTGCAGCTTCTGTCATCCGTTTTATTTTTCCCCCACCCGTGAGGGCAGTTTTCTGAGTCCCCGCATGTATGTGAGATCACGTGATGTCTATCTTTTGAACATATATATATATATATATATTTTTTTTTTACGAGGATGAAGATGTTGCAAATACCGCAAGTGTGTTTCCATATCTGGCAGTGGTCCAGTGCATTCTCATCGGATCAAGTGAGCAATGATGACACACCGTGAAAAAGTGCTTTGAAAGCTCCACGAGTTGGGTGACTTTTCCAGTGAACGGAAAAAAAGCAGACAGTGGACGAGTTGGGTGAAGACTTTTGCTTTTTGTTGGTTTTGTTCTAAGGGCAGGCCATGAACGGCACCTTCTGGTATCCCAGACGAAACCCAGACAGAAACTTCGTTTTTTCTCGAATTTCTAGATCCAGGCAACAGAGCACGCTGCTCTTGACTACAGCACTGGCTGGTAGTGGGGGTTGAAACTCTAAAACCAGAGTCAGAGAAAGTGAGACATGACCGTATCCTATGTATAAATTTTGCCCAAATTTCTAACTGTTTAGATGCTAATGAGCAGAAAAACTTAACAGCTAAGAATCAAAGCAGTGAGTTTCAGTGCTGAGGGCTTTGTTTCAGCCATGTTAACTGCTTTCTGAACAAAGCCTGCTGAAACAATATTCTTCAATAAAACCTGTGACCCGTCCTCAAAAGAAGTG